>NW_020884989.1:1000101-1180068 GCF_003945725.1 Corapipo altera
TTCTTTTCTTTTCTTTTCTTTTCTTTTCTTTTCTTTTCTTTTCTTTTTTCTTTTCTTTTCTTTTCTTTTCTTTTCCCCCTCCCCCTTACTGGTGAGAGAAACACCAAGAAGGAGTCCTGTCCTGCCAACATAGACAGGGACAAGCTGGTGTTTCAGGCCCTCCCCACGGCAAGGAAAGGATCCACAGTCAGCATTTGATGACGTGTCTGGTTCAGCTGCTGGCGCTGCTGGATCCAAAGATGAGCAATTAAGAGAGTTAAAAACTAGCTCCTTTCACGGAAAATGCAAGAAAACAGAAATATTTACAAAGTATCTTCTGCCCTATTACACTCCAGCAAGTTTAACAGAGCCAAAACTGACAACTCAGCTCGGCTCAGCCATCCATCACTGCTCCACTAGTGAGACTGGAGAGAGAATTGCAAGAGTAAAAGTGAGAAAAACCATGGGTTGAGATAAAGACAGTTTAGTAGGGACTCTAAATCATAGTTTCTTTCAACACTTAGAGCTTTGCTTATCTTAAAAGAAAAAAAGCGTTTGGGGAAAATAGCATTTTAAATGTATTGTTCAAAGAAAAGATTTCTTAATATGCCAAGAATAAATGGGGATTTTGTTCTGTGTAAGTTCTTTTCAGATTGTTGTAAAGGTATTAGACTTTTCACAATTGTAATAAGGAAAAAAATTAGTAGAAGTTGCATTAAGTACAAAGCTCTGACACTGAAAAAGGCATTGGAAGGAGCTTTATGAGTCAGGGCTATTCAGACAGAATTCCCTGTATTTTATTCGAAGATCCATGTGACCAAATATGGTCTTTGTGGGCTTGACTGGGGAGGGGGTAGAAAAAGGAAGGATGAGGAATGGATTGGATAACCTCACTCTAATCACTATTTTTTCTTGAGAGGAGAAAATATAATCTAATTATTCAAAAATGGAATATTATAATCTTTCAATAATATCTTTATAGCAGGCACTACTATTTTAATAAATATATTTGAGAACTGGGTCTGGGTTTGTCTGAGTTTTCCTTTTTCACTTACCTACATATAGTTGCCAGCTGCACTGGAAGAGTCTTTATCGAAGTCTACACTGTAAGGAAATTATTCAAAGAACAGACCTACAGCTTTTGTGCAAAGATCACCATGTTTTTAATAAACCAGAAATTCACTAACTAAGTTATGGCAAGGCCTGGTAAAAAATGACAGACTGTTAATATTCTTGATTTCATTAGTTCTGAAGTGAGCAAAGAGTAATTAAAACTATTACCTACATTGGGATTAGATGATTTAAAGATTTTTTTTTTTTTAAAAGGTAAGAATTTTGTCCTTGAAGTTTACTCATGAAAGAGTGGTATTGAGCTCTAGGGCATTCACAACAACTTTTATAATTCTGAAATAAACCGGAGACTATGTCCTTCTTGCTACTTTTTCAGACCTTAAAACATGTTTCTCATAGTGAAATATAAAATTTGTCAAATAGAGTATGAGTAATAGTTCTGAATTGTGAGGGGCATTGCTTTTTCTCTGATAAACCTTGGGTAATGGTAGTTTAATGAAAATGTTACCAAGAATATGCCTCCATCTTTATTTTTAATAACTACCTATAAATCAATTAAGAGGATAAAAAAGATTTGGGTGTTCCTTGAAATAATAAATTGTTCCAACATCTTGCATTTGTGTGGCCTTACTTTACAAATCGCTTAAAAGAGGAGTACTTCATAAAATATCACAGACATTAAACCTAAAGAGTAACCATTAGAGGGCAATCTTTTCTGACCTGAGGAACTCAGCTTGCTCTTCTAGTGTATTGTGAGATTTTGACTAACAGCTCATAAAAACAACACCGATGAAGAGGTATCATGGTTAATGATCCATAGCCATATTCTTGAGGTGCTTAGCGTCTTTGGTGAACTGAAGACTAATTTTTATATCAATATAAAAATAAAGATATAAATACAAATATAATATGAGTATGACTATAAATATGAAATATAAATAAGAAATATAAATATGACTTTTCCTTACAAAGTTTGAACTGAAGCGGGATGAGGCTCTTTGCTTGCCATAAACTACACTTTATGGTACAGTACTTTAGCCCAGAGTGGCTATTGTGAGTGGCAAATGAGCTCTTTCCTACACAGAGATGGTGTGTTACACTGTGTGCATCACATCAAGATTGAAAATTGTTGTAGAAAAGCTTGCTAATTATTGTGACACAGTGACTTACCTTTCTTAACCATAGGCATAAATTCTAGTCACTAATCCCTGTGACTAAAAGAGTGCAAGAAAATGTGCAATGCTTTACCAGTAACTAATTTTTAAACTTCAAAGGCTGCAATGCAAAGCAGAATTGTTAAATATTATGCATATTGCAAAATGCTGAAGGGGTTTGAAAGGGGTTTGAAAATGAAATATTCTTAAATTGTTGTTGCTTAAAAAGCATGCACGTTACGGTTAATAGAGCCCAGATGCTGACTGGTTTTGAAAAGCTGAGCAAGCTAAAACAAAATAGTGTTTTGGTGTACGTCAGCCTGAAACGTGAGCTCTTTTAAAATGATGTTTTTGCTGTTACAACATAGCATTAAAACACTTTATAAATTTTAGAACAGTAACTTTCTCAAATGACATTTTTATAACACGGCTTTGAAATGTAGCTATGGCTAAATATTCATAAGGAAAGTTTTGGACTTGCCCTGTGGTCTGGTGGGCAGTGCCAAATTAAAATCACAATCCTGCCTGGTTCATGCTGAAAACTATGACCACTGAACAAGTGTATCCTCAAGCAGTCCTGTTTTCAACTCCCTGGGAGATGGTAGAGGAGAAAAGAGGTAGTAGGTAGACAGCCTGACCTTGAATGAACCATCAGCAGGAGTCCAAACACTTCTCCAAAGGCATAAAGAAAATGTCCAAGCCTTCCAGGTCATCGAATTTCATATTTCCCTGTGGGGCTATCACTGGATTTCTGCTGGACTAGCTTGCCTTTATGGGCTGATGAAATCGAGCATCTTCTTGTCTGTGAACTTTCTGTTGTAAGGTGATTTTTTTTTAGCCACAAAGAAATGCAGTTCTCATCCTGGGCACCAGGCAACCTCTTCTGGTAGAAGATATGGGAAAGAAAGAATGAGTATTAAGGGGAGGGGATGGGGGGAGAATAAAATAGTACTGAAATGTAAGGACAAAAGGCAACTCTGTATGCAATAAAAAAGAGAGATTGGATAGGATATTTGATGAGAAAATTACCCCAGAATCAGTGGAAGTGCTAGATTTGCTGTGGTTTGACTGACTGTGGGGAGCCCTTCTGACAGTAACTGCAAAAGCAAGTAAGGTCTTGTGGCCTGGAGAAAATTGCTGAACTAGAAACATGATTATCAGTCTAAGGAAATTTGCTTGTAAGCCACCTTTATCCTGGGAAAAAAGGTGCAGTTCATATAGTATGGGAGGAAAAGCAAGGGGAAAAGTATGTCTGCTTGACACTGAACTTCAAAAAGGAAAAGACGATTGTCAAAGGAGGTGATTCTGCTCCTCTGTCCACTTTCATGAGACTGCACCTGGAGTCCTGCATCCTGCTCTGGGGCCCTAACATAGGAATGATGTGGACTTGCTGCAGAGAGTCCAGAAGTGAGCCACAAAGATGATATGAGGGCTGGAGCACCTCTGCTATGAACACAGGCTGAGAGGTTTGGGGTCGTGCAGCCTGGAGAAGAGAAGGCTCCAGGAAGACCTCAGAAAAGATTTCCAGTGCCTAAAGGGGGCTTACACCAAAGAGGGGCTTCTTACAAGGGCATGTAGTGATAGGACAAGGGGTAATGGCTTCCAACTGAAAGAGGGCAGATATAGGTTAGATATTAGGAAGAAATTCTTTACTATAAGGGTGGTGAGGCACTGGAAAAGGTTGCTCAAAGAAGTTGCGGATGCCCCATTACAAACAGTGTTCAAGGCCAGGTTGGATGGGGCTGAGCAATCTGATCTAGTGGAAAGTGTCCCTGTCCATGGCAGAGGGGTTGGAACTGGATGATCTTTAAGTTCCCTTCCAACCCAAACTGTTTTATGATTCTATGGTCTGGTTCTCTATTCATTGAAGAAGGAACACCATGGTAAACACATTCACTCTTGGAATAGGAGAAACTGCATCAGGCATATCTATCACATTTAGTAAAACTGAGCTTGTTTTGGGGAAAAGTTTGATGAAACATTTTTCTTTATAAATATAAACTGTATGACAACAGGGCAAGATGATGTGACAAGTCAGGGTGTCCTATTTCATCTGTGAAATGGTTGTAACAGGCATCACTGGTGAAATCATTGCAGCATTACATCCCATTTCGCAAGTTCCTGTGCTGCTTCCTGCTGGGGGCAAGAGGGGACTTGAGCTCAAGTTTCAGTGTGAAACCTCTGCCCTTTTGAATTCAGTGAGAACTTTACCATTGCCTTCAGAGGGACCAGGATTTCACCACACTGTGTGCAAGATAACCTGTGGCTTTGCCTGCATGACACAGAGAGAGAACAAGAGGAAGTGGGATGGGAAACCCACCTCTGCCCCAGCAGTTGAGAGGAAGAACAATCACTGCAGGAAATTCTTCAAGGATAAATGCTGCTCCGGTTTCCAGTGGGCAAGTCCTCAGAGAGAATAGGAGAGCTCACATTACTTCAGATCCTCTTGAAGGGACCTCCAGGTCACATTTACAACAAGTGAGCAACAAGTACTATGACCAGGACTAAAGGGGCCCTGTCTCCAGCCAGGTAAAGGGACAACTGGATCTATTGGACTGTGTGGATCCCATGGCACATCAGACCCACAAAAGTATAAGGCTTTAGTTGACACCAGAGCACAATGTACCCTTATGCCATTGAGATATGCAGGGGCAGAACCCACCTCTTTTTCTGGGATAACGGGGATCCCAACAGCTGATTCTACTGGAAGCTGAAGTGAGCCTGACCAGGAACCAATGCCAAAGACATCCCATTGTGAGTGGCCCAGAGGCCCCATGCATCCTTGGCATAGATTACCTAAGGAGAGGGTATTTCAAAGACCCAAAAGGGCATTGTTGGGCTGTTGGGATATCTGCTTGGAGATAGGAAATTGGACAGCTGGATACCTTGCCTGGTCTCTCAGAGGACCCTTCTGCTGTGGGACTGCTGAGAGTCGTTGAGCAACAGGTACGGATCGCTACCACAGCAGAGCATCGTCAGCAATCCTGCACCAACCGGGACTCTGTGACCCCCATCCATGAGATTCATGACCTGGACGGCCAGGTCACGGGGCTTGGAGCAACCTGATCTAGTGGAAGGCATGCCTGCCCATGGCAGAGTGGTTGGAACAAGATGATCTTTAAGGTCCCTTCCAAGCAAACCCATTCTGCGATATTTTATGATATTTGGGCTAGAATAGAGAAAGGAGGATTGTGTCTAGGCAGGCTTTGGGGAAAGGGGCTAGGCTGAGGGAGATGAAGCCTGTTATAGGTTTGAAAACAGATGGAATTTTTTCGCAATATCAGTTACTGGACAGTGTGCACCTAAATGAAAGCCCCCCCCCCCCCCTTTTCCCCCCTCATCTGTTTTTTCTGGGGTGGGGGGAGGCAGGAAGGGGGAAGGAGTGGGGTCTCGAGCAGAGCGGCATGGGAGTGGGAGAGGCTTCTTTTTAAAACCAGCCATCACCACCCTTTTGTGTGTAGGACTCGCTGTCCACCGACCGACCGACAGAGCGGCAGCCACCTTCAGTTTTGGCCGTCTCCCACTTTTCCCTGAGGAGAATTTTTTTTTCTTCCCCGCCTGGCACCGTTGTGGAAGAACGATTGGGAGAGCCCCCCAACTGTCTCGGAGTGAGGTGTTCTGCCCCAGGCTGTGGGGCTGCATTATCAGAGCATCTTCCCGCAGCGGCTGCCTGACCCGAGGACCACACCACAGCCCTGGGACCGGCGGGAAAAAAGCCCTTTCGTTGTTGGCTCACGGGGCTGTGAGTTGTTGAGCCACTGGGGACAGCCCGCCCTCGGCCCCCCCTGATTTGCCACGGGGACTCCCTCACCTGGGGAATTAGGACTTTGTTTTTTTGAAAGTTTTGGTTGCACCATTGTTGTTTGTTCGGGTTTGTTAATAAAGAGCGGTTATTTTCCTTTTTCACACCTTTCACCTGAAGCCTCTTAACTTCAAAGTTGCAAGAACGTAGAGGGAGGAGGTTGGCTCTTCTTTTCTGGCCCTCTCTCCTTAACGGATATTTGCGCCTTGCTAAACTAAGACAAGCCAATAATCATTAACTGGCTTAGATTCAATCCAAGCAGGAAAGAGTTCAAATTATTGAAAAATGGCAAAATGCACCAGTGTGAGGGGTGACAGCATACAGTGCTCAAAAGCTAACAATAAAACCAGTCAGCCTGGACAGCAGGGAAGACGTCTTTAAGAGTCAGAGCAACCAGACAGGGGATCAGGCTCCCAAGAGACAGTCAAGACACCAGAGTGTTTCCAGCAGAAACAGATAAGATAGGAGAGGGAATGGCATGTAGAGAAATGTGTTTTGTGATGCAGAGTTCAGGCTTGAGGTTTTCCTCAGCTGTGCACTGTGCCATTAAGAAACAAAGAATTCATTACAGGTCTGCCATACTTCTCAAGAGCTTAATGACAGATTGTGCAACATTATGAGTATGGAAGAAGTACAGGGAAACAGCATAAGAAAAAAAAAATCAAACCAAACCACCAAAAACCTCTTTTCTTCTCTGATTCCAATTAACAGTGAAAATAAATTAAAAAGTGTGCTCCTTTTGCCCACTCCTGCAAAATCAACAAGGGTTGGACACAGGTTATCTACTGTCTAGGGCACATTTCTGTATGGAAAGCCCTTCCCCTCTACTATCCATGTGGATCTTGCTTGAGTTTGCTAATCCTCCCAGCTGACAGCATAGTAACAGAGGAGGCACTTTCATCCAGCAGTCAAGGACAACATTTTGTAATGTCGACCTAGCTTTGGGCAGGTCTTGCTGTTGAGTTGCATTTGAAATATATTTCTCTTTATAAAAAATTATGAGGTTTTGTTTGTTTTTGTTTTTACATAGTAAAAGTTGAGAGTCTGATATCACATGACACCAGGAACCCGTTCTTAGAATTAGTCTACAATGCTCAGGCCTTTAAGCTGGCCCAGATGTTATCTCCTATTGTAATAACAAGAAAAGGTATGAATATATGTGCTGAACCGATATGAAATTAAAACTTAAATGTTTCTATAAATTCCTAATAATCCAGAAAATAATACCAACTTTGGAATGTAAATATTTCAGATGTTGCTGTAAGTTCTTCTGCTTCATATCATTATTCTACTCACCAGCTGTCACACTCTGTGAGGGAGGGAGACTGTGAAGTAGACATTTAAACTTAATGTTCCTTGTTGAAATAATGAAATAGATTTTCTAATCTAGAGGAAAGCAAGCTGCGTTTTGTATTATCTATTAGGAACAAACAAAGAAGATAAGGAGGGAAGTTTTTTTGAAATTGAGAGTGTATTACCAAATCTGAACTTTTTAGCTTCTTCAGAAAGAGAAGGGTATATTTACTTGAATGCAAGAGGGAAAAAGACTTAAGTTATGTTTAAACGCAGCATAAACATTAACTACTCATATTCTTTGTAACTACTGCTCTAAGCAGCACAAACCCATCTTACCACATTTAGTTTAACAAGGAGGCGATAACCCAAAGCACCCACGAAAGTGCTGCGAAATAAATCACGCACCATTACATCAGCCAAGCAGCCAATTCCTGCTGATAAGGGACGCCTGCTGCCTCTGCTTCGGGAAAGGCCAAGATCACTGCTCTTCGGTCTACACGCGGGGTACTAGTCATAACTTCATTTTTCCACACTGCTTTCCCCCCCTCTCCCAGCCGCTCCGGCCCCTTCCCGGCCCAGCGTTCGTTGTGCCGCCGCTCCAGCGCCGCCGCAGCTCTAGGGCATAAAGTAGTCCCGGCCTCACGCGCTAGTGTTACTCGGTTTCACGCGCCAGTGTTCCTCCGCCTCGCAGACGGCGGAGGGAGCGAGGGGAAGCAAAGTAGACCCGCTGGAATGCGACGGCAGCGCCTCGCCCTGCTCCTGTCCGCGTCCGTGTCCCTGTGCTCTGGGGGTGCCGCAGCCCCAATCACCCTCCCTTCCGGGCGGAGACCCGTCGGGCTGCGGTCCCCGCCGCGCTTTTCTCGGCTGCGGAGCTGCCGGACGTGTGCGTGATCCCGCCCGTGTGAGAGAGGCTCCGCGCCCTTGCCTCTCTGCGCCGTCCCTGGCCGACGGGGAGCGGTGCCAGGGGGCGGGCGCTGCGCCGGGCGCCGGCCGGGCACGGCGCGGGAGGAGGAGGAGAAGAAGAGGAAGGAGGAGGAGAAGAAGAAGAAGGAGGAGGAGAAGAAGAAGAAGAAGAAGAAGGAGGAGGAGGAGGAGGAGGACGACGACGACGACTGTATCCCTGCGCCTGTGCGCGCCTGGCGGAGGGTGAATGGGGGAAGGAGCGCGGAGCTGGCGCTGAGACGCGGCCGGCATGGAGGGCAGCGCCCGCTCTCGCGGCGGCGCGCCGGGGCGAGGGGCCTGCTAGGGACGGGCGAGGGGGAATCTCTGCGGCCGCCCTTCCCCGCCTCCCGCCCCCCTTTTCCCGCCGCCTCCCCCGCCCGCCTGGAAGCATGAACTGGCAGCGGAGGTGCTGCTCCTCGCCGCCGCCTCCCCGCCGGTGAGAGCGAGGAGGGAGGGAAGATGGGGCCCGTCCTGCGCAGCCTACTCGCCTGCAGTTTTTGTTCCTTGATGAGAGGTGAGCGGGGCGGGCGGCGGCGGGAGGGGCAGGGGGAAAGTTGCCGGGCTGGTGGCGAGGGGCCATGTTTGGGCGTGCGGGAGGGGAGCGGCGAGGCCTGGCTGCTGGCGGGGCGCGGGGCCCGGCGCGGGGATAGCGCTCTCTCCCTCCCTCCCGGCCACCGCCTCCTCCCCGCTTCGGGAGCAACTTATACCCAGCCGAGCCGGTAGCTGCCCGCCTTACAAGCGGCCGCCGGGCACCTCCCGAGCCGCTATATTGTTGTTTTCAAGTTTCTTTTCTTTTCTTTTTTTTTTTTTGTTTCTTTTTTTAAAAAGAGCCACCCAAACTAGCGCACGTCCCCCATCTCTCCGCACCCCCCAGCGGTCTGTGGGCTCCAGCGGCTCTGGGGCATAGCTCGGCCACGCCTGTGTCAGGCTGGTACCACTGTTCCCATTACCAGGCTTCTCTCGTTTTCCCCCCAGTATCGATCCTACCGGGTGCGGGTGTAGCGCAGAGCCTCGCCTGTTCGACGTGGGGAGGCTGGAAAGTGCCCGGGAATTGGTGCTTCACCAATACTCTCCTCGCAGCGAAGTGAGCGAGAGGAGGAATGAATGCTCCTCTCAGCTGGGCTGGCTCTGCGCTGGGACTTCAGAGAAGTTTGTGTTTCACGGATGAACCACCACGGATCTTCATACACCTTTAAATCAGCAGTCGAGTGCCTTACTAGGGGATGTCATTTAAAGTAGCCGAGAATTTTGATTCTACTTCCCAGCTCCAACAAAATTTCTCACCTTGCAGGGCACAGTCTGAAAGAAAGCAGGATTATTATATTTTTTTTTAATGCTGTAAATCTAACTATCTATTTCTCTGGGTTCAGTATTTCTGGGAAGAAATGGTCTGTGGTGTTTGCGTACATCATTTTGCTGTTTATTTTTTTCATACTAGATGGGGAAGAGGTTAATTGCTAACAGTTTATCAGCGACACTTTCATTTAGAAAATTCATCCGTGCTAGAGTGTTTTGATTAAGATTAGACTAACTCAGGTTAGGTGGTGTAGGTTGAAGTAACTACTCTGTCTCCAGTTGCTCAGTATTCTGAGAAACAAAGATTTTCGTCTCTTCCATGGCCTTTTTTTCCACTCTGTGCATCTGTTTGCCATATTGTATCCTGTTTGCAGAGATACAAATACACTTATTTAAGTGGTACGTGTAACATTTCATACTTCTGTTGTAGCAGTTAAACCCCAATTTTCAAAAGTTAAGTTGAGTCTGGAGTATAGGGAGAAATGGTTTCCTGATTAGTTTAAGTAACAATCATGCCTGTTGTTAATATACCGTGTTTGTCTCAAATGTTCAACTTAGTTCAAATGACAGCACAGAAATAGCTGTTGTATGTGATGTCACATAATATTGTTCCTTTAATTTCTTCAAATCTTAACACAGTGACGTGTGCTCTTGCAAATTTTTGTATACTTGATGCTTAATAGGACACTTTGAAGAAGCATTCAGTTTATAAATCATATGACTGTCATTTATTTTCTTGTCTCTTATCTCTATTGCCAAGGACATTTGTATCCAAACAGCATTTTTGTTTCTTCTGGGTTTGTGGTTCCCTGCTGTCTGATCACCTACCTGAAGTCATAATCTTCTGTTTGTGACACGATAGTAATTTTCCTACTGGCTAATTGTTACTTTAGATTGAGATAAACAGCAGGAACAGCTGAACTGTGAAGAAACAAAAATCAAATTTTAATGCATACATCCTCCCTAATAAACAGCATATATGCAAGTAGAATTGGTTCAAATGAGATGTGTTGAGTTCAGAAGAGGTGTCAGCAGTTCCTTAATGAGGCAGAGGCAATACCAGCATGAGTATGAATAAGCTTGTACATGAAAGTAGAGGTGAAGTTATGAAGTCCACTGTTTGGTTTGTGAATTCAGTGCTGTGGAGGATGCCAAGCCAACAGTGCTGGAGACAGAAACTCAGAAAATGTAATAGTGTGTGTTTGTGGATTACAGCATCTTCTCTGCTTCCAGAACTAGCCTCCCTGTTCTTGTAAAAAAAGCAAATGGATGGACGTTTACACAACTGAACTGTGGTCAGTGCTCTGAGGGAACTATGGTAGGTTTGTTTCGCTATCTGGTAAGGAGTAAAATTGGTACCCTGGAAATACATAAGGACTTGAAGAAGTACAAGACCGTTACTGGCTAGAAACTCATGCACAGGGCAAGGCACCTCTCTGTCAAATCATCCGAGGACTGTGATAAACCAGATCCTGCTGATGTTTTCAGGGCTAGTGTTTGGATTCTAAGAGACATGTCCTGACAGCTTGCTGTGGAGGTTCTGTGGTTTGGGGTTGGTTTGTTTTGGTTTTTTTTCAGTATTATGGCTGATGGAAGAAAGAGGTCACTGGTCTCTGTTCCCCCCTCTTGGCCCCTGGTTTGATTTGGGGGATAGGGCTTCCACCTCCCTGACCATCAACAGTGCTTGAAGCTGCTCCCTGAGGTACTTTGAGGAGCTGTTTGGTGGCAGCTTGGAGGTGTTCTTCAGGACAACTGTGAAACCAGTCAGCTCGGTAATTGTTAGATAACTGACAGCTGCAAAGAGGCAAAAGCAGAGGCATCGCATCTGTCAGGGTGCTACAAGTAACTGTGAAACTGAGGTTTTGACTTTTTAAGTAGTCATAGAGAATTATTCCTCCACCAGTATTCATGGCTTGCTTTTCTTCCTGAAATAGCTCTCCAGTCAGCATGCAATTGTGGTTTTGTTTTGGTTTTAAACCCTGATCATGCAGACAGTGCATAAAACTCTCGTTTGAATAGGAATCTTATAAATTATGTTTGTGCAGATCTACTGAATATTGCAGACCTCTATGCTTAAGGTCAGTTAGTGAAGAAATGAAAATACCTCTTTGGTAATGGGCATTTTAAAACTACGCTTCCCTCTTAGCATTCCGAAGAGGGTTTGTATTAATCCATTATTATCGTTTTAATATTGTTATTATTTTAATTGGTTTTAATCTGTTGTTTCTTGGTTTTCATAAACAGATGGTTGCTTTTTTGCATTTTTTTTAGGTAGATTCATTTACATGTTTTTAGAAGAGCTTAATGTTCAGGACTTGCTAAGCTATACTGGTGTTGCGTGCATGTATTTTTCTACCAGAAGTCAGAGAAAGGAACAAGGAGTAGGTTTTTACTTCTGAAGTACTCAGGTTAGAGATGAAGTGTCGTGTTTCCAGTGTGGTTTGTGCCTTCAGGTGAAGGGTCTCTTCACCTTGGACTGTACAATACTGAAGTGGTCTATTTCTTCACCCCAGCTTGAATTAGCCATTTTCTAGTCATGTTTCTTCATTATATGATGCCTCAGAAATTAGTGTGCCTTTGTCTGCCTTGATTTCCAATGCATTTTCCTCTTTTATCTCTTCATGAAACAGTCTGAGATTTATGTGATCTAATGTGTTACAAAATCCACCATTACTTTAATAGTTCTTGCATTTGCATCTGTGATATAGTTCACTTATCATCAGATTGCTGTAGCTTGTATTTAAAACTGAAAAATTAGGACTTAGGCAATTTGATGGCATTTTTTTACTATGTCTTGGAGGTAGGGTGAAGTAGCATTTTTGGCAAGGTGCACTGAAGATATAGGGAAGTTCTGGGTATAGGGTGAAACTGTATCTGGTCAGAGGTGTATGCAGGTGAAGGATCCCTCAGTATGAGTTATATGAAGATAATCAGGTGGAAAGCTTTGTTCTTGTTTGACAGCAGTAATGGTTAGGGTGGCATGAACTGTATTCATATTTCCTTTCCCTAGTGACTTGATACAATCAGCATTTCCTGAGTTCTAGGTAAGGAATTTGGCTAGAAGCTGCAGAACGTGTAGAAAGGGTTTTTGTTTTGTTTTTGCTTTTTTTTTTTGTTTTCAGGAAGATAGGTGAGGATAGGGCATACAAGAACCTTTTAAATTCTGTCTTTGGAAGCTGGAGAAATCTGATTCTTTTGGACATCTGTAATCCACCTTTATAATGATATCGCATCTCAAAAATGCCAGCATTAAAAATATTTGCTGCAGTGCAAGTGATATGGAATTTACTTTAGTTCAAATTGAGTAGAGCAAAGATATTTTTTCTTCCTTCTGAGGGGGTGGACTAGGAGAAGAAAACAGGGAGAAACAGGTCTCAGTTTCTGATCTATCACCATTCATCTCCTCTGGCAGCCAGCATGCAGACTTAAATACTATATTCTTTGTCCCCAGCATATTTAACCTCATTAATTTTCTATGAAATGTTAAATACTTGGGTTACTTTGCCGGTGGTTTCTTCAAAAGAGTCCAATTTCTTCAAAAGAGTCCAGTTCCTTGTACTCTAGGGAGGGGTATGTGTTATTGTTGAGTGGCACCAGAAACGTAGTTGTAATTAAACCTTTTTTGCATGCTCCTGCTTCTGGCTGAGCTGGTGGCATGCTCAGCTCCTCTTCCAATTCTCCTGCTGGGGAGCCCTCACATTTCAACCAAGTCACTTGAGAGATTCGGGTGGTAAACTGCCCCCCACTTCTTTGGTGGCACATGGGGGCCATTTGTACTTTGAAAGTGGTTGTTGTCAATGAGGCAGTGTTATGTTGACATGGATTTTCCCCCAGATGGACTTTTACCAGTAAGTGATTTAAGTTGCTTAGAAAGATATGGGGGGATGCAACTGCCTTGAAGACTTCAGGGATGGTCTGTTCACATTTATAGTTGGCATTACTAACTTAAAAGTGAACCCTTGAACCTAATTGCTGTGGCTCACCAAAGACTGGTGTGTGCACTTGAGGTTTATGATGAGCACGCAGTGAGTTCTTGCACTTCTGTAATTCTTTGTAATGATGATTCTCCTGAAGTGTAATTGCTGTTCAATGAAAGAAATACATTCTCTCCTGATAACCTTTAGTTTTTTAACTTACACATCACGTGTTGTTTCAGAGTATATGCTGCTTGCAGAGTTACAGAATACACAGTGTTCTAAATGAAGATGCTGTGTCATTCCTCTGTGTTAACTATCCCAGGCTCAGAAGGGGAAAGCTTTAGGTCTTTAATAGATTGTACAAAAATGCTGGGCATTGACACCCTAAATATTGAATAATCTTTTCCAATTTATATATTTGGCAGGCAAGACGAGGTAGAGAGCCTTCATTAAACTCTAGATATTCTTGTGGTTTATAAATATTTATGTCAGGAGATTCACAGTATGAACAGGCTTGCTATTTGCTCCTCATGGACAAACCTAGTCAGAACACAGTGCTCATATTTTCAAGTAGAAATGAGTTTGTTGGTTTTTTTGTCCTGTGAAAGGATTATGAATATAGGATGATTTTATTTTTCTCCTTATGATTATCTTGCTACAGACGTTTCAATTTCAGTGTAATTGGCACTGTTCCCTACCAGTTTTGAAATGGAGTCAAACATACCAGTCTATGAATAGAATGAGAATACTGTTAGTACCTTTTTTTGTAATACCTTATTCTTAATATACTTTTAAGAAATTAACCAGTCAAAGTCTAGGTTAAAAGAAGCAATGGTTTAGTTAGTAATACTTTGTTTCCTTTGCAAAATGCTGTAAACTATTTGGAGAAAGAAGCATATCAGTTTAAAGGATTGAATGCTTTTCGAGCTTCATTATTTATACGGATAGAACAATAAGGAAATGTTTTTAGTATAAACAGACATGGGAAAATGGCAACATTCATGCAGATTTTTTTAGTATCTTGTTACAGGATCACATTACCTAAATAGAATTACTCCCTTGTGATATAATCAGTGTGGCAAAAATGGGATTATAGTTTTAATTCTGTTTATGAGGGCCATGTGTGGGGTCTTGATGTCAGATTTGAAAAGTAACCATATTTGATACAAAATTTTAATCAACAAGCTATATAATTTTGCTTAATCAAAAATTGTTTTCCTTCTCTATGACACCGAACTGTAATGTTCTCCTTTATATTCTTCTCCTTATTACTCCCCTCCCCTCCCTTCCTAGTATATTCCCAGAGGAAAAATGTAGTTTGTGTGTACTTTGCTGTGTTTTTTAAACTGTTTATGCCTCCACAACTCCTCAGTAGTAAGGATTTTCCTCTGTCCATTGTCAGAGAATTCAGGCTTCTAGAAAGTGGTTGATGTTTTTGCTGGAATTCTGAAGATTAAGGGTATGTGGAAGGTAACAGAAATATAAGGTGTCATAGAATTTCAAACTTTGTTCCCTTAGTTGTTCTGTCAAAACAGGGAATAAAACTCTTGCTTATAGTCAAAGTATTAGTGTTAATTAAAATATTAACACTTTTGAAATCCAAGAATGGTCTTGTCTCCACATGGATTAATAGAGAAGGAGTATTAAGAATAATAGAAGAGTAGGAATTTGTAAACCTTGTAGTGACTCTTATTATGTCCATTTAGAAAATGCAGTGATGGTCTAATAACTCAGGAACTTAACTGAGGCTCAACAGTTACCGTTTAGCATGTAGGTAATGGTAAAAGTAGTAAGTAAGATAATTCAAAGTTGAGTGGGTTTGTGTTTATGGGTTTTTGGTTTTCTTTTGGATTACCAGAAATTAACCCTATTCAAAAAGAAAAAGACGAGATTAAATTATTGAGGTATGTGCACATCTTTCCTTATCCATTAAAACCAGTCCCTAGCTGTTCATCTGAACTGGAGTTGTTACTTATTGTATTAATCTGTGGTAAACTTAGTAGTTTTAAGAATTTGAATGTTCGAAGTATAATTTTGGTTTGAGAACATTTTTCTTTTGGCCGATGGGAAGTTCTTTTAAACTTGCACTCTGATTTTCTGTCAATTTTCTTGCAGTACTATCTTCTAGTTCAGTGCAAGTTCTTCATATTTCTGCAAAATTGTTAATTCTGCCTTGTCTTGAAGAACAGGAGAAGCAAAAATCTGTGAACTTGTATGGGCGTTGTAGTAGATGTGGCTTTTTCTGTTCCGGATTCTTGTTATGGTGGATGAACAGACAAAGATGCTGTTTGCCAAGCACGAGCTGCAAAGTTTACCACAAAGAAACAATTGCATATGATCACTGCAGCTGATACAGCTGATAAAACCATGGGGTTGGTTGTTGAAGAACTGTAGATGAATGTGGTAAGTCTTCCAGGCTGTGCTGCTGCTCCTCCCTCCCCATACCTCAAATCGGTCCCACTGTTATGTCCCAAATGAAGGTGGTCATTTACTTTTGTGATGTACTCACCAGTCCTGGCAACTTTTTCCATTCTATGGGTCATTCTGTCCTCCAGTTGGGTTTTTTTGTGCTACATTCTGTGTTCAAGTTTGACCACAATTTCCTGATAGTGCTTCAAAAATCTAAACAAACACAAAAACCCAACCACAAAACAGAAAAAAATGAGTTATTTTGTTTGATTTGGTTATTTTGTTTGACCTGGCGAGACAAACTGACAGACTTCAAGAAATGTTTTTTAAGTCTCTTTTAGACTGGCGTGCCGTTTTTGATAAATTGTTGAAAAAGTCATCTAAGAGTAGCTCAGTGCCTATGAGCTTGTCAGTGTGGAGAAAGGCCCTATTTGTTTGAAGGTAAACCAGTGTGCTGCTGTTTGGGGTGTGGGTATTTTGGTCCACATGGAACTATTAGCAGGAGGTGAGACCCCTTGGCTGGGGCTGTTCCCACATGCTGCCAATATAACTGGGGTCCTCCAGCTACGGAGGTAAGTGAGCTGGTAGCAGTGACTATGAGTAAACCTCCCAGGCCATTTTTGACTGGATGTGCACCCCCAAACGTCTGTTGTCCAGGCTGGAACTGCTGGAACTGCAATTGTTCCAGAGTAGCAACAAACTTTGGAGCATTCCCATCTGAGCTTGCCAGGATGTACAAGGTACATCTTGCAGCCTTTAGCCTTTCTAGGCTTTGGGAAGTGGGCTACCACAGTCACAGCTTCACAGTGTTGTGTCTCAGTGCTCTAATTCAGTGGAGGGACACTGCACATTCACTTCCAACAGCTTCCTGAGGAATATGATAGAGGCTTTTGGCTTGTTTCTTTACTGTTAAAAGTGCTGTAGGAAATGATGATGCCAGAAGGTGGTGTTTTGTTTCAGTGTGATCTGGTCATCTTATCTGTCATCATAGTGCTTGCAAGTTTAGTTTGCAAAATATCATCTCTATTCAGATGTGGGACTCTAATTGGTACGATATAGCTAAACAATTTTTCTTTTTCTGCATGAGCAAAGATGCTTGCTAACTTCTTCATTAAACAGATTGTGTCGATTTAAACATCGACCAGTAGAACTAGGGAAGTATTGCCAGTGTGTGTGGAACTGGTATGACTTCATCTGCAGGGTGTTACTCTGACAACTGTTTGAGAAACTGGAAGAGTGTTGAAGGAAGATTAGGAGGACACCTGAGGAAATGGGAAGTATAAATGTTGAAGTTCTGCAGACATTAATGTGTATCATGGTATTACTTGATTATATATCCCTAAGGAGCTTTCCTGCTTTCCGGAGTCTGCTGCTGGCCCTGGAAAGTGTCAGATCACCTTTATTTTGCTGCTACTTTGTAAACAGGAGGGTAATGGAAGAAGGTGGTAGTTTTATATGGCAATGCAGCTGCAGGGAGCATAGCTCTCTGCTCATCCAGTCGTCAGCAAGATAGATTCAGCATATAGTTAGGAAAATGTCAGTCTCTGAAGTGCTGTTTTATCCTCACGAAAGTGCAGTGGGGATAGAGGAGAAGTCAGTGTTACAGAAAGGTGGACAAAAGTGATGTGAGTGTGCTACCTGACACTGAGACGTGCTGTGGTAATCCTGCTGTAAGGCTCTGTTGCCAGCAGGATGATTTGGCAGGTGATACCTTCCATTCAGAAAGTTATTTGCTTGTGATAGACCAGAACTTCATGGTGTGCTTCAGTCATGTGTACTTTTGCTGTAATCTGACAGGATTGTTGGCTTTTTATGCCTGGACCTGGTATTTCTATCCTTCCTTGTAGTCCATTTTATTTTTTTTCTTCTCATTCTCGTGCCTCCATCCTTCTATATCTTTTCCTGTATTCAGCAGGCTAAAGGATGACTTACTGCTTTTGTGCCAGCTAGTCCTGCAGTATGTCTTGATCTCTATAGCTATGATCTTGTCAAAGACCTGCAAAACTAACAGCAAAGCTTGGTGCAGAATCCAGATGCTGTTGTTGCTGCTGCTTGGTGTCTTTGCTTTTGTGCTTGATATGGTTACTCATCTCATTCACTGGCAAACGTGACTGTTCTTATGACCTTTTGAGTTACCATCTGAACAGCTCTTGGATGTCTTTAGCATGGAGAATATACTTAAGTTTAGCTGAAAAGAGGAGAAAAGGTCCTTTCTGCCAAATTTGGGCTTCCTCAGGCTTGTTTACTAAACACCTGGTTAGTTTCTGTGTCCTGCAGGTGTATTTGTGAGAACAAGGAGGTTCAGAGAGAACAGTGCTCTCTTTCGTAGAGAAAGTGGAATGGGGGCCACTGGTAAATCAATTCATTAGTTTTATTAGAAAAAAAAGTATGGAATTGTGTATTGTGTGGAATAGATCAGGGAAGTGCTGCGATGGAGAACTTGGTGCAAAATCCTGGCCTGTTGCTTGCTGTACTGAAAACTTGTATGTGCTTCCTGGTGATTTTGTTGTTTGGTTGAAAATACAAACCATCTCTGTATAAGTTTCTTGAGGCTGGCTCCCTACTTTTGGGGAAAGTTTATTTTGATTTTCAAATTACCTCTCTTCTTATTTGATATGACTCTCCCAGGCTTTATTGCCAGTGCTACCTCAACCTGGTCATTCTTGCTTCTCTAAACTGAGCAGCAAAGCTCAGACACTCACAGGTAACAAATACACAGAATTCCTTACAAGCATGAGCAATGATGAGCAACCCGGAGAATGAGGGAAGAGTCCTCACAACTGACAGTTCCAGAATCCATGTGTCAGTCCAGAGATTTTTCATTATGTTCTTGCCTTGGTTTTCTATTGGACATCTTGGGGATGGTTATCATATTACAATACAGGGAATTTTGTATTTTTAATGGTTTTAAGGAGTTACAATTAATGTTCTTTGCTGGTTGTATATGCCTATTTCTCTGCTTTTCCTTCTCTTGTGGGCTGAATGTGGGTGTACAGTACTCTGTCAAGGCATCTGGAATCCTTCTTCCTTCCTGTGCCTCATCCAGGTCAGCGTGTATTTGCTTGGTACATCTCATCACTGTGTTTCCCCTTTTCTCCATGTTTGCCATCCTCATGACAGCATGCTTGGCAGTACTAATTCACCTTTAGATGCTGAGAGTTCTTCAACAAGATCTAAAAAGGAAGGGGCAGAGCAGGAGTCTGAACAAGATTTCTCCCGGCACATTTCTCTCTGCCAAATGGAGCTGGAAAATTTTTGGATACAGGCACACTGCAAGAGTGACAGAATAGGATAGTCCGAAGAGCTGAGTATCCTCTTTCCAGCTCAATGACATCATCTTCCAGTATGACAATCCATGTGTTTCTTGCCAGTGGACTACTGCATGGATATTTCATTCCCCAATGTCAGTGATCGCTTGGTGGTTTCCACAATGTGACCTGGGCCACACTGGGATTCTGTGACAGCTTACCACAACTTATGGTGGCCACCTCTAGTCTGATGAGTCCTGCTCCTTAACTGGAGGTTCACAAACAATTGGTTCAACTAATTAATCAAAGCTGATGCAGTCTTTCCCTGGTGTGCTATTGCTTATATGTATTTGATTTTTGTTCTGAACTGGTTCTTGACGATGGCTGGCTAAAAACTACTTTTTGGCAGGTGATGGGGAGAGTTCAGCTCAGTAGTCTTCTGCTGGTTTAACTCCCTGCATGGGAACTAATGGTATGGGACAAATGCTAGTGCCACCATGGGAGGTCAGGAACCAACAGCTGAAAGTGAAGCTGGGGAGAAAGGATACGGCTGCAGTCACATCTTGAGCAGATCTAGCAGGCTGCCAATGAAAGGGGGGAGAACTGCTCCCCCTTCCAGCTCCCTGCTGGTCACCTTATGTTAGTTTTGGATTTTTCTGGTCCACTTCTTGAGTTGATTCTGCTTGCTAACCCAGTCAAACCTTTCACTGCATAATAGTTTGAATCAGCTTGGGGAGGGGCCCTTAACTAAGTGAGGGGGTAGAGCAACATTGCTGGGGATTGGGAATGAGGAAAAAAGAGTGTGGGGAAAATGAACATGTGCTAATTGCTTTAACCAGGCTAAACTCCATGTCAGTAAAATAGAGGCACCCAGAGCTGTCCTGGATTGCTGAAGGTGGAAAAGAGGAAGTGGGAATTTGTGGAAAAGGCTACTGGCCTAGTTAAAGAAAACAGCTTAAAGTTGCTATGTTAACACCAAAAAGATTAAAAAACATTTTTAGCTGGTGAAGTGATTGTTTTATGTTGGTTCATCACATTGCACCCTGTGGGCAGCAGTATCTTTATGCCTGTAGCAGATGCTCACAAGTTAGATGTACAAAGCAAGACTGAAGTAAACAAGAGTAAGGCAAACCAGACTTAAGTATCTTGGGGATTAGCAATTTTCAGTATACTAGGGGGAGCGACAGGAATTGCAACCAAGAGAAATACATGGTACAAGAACTGGAGTTTGGCGGTGAGAAGGCGGCAGTGAGAATTCTAGTTGTAAAGGTAAGGCAAAAAAGACAATGTCTGAACTTTAATACTGAATGTGGTAAACTTAGGAAAGGTCTTACGTGAATATTTGAGTTAAGAAGCAGTTATAGGCTCAGTGATCACTACTGGCAGGAGTTTCTTGCAATTTAAGTTATTTTTATTGCAGTTGAAATGTGTTAAACTTGAGGGTTTGTAACTTTTATGTTCTTTAAGGGAACATTTGTTCCTGCTAGTGGCTACAAAACTACCCTTATTTTATAAATAAGCATAGCTTTTACTTTGTATTGGGCACTTTAATTAAATGAATAAACTGCATGTAGACCTCTCAGGTGATAGAGGACATGGTAATATTCACTACTGTTTCAGTTTTTGATTTCCAAGGTGGATGTTTTTTCTTTTGAAAATGTGTGGTTCTTTTCAGTGTATTGTAACTTGTTGCAGTTACAATATATGCTTTTATGATGTCTACAGAAGGAGAAATAAAAACATGTAAAGAGTTCAGCTTCTTAAAAAAACCCACTCTGAGTTATATCTTTTTGCCCCATTATAACTTAAACTGCAAAGTAGTTGCCTAGCTTTGAAAGGAGTTTCTCTTGGACTTCTTCCCTTAGGTTATTACCATAGTTCATAACTTCATTATTCAAGGAAGTCATCTTTGCAGTGTCCTATGCTTCTTTCAAAGTTGGGACAAGAAAACTTCTGGCACAATTTTCGTTTTGGTGTTGCTGTCTGAGCAAAGTAAATGCAAAGATGATACCGGGTACTAATGCTGCCTGCTGCCAACTTCAGTAACTGGGTTTTATAGGACATGGAAGCCTTTGTGTTTTCTGGGAAGGGTTGGAGGCGGTGGGGGAACAAACCCGTTTTTTATAATTTTGGTGATGCAGGTTTCATTCCTGAATGTCGCAAGACATTGGAAAGCTTTACATCCTCATCTGCCAGCCCTAGGGAATGCATTACAAGTGGCTTTGAATCAACTTGCATGAAGCTGCACATCCTCGGTGTAGCTGTGTTTCTTCTGAGTCATCATTTACGTAACTTGTACCACTGATGAAAAGGAAGTTTTCCCTGGTCCTTCCTCAGGCAGCTCTGAGCTCCAGCAAGGAGTGAATTACCTATGCAGTGTGGTTGTGATAGGCTCAGCAGTGCCTTCAGGCCTTGGTGATTACACTTGACATGCCTGGTGTTCCAGTTCAGTGCATGCTGTGTGTGGGGGTACTCCATGTTGCTCATAAAAATGGAGGTTGTACTCCTTTGTGTGTGGATTTACAATTTTTTTTTCAAATGCTGGACATACTGTCTTGTTAGAGAAAGCTCTGCCAGTTGCCTGCACACTTTCCTATGGTGCACTAGATGACACTGAGCTGGCTGTTAACTAGATTTTTCAGGTTGCAATTGTATGCAGGCTTTAAAAAGTAGATGGTTTTATTACAGTACTGGTTTTTTACACCTTGCAGTCTGTTGAATACTTTTCAAAAAAGCATAAGCAACCCCGCACTTCAAGAAAATCTATTGTAATTAATTTTAAATCTTAGGGAGGTGGGAAATTATGCAAGGAAGGGAAGGAGATAGCAAAGTAAGGTAAAAATAAACCTTCTTAATATAAAGAGTCTGCTTCTGATTTAAAAGAGTCTACTGCTTCTCCATGGAAAGATAATCTTTAAATTGAATGGGGTTTTGCACAATTAAAAATTGCTTTCTGGAGAGGGGAGAATACAAATACAAATTTGGTATTACTAAAACAAACAAAGTTTCATCCCTCCCTCCTTCTGTCTAAAGATCATAAATGAGTTTATATTCAGTGTTTCTAACTTTAGGATGACAGTCTAAGCGATTAATTTTTTAAAACCCCCCAGCAAAACTCTCGCTCCCCACCACCCCTAAACTTGTATAGCAGAACTCTTGTAATTGGAGGTAGATGAAGGAACTTTTCAGTTCTTTCAGCTTCCCCCAATTCATATGTGACAGTGTCTTTGGGAAATTGTTTTGTGGTGCAAAAGGGAGTAGTCTGATTTTAGAAACTAGCTTTTGAATTTATCCCTGTGTTAATATTTCTAATTTCAGTGCAAGTTTCT
Organism: Corapipo altera; assembly: GCF_003945725.1. Classification (NCBI taxonomy): domain Eukaryota; kingdom Metazoa; phylum Chordata; class Aves; order Passeriformes; family Pipridae; genus Corapipo; species Corapipo altera. The sequence continues at coordinate 1,022,545 of NW_020884989.1, forward strand.
CATATAAGGAACTGTATCTCTTCTGGCAGTGTGGCCTTTACATTATTGAACCATACACATCTTTGGCTCTATAAATGAAAACCTTTTGTTTAGGCCGTACGTCCTTCTGCAAGTTCAAAGTGCCCATCTCTGCTGATGAATAAATCCTCAAGTTCCTAGTGAAATTTGTGTGGTGACAGGCAGAAGAGCATTTAGTATGACACTCATAGTATTTCTCTCAATTCCTTTGTACAGCTCTGTTGCTACAGTTTCTGAGTAAATACAGGGAAAGGTTGAAATGTTTTCCGATAGTCAATTTAAAAGGATGTGACTGCCTTATACAAATGTAGTATTTTTTGTAACCTTTTGTTGAAGAAGGAATGAGGCTGGAATTTGCATCATACTGTATATAGCTTGTGATTAAGGACAATTAAGCAGGCATATTACATTTAAGAAACTATCTGTTTTCATGGCTGCTGCTTTACATTAGTCATCTTAGGTGTTTTTATGAAAAATATACTGTGAAAAGTGACAGAGTAAGCAAATAAAGCCTGTAAAATAAAGGCTTTGTGTTAGAGAACTAAACAGGAGTGGTAGACCTGAGTTTGAAAGAACTCAGTGTTGTCTGTCCATACCTATAGAGTTATTTTTCTCCCTACCTCCTCATACCACTTTCGACACTAAACCAGCATGTCTCATGCTGTGCAATGAATTTTGGATTTTTTGTATTATATGTAAAATGTCTGAGGTATATAATTTTGGGGAATATCAACATGCAGGTCACTTTAAAAGCTTGACATGAATTATGGTGTTATTGAAGTGGTGTGTATATTGCTAAATTCTATAAAGAAAAATAATCATTGCTTAGATGGGCCAGCACTAAGTACTTAGAAAACTGCTTTACTCTTGTCTTCCTTATTCTTATTTAAATGTCCTTCTGTACAGAACAGTGTCATTTGGGTACTTCAACCCCCCATTTTCTTTGTTCTCTCCTTTCTTCTTTACTGCTATTTTAATAATGCACAACCCAGAATACTGAGCTACCTGTTACAAAGGCACGATCTTGGCTTGTAACAAAGTCGAAAAGCTTTAAAAGTCAGTGCTTTTTAGTCAAACCTCTAAATGTCTCCCCACCATTTCTTATTTTTTTTAAAAATACTCTTACATTAGTAGGTACTAATGGCCTGATGCACCATCATAGTGCAACTTACAGTTAATATGAGTGACGTTAATACATCTGTCTGTGTGTCCCCCCCCTTATTTCTCCTATTTGAAGCTGCCCCGCTGTTGCTGTATGCGAACCGACGGGATCTGCGACTGGTGGACGCTGCCAATGGGAAGGAGAATGCCACCGTGATCGTGGGTGGCTTAGAGGACGCAGCAGCAGTGGACTTTGTGTTTGTAAAGGGGTTGATTTACTGGAGTGATGTCAGTGAAGAAGCCATTAAACGAACAGAATTCAATAAATCTGGGAGTGTACAAAATGTGGTCATTTCTGGACTTCTGTCACCCGATGGGCTGGCATGTGACTGGCTGGGAGAAAAATTATACTGGACAGATTCTGAAACAAATCGGATTGAGGTTTCTAATTTAGACGGATCACTGAGAAAAGTTTTGTTTTGGCAAGAATTGGATCAACCCAGAGCAATTGCCTTAGATCCTGGAAGAGGGTAAGTCTTTGTTAAAACAAAGTAGTTACAAATATCGAAGTTTGTACTATTTCTTGCTTGTTGAATGGTTTTAAATAGGTGATGGTACTGTATTTGAAGTTATCCTAAGCCAGTTTGCATTATTTGCTTCACTTTCTATTAGTGTGATTTGCAAACAATTTGCACTTCTAAAATTGCATTCATAATGGTTTGTGAACAACTAGACTTTAAAAAAGTAGAAATTTCTTTTGGCAGTTGTGCAGAAGATTAACAGAAATGGAGAAGTTCTAATGTAAAACCTAATACAATCTGCTGTGCTCTAAAGACCATCAGCTGCATGTGGACAGTCAGACTTGTGCGTCTCTGACATGTCGAGTAATTTTTGGATCTTTAATAATTATTGATATTCATGCTTTATTGAAACATCTGAAGAAATGAGATAAATCAATATACTGTACTAATAATAATTTGAGATGTGTTCTGGCATTTAACCAGAAAATTTACAGAAAAGTTCCTCTCTCTACCCTCGAGGGAACTTCTCTTTAAAAAAATTCTGTGTTTTGGCTTAGCCCATTCTAGAACTGATGTAGTTTTCTCAGCCGTCATTAGAGTCTCTGGATGTGGCTTACAGTAGAACCTTTTATCTCTGTTCTTGGGACAAAGTAGTGTTTGCCAAAAATGCAAAATTCAGCAGTGTTTTTAGTGATGTTACTTAAACGGTTAGCTTGAGGTTACCTCATAGGTAGTCACCTGTGATAAGATGTTTGGCTCTCTCAAAGTGGAAGACTAATACTGTGTGTTAGAAGACTAATGCTTCTGACAATTTTTTCTATCTATAATAGAGAACATATTTATACTATCTTTTTTTTTTCCTTGAACAAGCAAGAAAATTAATCTATTGTACTGCTATTGCACATATTTTTTTAAGCCAACTTTTTTGGTGGGGAGGGAGGGTTGGTGCCTTTTTTGTTTGCTAAGATGAGGGTTGTGTTTCGCTGCATGCTACTTCTTTGCATTCTAGTTTGTTTGGCTCTTTTCCTCCAGAAGAAGAAAAATCTCTGCAAAACATGGCTTCTTTCCTGAACTTCTTAGAAATACTGTATCTTGAATATTTTCTTCCACAGTTTCAATAGTCCTTTGACAATTTAAAAACAGAAGTTTGGTTTTCCTTACATATATTTCAGGCTTTGGAAATAACAGAAGGATGGATTTATGCTTCTTCTATGTATTTACAACTTGTAAATTGGAGCTAATGATAGTGTTAGTTTCATTTTAGTAGATTCTAAAACCATTTAAGAGTGCAAGAAAAGTGTAATGCTCATGCTCCTTCCACCCACCATCCCAAAACTGAGAGAAAAGGGGAGGAAAAACACAATCAAGGTGGTTTTGATTTGGCTTGTAACCAGAGAGATCAAGATTCTTATTAGTTAGGAATAACACACTGTTGTGAAGCCAGTTGGTCTTTTTTTTTTAGAGCAGTATTTGTATTTTCTGAATCTGGACAGTAATGTGTTCAGTGATCCATACTAGATGATTGCATACTCTTTCATTCTTTCTAGTACTTTACACTAAGAGGAAAATATAAGAAGAAAAATTAAATAGCTCAAAGGTAAAGCAAGCTTGTAACTTGTTTCATATTGATGATCTGTTAAATCAGTAGGAAACACTTCAATATGCCTAAATCTAAAACAACTCAAAAAAAGCAAAACACCAAACCCCCTTCCTCAACCCAAACAAAACCCCACTAACCAAAACAAAAAAACCCTCCAACAACTGTAATTAAGGGACAAAACATTTTTTTCTGCTGCATTTTTGAAGAGGTCACTTTAAGTTGTTATATGAAGAGTATGTTTTAAGAAGGTAATAGAGCAATATAGCCAGCTTCTGTCTTGCCATATTGCAGTTGCAAAAATTGCAGTTCTTGTATGCAATTTTATTACAGAAGACCTTTCAGCTTTTAATAAATCTGGTTATATTTCAGAACCTTTCAGAACCCTTCAATGGAAGGGTGGCATCAACACAGAGATGTAAATTTAAAAAGATAAATAAATAATTCCCCAAAGTCTCCTTGTATGCTTGCTTCTTTCACTAGTATTTAGATTTTTTTAGCCCTGTAATTGTCTTTTGGTTTCATGATGTTACCTAGCAAATAGCAGTAGGAATAAGTAATAAAAAATTCTAAGAGCAGCTAATAAAATCTGAAACTTGGAAAAGCAAAACCCTTCTCATTTTCCTGCAGTCTAATCCATCTCCTGTTATACTCAACTGATGTTTATTTTATATACAGTTTTATAAGATTGTAATTCATGAAAAGAAATGATTTAGCAGCAAAAATTACACAAAGGTCATCTTTATCAACAAGTTCAGTTTGTCATCAAAGTTAAATTGTCAAATGTCTAAAGTAGCATACGTAAGTATTTCATGATGAAGTTGATTTAAGTACCAGTACTAGTCTCTTCTGTGTTGGGATGTCTGTTTATTAAATGTATCTATCTTGCTGAAAACATGAGAATGCCTACTTGGAAGTGAAATGTTAAGAACTGTATAAGCTAGCACAAATATGTAGTCATGAAGAATGCATTTTCCTGGCAGTGTCCCGTGTAGTAAAAATGAAATGTTTTACTGTCCTATTTTCATCTAAGAAGGCATTAAAATATGAACTGTCTAGATTCTTCTCCTACATACATTTTGAGGTTTGAGCTTCTCATTGCTCACATTCGTACGCTACAACTTACTTGAATTTTTTCAATTTTAGTTGTCTTGATACTCAATAAAATACTGTGTGTGTACCAGGAAAGAGAAGGGACTTCAGATGAAAATGAAGGGAAAGGGAGTGTTTGTTCAGCCTTCTTTTGAAGTGAGCCAGCAGGTTTCAGGGCAGTTTCAGGAAGGTTTCTTGGTCCTAGCCATCCTTTCTGGAACTGTTTTTTCCCAGCTGGTGTTAACCACGAGATCCTTCTCAATAAGATCAGCAGCTGGGAATAGCGCTGACACTGTGATGTCGACTTTTTGCCGGGAGAAGACCAGGTGTTAGGTCACCAAGTGCAGGAGAGCACTTGAAAGTTGAGCAAGTGGAAAAGAAGTTTTTCTGCTTCAGCAGTCAAGATGGAAAAAACAAAAAGAAAAAAAAAGGCATATCCAGATTCTTGACCAAGTACTACTTGAAAATGCAGTATTGTATATTTGTACTGCTGTTTCCTCGTGTTGTTGGGTTGGTTTGTTTGTTTTAAAAATTGTGCAGCCCTTTTGTGCTCATGGAAAAGACTTTGTTATCATAGTTACATCAAAATTACCCTTTAGACAACTTGATCAGCTTTCTTCATAAGGAGCATTATCAAAATCAACTGGCCTTTCTCACTTCTGGATGTGTTGTTCATTACAAAGGGAATTTAAGTGCCTCCTAGAAGTGGTAACTAATTACTTGCTTTTCAGGACATGTTCTAAATCAAGTGACTGTATAGAGTTACCTTAATTGTTAAGCTCAATCCAAAACTTTTGGGTTGTAAAGGTTTTCAGTTAATGAATGGAATTAGAGTACAAAGAGCTATGGCAGCTGAAGTTGATTTCTGGATTAAGTACTCTGCATGTTAGGGAAGATCTTCAGGTTTAATGGGTACCCCTCCCCCAACGAACTTATTTTTTTCATGCGAAACCTTTGCAGGGAGCACATACTTTATGGACCTACTTCTTCTGTTTCTTTGGAAGTTGGAAACTTGTGTCTGAGCATGTCAAGCACAAAAGCTACTGTAGTACAGGACTTACATCTGCACGTTGTAACAAAAATTCGTGGGAACTGGTAGTACTTCTGCTGAGTGGTAGATGTTATACAAGAGTATAAGAAAAGGGAAATGGACAGTTCTAATTACAGTTACAGTACCTTTGATTTTGGGAAAAAAAAACATTTTAAAACAAAAAAAACCAAACAGAATTTCTTTGCAAATTCACTTGTACAGTGAAGGGTTTTTAGTTTGCATGCAAGTTACTATTGTATAAAATGGCACTTTAGATGTAAATTCCCCAAATAATGCAAATAAGGCTTTGCTTCATACTTTCTCTTGCTTGATGCCATTTCTCCATTGAGCAGATTGCGTCTGACTGAATATCTTTCTGCTGCTCCTTTGCTGATATTAACATTTCACAGGTGAAAGATTGGTGCACTCAGCTAATTGTTTGCTGCATGGCCTGGCCTGTGTCCTGAGGAATTAATTTCTAGGTTTTATAGGTGATGTGCAGGCAAGTGTTATACAAAATCTGCGGACTGCTGTGATATTGGCACAGAGACACAGAAGGTGTATTTAATCTTTCTTCACCTAAGGAGGCTCTGTTTATCAGAAGATGTTGGTTGCAAATACTTCACTAAATTCTGGTAATAGCTGGGATAGTAAACAAACCACAAGATATTTTTTGGTTACTTAAAGGTAATTAAGCTAACTCAAAAGATTGCAACAGTATTGCATAGGTTGTCCTGATGAAACTGCATCAGGAGTGGCCTACCTTGCCTCTTGGGCTGCATGTAACTCCTGGAAGATTTAAAATGCAGCACTGATGGTGCTAGTAGCTGGATGATCCTAGCAGGAGGACTGTTGTGTGACCTGAATCTCCAGGCATGGGAGACTACAAAGCAGAGAAGGTTGCCTAGGCCAGGATTATACTGCATGATTCAAAACCCAACAGCATGCGAAGCAGTGCTTCATCCTGCAAGAGGCTAGCATGGCACCTGAAATGTCCTTGCCATCTTCTGTCCCAGAACTATTGTAACTCCCTCTGCTTCTGAAGCTTAAGGTGTTTGGGATTTGGCTCTTGCTTCTATGAAGATCTTTGTGGCTACTGGGAAATAAGATCAGACACTATTCACTTACTTTAATAGCCTTGAATATTAACGCTAGGGGTTTGTTTGTTTGATTTTCTTTGGAGTGTTTTTTGTTTTGTTTTAATCTCATTGATAGTTAATTTTCAAAGTTTCTGTCACAAAACTTTGCAAAGTTTGTTTGAGATTTGTCATGTATGCTTCATATGATGCTGGTTTCCAGTCCAATGCTAGGATGTTTCAGTGCTGGGTAGATGCTGAAATTGTAAAGGTTTCATTTTATTACACAGCTCAAAATGTTGGCTTCTTTCTCATCATGTTTGCTCCTCTTGTGAAGGAGGAGGTGAAGGAAGGTAACCAGAAAACCACATATTTAAAAGAGAGTGAGGACTTGGAGAGGTGACCTCTCCTGTAAATCTTGCTGTGCTGGTTTTATATGTTACTGCCACTGTCTGCTTGTCCTCACCCTACTGCAGGAGGTTGCCAGGAACTCAAAGGAACATACTTGCTAGTATATTTTCTTTATTTTGAAGGTGTTTTACGTAGGTTTCCCTTTATAAAAAGCATGGGAGAGATTTGGCTTATTAGAAATCAAACTAGAGTGCACAAAAACGATTTGTGCAGGACAAACATTTTTCTTATAGACTCATACAACAAAGCTGTAGGTGCTTTTAGCTGTAGGCAAGTTTGAAAATAGTCCTTCAACCTCACCTCCTTCATTCAGGTTCTGGGCTAGAAAACAAGACTGTGGACCGGATCAATTGAGAGCTGAGCTTTCCCTTCTGCCAACTTTTCTGTGAATAAGTTAGTAGCATCTTGAAGCACTGTAGAGTTTGTCAGAACACTAAGTTAATTGGCTTTTTTTCCACTTTGTGTTCAGTTTCAGACTTGTTCCAGTGAGACTTGTGAATATGGTGTGTGAAATGAGAGATAGTTGACAATTTAAGTTAACTTTCAAAGGATGATTTGGTCTGTCCCATAACACGCACCTCAGCATTGCAGTATTAGGGTGACGATGATTAGTAAACTTTATGCAACTTGCTCTAAAATATCAATGTATGCTTCAGATATTTGCATCCAGTCTTTATTTAAACTAAGGTAGTAATTTCTGATCTGCATGAATAAGCTCTGGTGATGAGTCCTTGGGTATGCTTCTGTATCTGCATTTTCAGTCCCTGCAATTATAACTTAACATCCAAGCCTAGACTATGAGGACCTATTGAATTTTAAAAAATCATTATTTTAGACTTCTATTAAGCATGAAGTTAATTTAAAAATATTTGTTCACACACTTTTAAAAATTAAAATAATTCTAAGACAACTTTTAATAACTACCAACAGGAACTCACAGGGACCATATTAATTTACAGTGAGAGTTATAATCTGATATGTTGTTCATTCTGTGTTCTTGCTTGAGAATTCCAAAGTAGCACTGATTGTTAAGGAAGCAGAGAGGCTTTAAAGAATGTCTGTGGTTTCTGTGGAAGGGACCAGAGTAAAAAAAACCCTACAAATAATCCTCTTCTTCCCCAAATGTGACTTACATTAACTTGGCAGTGTTTGTCAGGAAATCATTACTTCAGAATCCATGCCAGCTATTAAGACTTCTAGCAAGGAGCTTGTGATTGCTCACTAAAACCATTGCAGCTAACTAAACTTAACAATTGCAAGAAATTATTTTTATACTTCATCTTAGGGAAAAGTTTGGTTTGTAAGCTCTTTACTATTTCAAGGCAAGATGTTATAGAGGGAATTGTTTTCCAGAAATGATGATGAGCATTGCACACAATGTGCGTTAAAGCAGATCTGTACTAAAAGACGTTTATTGGCAAAATTAACCTTTAGTGATTACAGCTTGTTGCAGTGTGGTTTAATCTTCCTTTGTACATCCTGCAACTGTCTTCCTTTCTGAATAAGCTTCACTGTCACAAACACACTTTCTGCCGTCACATGAAATTGTACTCAGGGTTCTTGCTGTGATACATCAGCCAACACACCGACACACTGCACTCCCGACAAAGGCATTTGTAGAAATGTAGACCCCGCCTGAGCTGCAGTGGGGGAGAGGAGCTGCAGTGCCCGTCACCTTATCAGTGATGACTCTGCTTGTTCAGTGAGTCCTGGAGTGTGCAGATGAAAGGAGGAGCACTGGAACAAGGAATCTTACGTTTCCTTCTTTTAAAATCAGGATAGGGTTCGTTGGTGGTGTACTGGCTGGGTCCTCCATCAGTGTTTTGGGCAGTTACTGAAATGTGTCCATTTTAGAGCGTAAAGTCTGGCCCCTAACTTTAGATCAAAGGTTTGGTCTGTGTTGTAGAAAATGGAGCAGAAAGTTGCCTTTGTTCCTCTGGAGGAAGTTGATCATTGGATTTATATTGTTGACCAAAAAAAAAAAGATTGATTTATGGCTCATTTCTTGAAGAAAGCTGATAAATTCCCTTGATAGCATGACTTGAAACAGACTGATAATATTCTTTAGGTAAACTATGGATTAAGTTTGTTTAAAAATGAAAATCAGAGCACTCAGCTATATGAAATTTAGGCATGATTAACAAAGAAAAAAGTCTACAGAAGAACCATCTTTATTTGGCTGCATTCCTGGAAAAAAATAAGACTATCCCTGAGGAGAATGAGTGTATATCAGTGCTGTCTTCTTTGTAGAATGGTCAGATAAAATGTCACAGGATAATACGTTGTAGAGAGAATGCTGAACAAACGCAGCTTTTACAGTTCAGCTAGTGAAAAAGGAGGACATACCAGGGACAAATGTTGAGGTGACCTAATAAAATATCTAAATAAACCTTTTGAGAACTTGTGTGGTGACCCCAGGAGAGGAGACACATTACAGAGTGCCAGGGTTGTCAGTTTAGCCTATATCTGAACTAACGCTATTTTACCATTTCAAGGTCTTTGTATATAAGACCTGAAAATAAGCTGAGCAAAGCAAAAGTTAGTGCTTTGGATTTCTGCTTGACACTTGGAGAAAGAAATTACTCCTTTTAACTCTTTGTTGTATTACTGTAGCCTAAGTTGTGAGTTTCTGCTCAGTTTGTTTCCTTGGTAGGGGATCCTCCCTTCCAGGCTGCTGTTAAAACATCTGGCCCAGTTGTGGGTGTTCTCTAATGAAAGAAAGTAGTAGGAAAAACCATAGCCTTGTCAGTGGAAGCACAGTCACTGCAGATGGGTCAGGGATGCTGTTCCACAGTAATGCTCTGGATTTTAAATTGTGTACTCTAAATGCATAAGTGTGGGTGAGAATGTATAAGTGATGTGTATTTGTGGTGTCTGTGTCTAGTAGCTTATACTTGAAACAGCCTAATTGTTTTCTACCTTAAAACCTAAAACCCGAACTCACTCCCAAAACACCTCCTTCCCACCCCCCAAAGCCCCACCTCCAAAAGAAAACCAAACACAAACAGCAATCCCCAAATGCCCATAAATATGGAAACCTTTTTTCCTCTTGGACTGATGAGTAGAAATATAAAGAGCAGTAACTCATTTTCTGGACCCTGATGGTTTCATTAGAATCCTTCTAATAACACTTTCAAAAAAACAAATTCAACATTCTGGACCCCTGTCTTCCACCCTCCTCCCCCGCCTCCTTTCTTTCCCCAGAGTTCTTTAACACGTACTTTACATTTTCATTTCTCATGGGAACTGTGTAATTTCTCACTTCTATATCTTTAATTCCATGTTTCAGTGTAAAGTATCAGTTGTATTAAGTTTTCTTTGTCATTTCAAGCGAGAAATAGTAAAGATAGCAAATGATGCAACTAAGAGCATTGTCAAGTTGAAGAGCTTTCTTCTAAATAAATCTGTTAAGTGTGAAATTTATTTTTCTTATTTAAAGGATAAGTATGATCTCTGCTCTAGCAGATTGTTTAAAAATTCCCTTAAAATTCAAGAAAATTGTCTTGCAAATTAAGCTTGTGTAATTTTTTTGCTATATATTGTAGTGATGCATATAAATATCTTCGATTCTTGAGCAGAAGATTCTTTTAGTAAAACCACATGTTTTGTCATAGAATAAAACTGTGCCTTATATCATGGTCTAACCTCCAGGTTAAACTCTGGCAAACTTACTCCTGAAATAAAAGATGGTGTTTTGATATTTATATTGTTTTCAGCATATATTTTTCTTGTGTATATTTAAAAAAATGCTTTCTGTGAAAGTATATGTTTAGATCTGGATACAACCCTGGTTAGTGTGGGTAAAAATTAAGGTGGGAAAAAAATTAGGTACGTGTGGTTTATAAAGCAGTGGGCTCAGGCAGGTCTTGAACTGTAAGAATGTTGTGGAAGAACACTTTAAGATGCATAAAGCAAAACCTGCCTATTTCTTATTGTAAGCCCTTGACATGCCGTGGAGCTTAAGCAGTTGTTAATAGTGCAGAATTGTCTGGTTTTATTGTCCCTGCATATGTTGGTAAACTGGTGCTTCACGTGGTCATGAGATTTCACACAAATGTTCTGTTAACTGTATAAAAGTATAGGTTGTGCGGTAATTTTACTGTGCTTTCCCGAGTAAACAATTTGATGTTTTATTGCAATAGGATGACATACTGTTTTAAACAGTAATAATGTGCTTATTGTGGCCAGAACTGATAACTGGAGGTTCTGACTGAGCTTTTCTTGCTCTCTCTCTACACAAGTGTAGAAGTAGTTGCTTGACTGAGGAGAAGGATTGCTGGATGTGGTGTTCAAGCCAGCCCTCATCACTGAGCTGGCAGGCGTAGGATGGCTTGGCCAACTAGTCAATACCATCACCAGAGATTTGTTTTAGTAAAGGTCTGATTGCTGCTCATAACCACTAAAAGCTTTAGCATTAAATAAATTATATAGTCCTAATCAGTATTTTATAACTACAAACCAAATTTGGATTTAAATGATGGATACTAAGAAAACATGAAAGTCCAATGTGTTCTTGAGGTTTGACAGAAATTTGTTACTTAAGTAGAGAAGAATTCTTTCCTTGCATAAAAATGTTCTTCTATTTCAAGGCAGAAATGAGAGTTGGAAAACTGAGCTTCTAAACTGAGGAAACGAGACTTGAAAAACTAAGTTCTTATATAAATATATTTGGTTTAGTGTCATTAAAATCTGTGATCTCTCATCAGCTTATGTAACCAGAGCATTTTACCCCCTGTTTAGGAAGTAGCCAAAGGGCGGTCTTATTGATAACCATGAAATATAAAAGAGTCTCTTTGCTTTCAGTCCCAGCTTTCTCTGTCTAGGGCAGATTCCCTATAAACCCATATTTCAGTGTGGCCCTATTGTTGCAAGTTCTGTCTTCTTTGTACCCCCTTCATATAAAATGGATGCTATCAACTGGTATTACACAAATAATTAGCTAATGGAAATTAAAAAATGAAAACCAAAGTCAGAATATAGAGGATTTCTGTGCATCAACTTTTAAATGTCCAGCAGGACATGGCTGAAATAGAGCCAAGAAGTGACTGAGAGAAAACTCAAAAACTACTGAGCCTTTGATAGACTTAATGGTCATCCAGGGACTGTACAGAGACAAGAGTCTTCCCATTTTCTCCAGTGAGAATAGGATTACAGATGCTAAAGGGCCACCTGTGCAGCTCTTTATAATCAGAAATCCTATATTTAAGGAAAGAAAAGACAAAGGGAAAGAAAGTGACCCTAAAAAATTGAACAGGCTTGATGAGAACATTTGTGAAATCAAGTGGAAGGTCGTCTATAGTAGTTACTTGATACTTCAACCTCAACTGGAGTGCTGCCTCTCTAATCTTAAGCTCATGAATGATCTGGCGTGATTCTTCTGTTGTTGATTTCCAAGACTGAATTTGTTTGGGGATTGTCATTCCTGAATTCACAATTGCCTGCTCAAGTTCAAGTAAAAAAAGTAATTGTTTTGTGCCAGTGAAAGAATCTGCAGAACCAGTTAACTATTAACTAAATTTACAAAGTAAATATACTTAAAAAAATTGTGCTAATAGAAGAGTGGGTAGTATTCTGAAAATAGTTGTACTCAGTGAAGTTTCTGCATTAAAAAAAGGATAGTTAGAAGCAAATATTTACATTCTAAAGTAGGGAAAGATGAGACTTTTTAAAAAAACATATTTATCAAGATCACTTAATTGTGCCATTCTCTTTTGTTCTCTCCCCTCCATTTACCCCCACAACGTACACCATCGACTTTTCCAACTTTCAATTTTTGAAGTATGCTTTACCATCTACTTTGGGGGGTAGTGTATATAATGTAAGCACTAGGGGTTGTGACTTTTAAGTTCTTTTCGTTCTGAAGTTCTGTTTTCCGAAGTATCTTTGAGGTGCTTCTTAGGATCTGTCTTGTGAACTGTCTGGTTTTTCAGGCTGGCTTGTTATAGTATACCATGAAGCTTGGACAGATAAAGTCACAGTATTAATAGTTATTTTGCCATAACAGTGTTGAGTGTGCTGCTTAGGCAGAGAACTGTGATTTTGCACAAAGAGAGTTTGTGACATTCCAGTGTCCAGACTTAAATGATTGTTTTCTTAGTGCAGGACCTAGATACTATATAAAACTTCTTTTCAGGAACTACCGAATATTAACTTCAAGGTTTTCCCCTAGAGATGGTAAAGGATACGAATAAGCTTAATTTATGTATTTTTTCTGTTAAGTAAAGACCAAACTAACATTTAAAACAGTGCAAGTAATGGCTGTTCTCCCCATGTAAGTATGCCCCAAATTTGGTTAATGAAAAAGAGTTTAGCTGAGAATTTGAAAAATGCCCAAGCTAGATAGTGAGAACAAGTATCTGGTTATTTTTATGCTTGATACTTCTTTTAATTCATTTTAAAAAAATAACGGCTACCTTCTTCTTTTGCACATGTATCTTCCTGGCAAATATATTATTCTCATGAACCATGAAACTTGCCATTTTCGTGATTTTCTGTTGCATCCAAATAAATTTCCTTTGGTGTGAGCATGGTCAAGAAGTTTTCTTTGTGTCATTAACTGTGAAGTTTTCGGTCTTTAAAAAAAAAAAATTAGTACTCCAAAATCATAAAATGATATGAACGATTGATATACACAGAGAGTCAAAAAAAAGTTGTAGGCAAACTATGTACATAACAAACCTTTTGACCTTAAATAGTTCTGTTTCACCTAGAATTACCCTGTTTTGCATAACCGAAGACAACACTCTTTTAAGGTAGTGGTGTTTCTATGCCTGGCAAGAAATCATGTAAGTTAATAAAGTGGTAATTTATGGCCTAGTACAGTCTCCACCTAGACATTTGTAGACTGAGTTATGCAACTCGTATGCCTTGTAACGTACTTAATTTGCTTACAACACCTTATTCAGTGTTTCAGCAATAGGAACTGTTGACAGGAATGGCCAAGCCCAGTTTTATTTCAAAACCTAAGTGTCTTATTTATCCAAGACTTTTTTTTTCATGGATAGATTTGTTGTTACCCTCTTTAGGATTTGAGGTACTTGCAGTTGTTTTCAGCTGGTGATTTTGGAGACAGTAGTGGCTATGGGCAGCATTCTGGTTTGGGGCATAATGTTGTCCCTTCAGCAAGGGTAACTGCAATTTAGTAGTGGAAGAGTTCTATGGGTTTGTTCAGAATTCAGTTTTACTTTAGTCTGGGTCTCTTTTTCACAGATTTGACTGAATTTAGGGTTTTCTCTATCCCTGTGTTAACTGTTGAAGTGGGAAGGTATGAAAGTGGAGTGGGAAGATAGTAGGTTTTCACTTAAATAAAAACAACCAGTAGTGAAGATAATGTGACTTGGTAGTGTTTTTCACAAATACACATGAACACCAAGCTCTGTTTTTTCTCCTTTCTACCACTTCTTTGCAACCAAAATGTTCCTGTTATCAGAAGTAGAGCTGGTTTCACGTACCATGAAAGGAAGCAAATTTTTTTTTTGACCACTTTTTAAGAGTTCTGCTCTTTCAGCCTTTAATCTGCATTGTAGTGTTTTGTCTTGACTTGTTTCAGAGTGCATTGAATGAATTTGTATAGAGAAGCAGTTCTTCTATTTATCTCTTCAGAAGCATGGGAATGGGCAAAATGTATCAGCAGAAGTTCATCTGTGGGATCATTCAGCTTACTTTTGTTCCTGACAGAAGGAAAGCACCATTTGATTAAACTGGCATTTTAACGGTAACACTGTGTATTCAGTAATAAAATTGTCTTCCCCAATCTGTGACAATTTTCAATGTGACTTTGAATGGGGTAAATGTGTATTGGGAGTGCTGCTCATAAAGACTTACGCTTTTTTTTTTTTTATGTGTAGCTTCTTTTTGCGTAGAAACACCTAAGTATAATACTGGGTGATTTGTGGAATGATTGTGTGAATAATGTGTGCACCAACACATGGAAATGGTGGCTGCTAGACTGGAACTGAAGTCCACTTGGAGGCATCTGTTGTCATGTGCCCTTGCTTCGTGAGTTGGTGGGCAGTGGTTGTACCTGCACCCATGGTACAGAACTGCTTGACTGACTTCCTCGCTGTTTGGGACTGACTGAACAGCTTCACTCGTGAGATGACCTGGTCTGGTCTGTATAGGCTATAGGGAGCCTGTGCAAAATGATAATGTCCACAGGCTTAGTTTGAAGCTAGGGCAGTTTGAAGGTAGCGACTTCAGGAAATGAAAATTGTCTCCCCTTTTGTCTTGGTCATTTGTGTTCTGATTCTTGGACATGGCAAAAACTATTGCAGGCAAATGTTTTGGTCTTGTCACCTCACAGTACTAAGAACACTTCCCAGGCACTGGGGACAGAGTCCTCCGAGGGTAAGTGGCAGCAGTGATGGGTCTCATGGGGTCTGTGGTAGAATGGCAGAGCTGCAAATTATATATATGTCTGGGTTGTATTACGTACCTGTGGATGTTTTCTGAACTAGACCATAGCAAGAGTGGTGAGCACCACTCTGCAGATATTTACTCTGTAGAAGACTGTTGGTGCTGTAGAAAAATGGTTGTTGTGGAATATGTGTGGTCTTGCTTGTAAGGGAAATATTTACCCTCTGTCTTTAGGTTTATAGATGATAGCTTAAAAATCACAACACTGCATAAAACCTTAAATAGGCAATCACTTAGGGGAATGTTTAATTGATGGTTTGTTGTCTATAAGGGCATGAGCTGAGAGTTTTTGGTCTAGTAAAAGTTTGAATGTAACTTGGGGAATGAAGTCAGGAAACCTAGCAACTGAATATTTTAGTTGAGAGTGATGTGCTATTTAATTTAAATTGAAATGCTGTCAAACCACTTGCGTAGATAGATAGTCTCTCAAAGGGAAGACTTCTGTGCATAATTCTGGGTGTAATGAATGCTCAAGTCCTGATTAGGCCATGATAAAAAGTAGCAAGCATCCAGACAACATGGTGGTTCTTAAAATGTCAACAGCTGTTTTACACAAGTCAGTGTGTAGAAAATAATAACTGTATGGTTGTGTTGCACCATCCAAGCTTCAGAACTTAATTCTTTATATAAGGAATGTTTAAATACAGATTTAGTTGAAGACTTTATGCCATGAAATGACAATAGCTGCAAGCATGTAACTTTACAAAAACATCATATATTTAGTGGTTTAATATGTCTAAAAGTTTTGGTAGCATTGCAGTCTGCCTTATCACTGTATTTGAGTGGAATGAGTGATTAGTGTATCACTGAGCAAATACACTGCTTACTGCAACATTTTTCAATGGAAGGATATCTGAAGATTTTGTTTCTGATTCTTCTTTGTGTAGTATATTGTGTGTTTGTTTTTACGAGAAATTTTGAACAAATCACTATTCCTTCCTTAACTTTCTTTTTCAAGACATTTGATGATATTTAGCAGGTTTGTGAGCACAGCACAGTTCTCTGTGTTTCCTTTCCCTCCTCCCGCTCCTGCAGATGCCTGCTGGAAGAGGGACTGAGATTCTCTGCCTGAATGGCACAGAGTTGGGCCAATGCTGTGCCAGCCTTTTGTGATTGTTTTAAAACGAATGAAGCAGCGGTTGTGCTGTTACAGATTTGTTCTAACAGCACTGCTTGTCAAACAGTTTGGATGAATTAGAAGGGGAAAAACAAAAATGTGTTTCAAAACCTAGAATAAGTATAAACACTTTTGGGAGCACTTTGGAGGATTCTGAGACAGACTCTAGGAGTGTTTGTGATAAAAGCACTCTTTTGCCATTGCTCCATCCTCAAATGCAAAAAACATGCTGCTCATGTGCCACTGAACTGTCTATAAAGGACAGAGATGCTGACCTGACTTCTTAATTTGAGGAGATAAATTATATAAACTGCATTAAATGGTGAAGTAAGAGCTAACGCTTTCATTAGAAGATTTTCAGTTATTTGAAGTTGGTGTGGAATTCTGTTACAGTTTATTTTTGTAGAAGTGGTGATTCATCAAAATTGACATTTTTGTGGAAACATTTGTTTTGACAGCTTTCTGTTAGGCTGTCATCCTGGGTCACATGGTTGGAGCCTTGAACTTCCTTCTCTTTTGCAGTCATTCCACAGTAGCTGCCTGTATGCTGATAAAATGGTTGAGGGTTTTCAGCTGTGTTAGTTTGTGATCTCACTGTTCTTAGATCTTTCAGTTTTAAATGTGATTGTCACATGCTGTTCTACTTCAGTTATAACTTGTAAACTTTGGGTTTGTTTCATTGCTTACAACAAGGCTTAGATGAGACTAAAACACTTACTGCTAAAAAAAGTACTGCCCTTTCCACATCCCCAGTTCTCATTCCTTTGTCAGCTCTTCCTCATTTTGGCACTGTGATTTATACTACACTGGGTATTGCCTAGATGGAAGGTACAATTAATGCTTGTCAGGGTCACCAGAATTTTAGTACCTGTCTTGCAGACCCTAGAAGGCAAGAAGGTGAGAGAAGTATAGGTTTGTTTTGGTTTTTTCAGGAGACAAACAGAGCAGCTGAAGAGAGATGGAGCCTCTTCCCCTTGTCAGAAGTTTTAGCTTCCTGTGTGGTTGACCTGTATACCTTGGTTGTAGATTCTGGTTGACATATAGGAATGCTGATTATCCATCAACTGTTTTCAGAGGCAATCTTTTGTTTAATAGTTGCTAAGCTGTTATATCAGGTTTCCAGCTTTTGCTCACCAGTGCTTTTTTTTGAAGGTTACTACAAACTTTAAGACACTTTTCAAGTCCTATTTAAAGGTCTGATTTTCATGATGACTTATCAAAGTCCATGCTATGAAATGCAGACAGAAGCATTTTTCTTTATTACTTGTCATTAAATTGCAGCAACAGCCTTCCAATTCATCCTGTAATCTGTTCATCTTTTTCTCTCAATGCTGAGCAGTTTACTTTGTGAAAGTTGTATTGTATTTAAATATATAAGCAGATGCAAAAGAGGAAATATACACAGTTGCTTAACAGACCCTTGTTATCATTTGGTAGATATTCTTACTCCATCACCTTCTAGCAAAGGATGCATTCTTGCTTCTACGGGTGGGATTGGAAGAACAGAAAAGAAGCAGCATCATTGTACTGCCAAAATAAATAGCTCATGGGCCTCATCTACCACTCCAGTCTTGTCAAGATAGCTCTTATCCAAAGTGTCTGAACTGCTTAATGGTGTGGGAATTGGATTTTGGGGTAGTGGTGTAATTAGTGACAGGTTGTGCTGCAAACTAATACCCGTTTTCTTTGGTAATTTTGTGTTAAATATGCACACCTCAAAACCAGTCCAGGCATACATTAGCGCTTCCGTTGGAGGACTGAACCAAATGAGCAGGAAGCCCTTCCCATCAGTGGTCCTATAAGAGCTAATGTTTCTCTGTACAAGAAGTTTTATTAAGAACTCTGCTGGCTGTCCAGCTTCCCACATATTTCGTACATGGATGGTTGGTGTCTCTTGCTACCTTTGCCGATGGGATTAAAAACCAAAACTTGTTAGTTGGTGATGGATGGCAATTTTCACTCCTGACCTTGGGTCATGTGTAAGAGTGCAAGGGAAAGGGTTGCTGCACAACATCGCTGTACTCTTAATTAGCTCCTCTGAGGTTACAGATTTATGCATCTGAGGTTTGTGTAGCTGACAAAAATGATGTTCACAGCTCTTTACGTGGAGCATATGACACTGGGTTATGTTGAGCTAACACTGAGCACACACGTGAAAAAAATGATGGATCTAGGAACTGCTAATAGCCTAAAAATAGGGAAAAACACCATTAGTAGCTAATATGTGATGCATGTGTGAATACTGTAGATATTTGAGGTCTAAGTCATAAAATAAGCCCCAATTTGATCTTTGTAATTTGTTACTCCATTTCAGTCAAGCTAAGCCCCAGCTTCATCTCTCAGTGACCTTCCAATCCAGTGGCATCATGCAAGTTTGTAACACGGCATCCCCATGGGACAGACCTGCTCCAAATGCTGTAGGGGCTGGACTTGCTTCATTCAGTGCCATTATTGTCATTAAACTTCGAGGAATCGAGCTATGATGTAGAAGACCAAGCTTTCTTTATTCCAGTGTTCACAGTGAAAGATGCATCACTATGGGTCTTTGTTTTCAAAGGTTTTGCCCATTATTCAACTTAAGATGCCAGTTCATTTCAGGGGATGCATAACAGAAAAAGCAACATATAGATCCCCTGGTACTATGTTTTTTGCCACAATCTGTGTGTGAACTTTATTTAAATGACCTAAGAAAGTTTACTTGTTCTTTGTTTTGAAAGAAACCCTTTAAAAGAAAGTCTCTGCTTTGACAGAAGCTTCATATCTCTCCTACCTACAGGGGAGGAGATGATGTCCCTGCTTAAATTCAGAAGTTGGTGACTTTACTTAGCCCCAGATGTAACTGCCTCATTGCCATCAGTTTGGATTTGTGACTCTTTGCCTCTGAAAAGGCAAAACCCCCACATAACCTCTCGTTAGGATTTAAGTGAAAACTCAGTTCTTGACAAACTGAGCCAGCCTTATTTCTTTTGCCGTTATCTTGGATCCCAAGAAAGAAAGGATTTGTGCCTTTCTGTTTGAAAGTTAGCCAGAAAACAGTCTCTGAGAGGAGATATTCCTTTGCCATACTTAGGCAACCAACTGCCTGAGTTGAACTAGCCACCTCAATTCCCATTTACAGTCATTGGAGAAGGATAGCTTTCTTCTTGGTCTGAGTTGGAGCAGTACTGAAACCTCTGCAAAAAGCTACGTTTCTGCCTTTTGTTTGAAAAACCTAGTTGATGGGCTCACCCTTTGGAATTGAGTTTTAGAATTGGACCTTGTGATTAATGCCACTTTGTTTCAGTGCCAAACTTGCTGAGCACAATTGCTTCTACAGACTGTAAAAAGGAAGGAGGAAAAAAATGTACGTTCTTGTTTTGAAAAACTACTATAGTTTAACGATCGAGTTAAAAAACTAAAATGCCCCTAAAATAAAACAAACCCCCTAAATGTGAGGCTATTGGACAATTTCTTAATGTGGTGTAAAAGATGGAGCAAAAGGGTTATCTTGCTCTCCTATTCAAGAGACTAAGTTTTGGAGACAAAGAGGAAGAACCAGAGATGTGTGTGCAGCCACAAGGCTTCAATCTCACTGTGATATGGAGATGTGGGGATAGCTCGCATGACTGGAATGTTGTCATTAAGGGGTACACACTGTTTAGGAGAGACAGACCAGGAAGGTATGGTGGTGGAGTTGCCATCTGTGTGAGGCAGCACTTGGAATGTATTGAGCTCTGTCTTGGTGAGGATGATGAGCAAGTTGAGAGCTTCTGGGTCAGGATAAAAGGGCAGACAAGTAAGGGTGGCATTGTTGTGGTTGTGTGCTACAGGCTTCCTGATCAAGAGGAGGAATTGGATGAGGCCTTCTATTAGCAGCTTGAAGCAGTCTCAAAGTCACAGGCCCTGGTTCTTGTGGGGGTCTTTAACTACCCTGACATCTGCTGGAGAAGCTACACAACAAAGCACAATCCATTAGGCTCCTGGAAAGCACTGATGATAACTTCCTGTCACAGGTAGTAGAGGATCCCACGAGGAATAGTGTGCTGCTTCACCTCATACTAACCAATAGAGAAGGCCTTATTGATGTGAAGTCTGGGGACAGCCTTGGCTGTAGTGACCATAAGATTGTAGAATTCAGTGTTGAATGAAGAGGTAGCAGGACAGCAAACAAGACTGTTAGCATGGATTTCAGGTGAGCTAACGTAAGCTTCTTTAGGGATATTCTTGGAAGAATCCCATGGAAGCAGGCCCTGCAGGGAAGAGGGGTCCATGAGAGTTGGTCAGTGTTCAAGGCTCACTTCCTCAGTGTTCTAAGGCTCAAGAACGATGCATCCCAGAAAGAAATCAGGTCAAGGGCACAAGAAACCTCTCTTGATGAACAAAGAACTCCTGTAATTGCTCAGGTATAAGCAAAAAGCTCATAGGAGATGGAAGCAGGGTCAGACCACTTGAAATGAATATAAAGGGGTGGTCAAGACAAGTAGAAATGAGACTGGAAAGGCCAAGACCCATCTAAAATTAAATCTGGCCAAGGATGTCAAGGAACATAAAGGCTTTAACGTAGAGTACTTTTCAAATACATAAATTACGAAAGGAAAACAAAGGATAATATGGGCCTGTTAGTAAATGGAGGGGGGACTGTGGTAACAGAGGATGTAGAGAAGGCAGTGTTATTGCATGCCTTCTTTGCACCAGTCTTCACCGTTAAGACCAGCCCTTGGGGATTCCTGTGTCAGAGTAAATCAGTGTCAGGAGGAAGACCTTCCCTTGGTCAAGGAGGATTGAATCAGAGAATATCTAAACGAACATGACATCCACAGGTCCATGGTCCCTGACAGGGACCTCATTCTGTAGGCCATCTCTACCCACATGAAGGGCAAGAAGGTGGTCAGGAGTAGTCAGCATGGGTTCATAAGGTAAGTCGTGTTTGACCAACCTGGTTGCCTTCTACAATGAAACAACCACCTGGATGGATGAAGGGAGAACAGTGAATATTTTCTACCCTAACTTCAGCAAGGTTTTAAACACTGTCTCTCATGATATCCTTATAGGCAAACTCAAAAAGTGTGGGTTGGATGAGTGGACAGTGGGATGGATTGAGAACTGGCTGAGTGGCAGATCCCAGAGCGTCATGATCAGTGGTACAGAGTCTAGTTGGAGGCCTGTCACTAGTGGTGTCCCTCAGGGGTTTATTCTGGGCCCAGTGTTGTTTAACTTGTTCATCAGCGACTTGGATGAAGGGGCAGGTGCCTCCTCAGCAAGCTCGCTGAGTACACAGAACCAGGAGGAGTGGCTGATTCCCCAGAGTTCTGCGTGGCCATTCAGAGGTACCCCGACAGGTTGGAGAGACGGACAGAGAGGAGCTGTTTGAAGTCCAACAAAGGCAAATGTGGGGGTCCTGCACCTGGGGAGGAATAACCCCAGGCACCAGCACAGGCTGGGGGTGACCTGCTGGAAAGCAGTGCTGCAGAGAATGACCTGGGGGTCCTGGTGGACAGCAGGCTGTCCATGTCTTGGCCCCTGGGGGCCATGAAAGCCAACAGAATTCTAGGTTACATTAGAAAGCACATTTCCAGCAGGTCGATGGAGATGATCCTGCCCCTCTACTCAGCCCTAGTGAGGCACATCTGGAGTGCTGTGTCCAGTCCCGGGCTCCTCGGGACAAGAGAGACATGGAGCGACTGGAGTGGGTCCAGTGGAGGGCAACAAGAGATGATTACTGTATTGGAGCATCTCTCTTACAAGGAAAGGCTGAGGGAGCTGGGGCTGTTCAGCCTCCAGAAGAGACACTGAGAGGGGACCTCATCCATGTGTGTCAGTGTCTGCAGGGAGGGGGCAGAGGGTGGACCATGCTCTGCTTGGTGGGGGCCCAAAATAGGACAAGAGACAGTGGGCAGAAACTGATTCCCGGGAAATTCCACCTGAAGATGAGGAAGAACCTCTTTACTATGCAGTGACCACACACTGGAACAGATTGCCCAGAGAGGGTGTGGAGTCTCCCTCACTGGAGATATTCCAGAACTACCTGGATGCAATGCTTTACCATGTGCTCTGGGATGACCTTGCTTGAGCAGGGAGGTTGGATCAGGTGACCCAGTGTGGTCCCTTCCAATCTATCTGATTCTGTGATTACAGCGCTGGAGGCTCCCTAGTGGACGTAAACATTGGTTCAGTAAAACAAGACTGACTTGCATATATTTTAGACTTTTGTGGTCATTAAACCACAGTTCCTGATAAAATTGTGATGATGAAAAGATTCTTTATATTTCACCTCCTTTAAAATGTTTTATCTGTGAAGCAAATTGAAGCCATATACTTTTTTTTTCCCCCTTCCTATTCCTCCTTTTTAATAGGAATGCTCATGGTTGTTAAAGCATTCATTTCCAAAGCAAATTCAGACAATCATCTGTTAGGTGTTGCAGCCCAGCGTAGAGGAGCACTGAAGGGTTCTGAATAGAGAAGATTTTTGTACTGCAAATCTTAAGGCAATAATAAAGTCATCAGTATGTACAACCCTGTAATTTTATGTATTACTCAAAACTTCAGCTTCTTACTTGCCCTGAGTACAGAGCATGATATTGGATGCTATCCTAGAAAACGGCTTGTTTACAGAATGAATTCTTGCTGCACTGGAAATGCCCTTTCTCAAGTAGTTATGTCAGCTCTTTCAGTTGATCCTGAAGACGTGGGACAGTTAGACTTGAGGGGGAAAAAATATCTCAATACTCTCACCCCCTTTCTTCAAATTTCTGAGTTGTGACTTAGGGATTGGCATTGTTACTGATGTGGGAAAGGAATTGATTGGAAGAAGCTTTCAGGAGCTAGGACTAGTCCTACTGCCATCAATAAGTCCATTTTCTTTCCCCATGCTGTGAAAAAGCTACAGTGCCTATTTTCTTGGATTTTAATTAGTAAAGTTAAGATAAATATGCATTTGTTTCCATTATCAGGTAACAGAGTATATCCTTCTGGTCTGGCTTATTCCTTTTTGCAATTGTCCTGGTTCTATCAAGCTGTTAGTGGCAGGTGTTAAGGAAACTTCCCTAATCATGCAGTAGCCATTCTAGTGGTCACTCTTGCACCACTTGAGCTGGGACCAAAGCTCCTTTGCAGTTACACACCCCACACTCCCAGTCAGACCAGTTTGCTTCTAACTAGCTCAATCCCAGGTTTCCCATAGCAGAATCTAAAACGTTTCAAGCCTTAGAATAATTTAATCTTGGTGCAATAAGTAATAAAACACTTGGAGGTGGGTGCCTCCAAGGAGGGATCCTGAACAAAGGAAACGGTGGGCCTGCATACCTGTGCAGCCTAAACATGGGAAAGTCTGGGGAGCTCCTGCTGTGTCTCTGAGTCTCTGGTCCCCTGGCTGGGCCTCAGGTCCCCGAGCCCTTTGTTGTGCAAAGAGTCAGAAGTTCACAGCTTCTTGTCTGTCTCTGGCTTAGACTCCTCCAGAGCTCAAACTGCTGCTTGCACTGCAGCTGCACCCCAAGCTACCTGCACTGGATGGATTCCTCTACAGCAGTGCCATTGAATCACAGTCTTCCCTGCTCTCTCTGTGCCCTCTGCCTCCTCACTGTTAACTGTGTGCAAAACCAACCTATTCTGGCAGCTCAGAGTGCAGTCCACCAAAAAAAAGAGGAGCAAGGTTATGAAGAGTTAAGACTCCCTTGAATAAATTCACTGTCTATTTTTCTTTCACACTTAGGGGAAAATCACTCTATTTTAATCGCTTCATTTAGTTTTTTTCCAAACGTATTTTTGTCCTCAGCGGTAATCCCGAGCTGTGGGGTTTTGTTGCTTTGGGTTTGTTTTTTTTTTACCTTTGGTGAGTTACAGAACTAGAGATCCATTTTATTACAATTCAGTTCAGAGAAGAGTAGTTAAAGAGTAATTGTCAATAAAGCAGATTAAAGCCTTTGGTAAAATTGGATAACAACCATGAAGACATTACTGTTCGTGACTTATAACAAAAGAAAGTATCTGAAGCAGGCCACGGAATGGGCAGACTAAGAGGACTTGATATAAAGGGAATAAATTAAATGTAGAGTAAAAGACAATTTTTTTTTGGAAGTGTACGCAGGCAGTTTTCAGAAATTGTTGCATTTGAGATTTGAGTTCATCCCTGGTGCACATAAACTCATAAGGAAAAAAATATCCATATATATGCACATATAATATGGGGTTTTACTTTTCTTATGTTTTGCTGCAAGTGCTGGCTGGTGCAAAACTTTGAGGGGTTGGGTTGTATGAGCATGTTACTACATTTCTGTGAAAAATGCGAGCTTAAAGGAAAACCCAGAACACAGATGAATTAATTGTACTTTGAATCGAAACAAATTGTATACATCAAAACCTGTACATTATACATAGCTTGGACACAAGGCTCAAGCTTTCTGCAGTCATGCTCAGTGCTGCCGCTATTAATGAAGCTGTCTTTTGACCCCAGTCTTTTTCACCCTTAAGATTGTAATTGTGGCTCTTACAGTTTTGGAGTAGAAGTGCTTTGTCCTCTTCAATAAATACTAATGCTGTCCTGCTTCCAGGTTTATTAGAGTGACTCATGGTTGCTTGGTGGACTTGGATTGATGGCAAATAGATGCAGTGTTCAGTCAACTTGAGTAACAACTGAATCTGTAGGTAGTAGTGGAGAGGAACAGTGTTATACCAAGTGCTAGAACACCTGCTTTTGGATGTAACAGGGAGTGGGAAAGCAATAATTATTGAAGTGTGGTTTGAGGGACAAGAAATTTGACAGACAATTTGTATCCTTTCAATCATCCCACTAAAGCAATTCCTGTAGTGGAAAAAGGGCTGAGACCCACCGTTGTATGTCAGTGGCCAGAAAAGAGTGGTGTCACAGCTGACACTGATACCTCTCGTGTTGCATTCCTATCCCTGGAAATTAATAGTTGTACTTTGAAGAATAGTTGATGTTGCCTAGCATAAAGATTACCAGTCAGAATGTGATGCAAGTTTACATATTGGTAAACTATTAAAAATGCAATTTTGTGTGAATTTAATTAGTAATCATTAAGTTGGTGTTACTTTTGCTTAGCTGTAGCTTGCTGTTGAAGTACAGTTGTGCAGGGGTGTTGTATCAAGATATTTTTAACTTGTGGAGTTTACTACCAAATCTGTAGATTTCTGCTTGTTGCTCCTGACTTTTTCATAAATTGTTTAGGTAATTTTGGCAAGATTAAAGTGTTATTCTGCACTATATCCTTAAGATTCAGCCTCATCCATATCTGGACCCCAGGCTGGTAGTGCTTCTTCATCATTTTGGTCTTGGTTCTTACACAAGATTGTCAGCAGCACCAGCTTTTCCTAGAATTATAGAATATCCCCAAGTTGGACGGACTTACTAGGAGCATCATGCTTGCTTTAGAGGTATTAACATATAATTTATACATAGGTAGTATTTTGTTTAATGTGCCAGCTCGTTTTGCAAGTTAAATGCAAAGAAAATTACATTGTTTTGTTAAAGTAGTTTTTCTGTAAAACCATTCAAATTATTTCTTCTGCAGGAAAAGCTTTGAACTAGACAGATTTTTTTGTGTTTGCTTGGTTTCTCCCTGCTTAATACTTTTAATGTTTCATTCTTCTGAATTGTGCCACGTAACGTGGGGTTTGGCTGTTTTTTGTTGAATCAGAGGTGAACCCTAAGTGAAATGTTTGATTTTGAAAACAAGATAACTGAATTGACCTAGGTGGGCTTTTTCAGTATCAGCACGTTTTTTCCTCTTGTTGTCTCGTCACTAACACATCTTTTTCACTCTTTGGAGAGTCTCTGAATGGAATAAGAACATGTGGGTCCTACTTGCACTACCTTGATCCCCTTGGATTGGTGAGTGTAAGAAGATCCTCCGTTTGATGCTTCACAAAACCTGGGCCAGATGATGTCTTCTGGACTGAGGGATACCAGTCTTTTCTGTCTGGGCAGGCAACAGCTGGCTTAAGATGCCTGGAGGTTCTGTGTGTATGAGATATAAGGGAAGAAAAAGACAGGTGTTCTTCAGAGAGCACCCGAAGTATGTTTATTACACTATTAGGTGTAAGGAGAGGAACTGTTGGGCCCTTCTGTATCACTGACTTGGTTCTCCACCTTCTGCACTGATGCAGGAGAGAGGTGGAAAAGTGGCAGCCTTGAGGTGTAGGGCCTCTGGCAAAAGCAACTGCAAACAGATGGATCAGTTTTATAGGCAAAGTGTTTACTGGGCAGGAAAGAAACGTTATTTAAATAGGCAAAATATTGCTGAAATCTTATTTTCTGTTTCTGTCAACATCAAAGTTGTACACTAAGAAAACTAGGTTTTTTGCTGACTTTGAAAATCTGTGATTTTAAATAAGATGTGCAATGCCTAGAGGCTGCTTAGGTATGCAATAGTTCCTTACATTGTTGTTAAATAAATGTAGATTTCCCTTTCCCAAAATGTTTCAGTATATCATTGTATCCTTTCTGTAGTACACATTCTCCACTCGCCCTCCCAAGCAGCGACTGAGTTGCAAAAGGTGGCATTTTATCAAGTTAAATTGTACAAAATGTGATTTTTTTCTTTTCCTCCAGATGCTGTAAGGAAAACAAGGAAAACCACTTCTTGTTTGTAAACAGCCTGTATTTTGTAAAAACTCTTAAATGGCATTTAGTCTAATTATTTTAAATTCTGTGAGCTGATGGCAACTGATCAGCACGTTTTTTCTGCTTAGCAATTCAGGCTTGAGATGAAAGCTTTAAACTTGAGTGAGTTTTATACTTGAGTGATTGGGAGCATACTTGAGGTTTCTACCTATAGTGCAATATTTGGTGGGCATTTTTATTGTACCTTGCTAGAAAACATCTTGTGAGTGAGGTCTGTTCTTGGGCGAGGATTTGGATTTTTTTCACTCTTTTGATGTGTCTCTGTGCTGGAAGTGATTTGTATGCAGTGTGTATGGTTAATGGTGGCTCTTACTAGAAAAGCAGGTGAATGACCTGCAAAAGAAGCTTGTAGGAAGAAATGCTAATGACTTGAGTTTAATGCTGTTTTAATTGATTTTTTAACTTCAGAATTCCAGATGCAAAAATACTAGAAATGTAGTTGCTGTAGAATACATAGCCACTTGTTCCATAAAAATTGAATCCGAGTATTTAATATTCAGCTGAAAAGTAAAAGCAGTCTTACTTCCTTTACAGCAAAATCTAACCCAGAAAAAGCTCGAGTGAAGTCTCAGACATCTCAGTTATTTGGCAGTAATGTTTTCAGTATAAAAATGAAGGGCTGTTTGTTTCATCTGAGGATGAAGCCTTTGGCCAGTATTCATACTACATTTAGTGGGCCTTTCTAACTGCTCTGTGAAAACATTCTTTCTTCTCAATAAAAACCAAGTCTACTTAGGTTTATATTTCCAGAATTAGGTCTCTAACCAAATCTCTGGTGTAATGTAACCCGTCTTGTTGTGCATTAATTATACTGTGTCCCTTTATTTCTACTCTTTTTATTCTCTACAGAGAAATCTCTCCTTCTTCCCTGCCCCTCCCCCCTCTTTTTTTTTGTTTGTTTTGTAGTGAACATCATGTAGCTTTTGGGTTAAAAATAAGGCCTTATTTTCTGTAATTTTGTAGTGTGAAAAGACTAATTGGTGTGCGCTGCTTTCTTACAGGAGAATAAGTGATTTAGTGAGTCTAGTGGATGATCAAAATATAAAAGAAAAGAACCCAGGCAAGGCAAATGAAACTGTTTCAGGAAAGCTGAAATGAATTAATTGCTTGCCTGCATGTTCCTTACTGAGGGTGTCAGGTTGGTTTCTGTATCAATAAACTAATAAAAAAATCACAAGAACAAGAACTGCCTCAAAATGTACTGAACTCCTAGATGACATTAATTAATTTAATTTTAAAAAAAGCCTAAGGAATGATGGTTACATGTAAGTAAGCTGGATTTACATATCAAACAATAGGATGATAACTATGAAAAAAGTATTAGCAGAGTGCTGAAATGTGATATGAAGGGTAAGAGTTAGCTTGGTTCAGCAGAACATTAAAGTTCCTTAGGGTTTCTTGGAGGAGTCAGGAATTAAGAAGATAAAAATGACCCAGTTGGTAGTAGTGTACCTAGAGAGGGGCTGAATAACAAGGGGATATTTTACTGATGAAAGACTTGGAATGATAAAAAAAAAACTCACAGAGGAAAAATTGCAGACACATCTCATGATATTGAACGTTGTTGTTCCCCAATTTCATTTGATGGCAGACAGATCGTTTCTCTGATAGATTTTCAGCTGATCTTCTCTCCTCTTGTTCCTGGCTGAGCAATTCTGCCTTCCCATATTTTAGCACAAGTACCCACTTGATGGTGTGGTGAACTGCGTCAGGGGATTGATAGACCCCAACCTAGAGTAAACTTCCATTAAAACAGAGAATAAAGTTAAGTGAGTTGGTCTTGGTTAAAAGCTGTTACTGTTGTAAGCTGAGTGTACATTAAGGATTCCTTAGGATGGTTATACCAGTTCATTCCATCTACTGTGAGTGGAGTTCATCTGCATAGTACCCTGCATACAGTTAACAACTCCAAACCTTGCACAGTGATATGCAGTGGGATGCTTAGGTTTTTGTTGGTGAGGAACAGCCCAGAATGACAAATGGCAGATTTATGTCTCTCACCCTCATTCGCTGGGCAGAATAATTGCCATGTATGACTGTGCTCTCTTGCCATGGAGAAGCGTGTGTGTTTCTAGGGCTTCAGTTTGAGATACAAGTATAGGGGAAAATCTTCCTCTACTTCCTGCATTCAGGATGTATAGGGAGAAATGTAGAATAATTCTCTCAGTTTTTCATTGAAATATAAAAAAGAAGTTTGATTATGACTGAGCTGAAAAGATCCTTATGTGTCAAGGCAGGGAGTGAAAAATTATGGAGCTGACTTGTCTAGTTTCATCCTAAGGCTCTTTGAAATGACAGAATTCTAAATTCTCATTTATAAACTAAGTATTTATAGTTCAAATGTCCTGTAAAGGACATTTTAGTGCAAGTCCCTGTAAAGAAACAGATTTTTTTCATTGTACAAAAAGATAAATTTTATCTGAGAAAAAGATGATGCTTTCCCCCATTTGTTTTAAAGTAGGTAAACATTGTTTTGTACTAGCTTTCATAATTTTGTTCAGTTCACAGGTGTGTAGATCTGCACCTTTTAACAGGATCTTAAAGAACTGTTTGAAAAGGGTATTTCTGTGTGCATGGGCTCCTCTGGGGCAATGCTGAGCAGCTACAGCTTGAGGCACTGCCAGAGCAGACCTCTGTGAGACTCTTGAGCCCTGCAAAGTTACCCAGCATGCAGTCCTGGCTTCTTGAGAGACTGTGCCACACTTATTGGTTTGTGATACTTTTGTTTGTTTGTGTGTGTGTTCATTTTTTGAAAGTCTGTCAAAACTGCCAGCTGGTTTGCTTTCCTCTGTTTTCTTGGTATATTTAAAGAACTAAGGTAGGTCAGAAGGCAAGAGTTTTTCTTATTTTGTCCATCTTCTGTTACATTAACTTAAATTTTAGTTTTCTTTTGGCTTACCTGCCACTAAAAGGCTGTCTGAACGTGGCTGGGTGTGGTGTATTATATCTGGAGTGATTCCCGTGCAAAGGGCTGGCAGAGTTCTTCCAAAGCATATCACCATCTTTTCATCTTGCAGTCCGTAAGGGCCTTGGGATGGTGTTAATCAATGTCCTAGTTAGAACAGCTGGGACCGATTCATCATTGGATGGGTGTAGCCCAAAACTGTGTATTCTATAGCCCTCCATGCCATTTCCCAGAAACTGTTGTCAGTAGAGGCCTGCAAGGTGCCCCCCCCATGCACCTGTCCTCATGCCCTTTTGTGGAATTCCCTGACTGAGCACCCTCACACCCTTTTATGGAATTCCCCACTCTGAGGGAAGGACTGAACATCCTTTTATGGAATTCCCCACTCTGGGGGAGGGGCTAAGCATTGCTGCCTGAGCTGGAGAATATATAAACCTGGAGTTTCAGAACCTTGCACTCTCTCCACTCGTGGGATCCAGAGGAAGACTGCAACTCACCGCTCTCAACCTGACTACAGCTCACCGCTCTCAACCAGACTGAGACCACCATCCTCAACTGGACTGCAATAGCTCTCCCACCAGCAGGTTTTTTTTCCACTCCCCCCTTTACTTTGGACTCAGGGGGGGGCCCGGGGAACCCTGCTTGTTCATATCCCAGGGTGCTGGGTTGTACATTTGGGTTTTTGTGGATTGAATTCGGTTGTTTGTCTGTATAATCATACTTGTTGTGTTGTTTTTAATAAATTGTTATTCTGACTTGTGGTCTCTCTCTTTTGAGTTCATTTTCCCCTGCTGGTTAACTTTTAAACCAGCACATTTTGGCGCCCAACGTGGGGCAGAGAGAGAGAAGTCAGAATCACAATTTCATTTTAAGCATTTGTCTATTTGGATATAGAAACTCCCTGACCACCATGTTGTTTGATGCATTCACATGGATGTTGTATTTGAGCCTGTTCGTATTTCCACAGGTGGGGTATTATTTGCCTGTTTTGATGCTCTCTTTAAGACCAGGGAGAGGGATCCAAATTGCTTTATTAGTATATTATGTTTATGTCATTCTAACATCAGAAGCAATGACTTTCATTGTAAATGTGTATTCAGTCCTGTTTGCCTGTCCTGGTTTGGGTTGCTACCTCTGGGGCCTCATTAAAAATCGCACCCAGCCCTTTGGGGGAGCAGGGGGAAATGGTTGTTTCCAGCCTCTCACCTCCTTCTTCCCCTTCAGACCTGCTACAACAGTTTTTGAAAATATTGAGTTCCCTTTTGATGTTAAGGACAGCATAATGTTATTGTTAGTGTTGCTTTGTCTACTCTGTACTGTGTACACCATGTTTAGGGTTAGAACAGGGCCTTCTAGGGAGGTTGTTTGGACGCCTGCCCTGGGAGCAGATAATGCTGAGTGGCACAGGAAGTGGGAGGACATCGGCCAGTATTTGGAGAAGTTTTCTCCTCCCATGATCTGGAAATTCACCCCTGAACAACTGCAGGATCCGGTTAGCATGATAAGACTGGTGAAGGGGAAATGCTCTGGCAGCTCCAGAGATGGCCAGCTCACAGCAACCTGCTGGGCCCTGGCCACTGCCTACCGGACACTACTTGACATGGTACA
This sequence comes from Corapipo altera, assembly GCF_003945725.1. Lineage (NCBI taxonomy): Eukaryota > Metazoa > Chordata > Aves > Passeriformes > Pipridae > Corapipo > Corapipo altera. Next base: position 1,054,054 of record NW_020884989.1, read on the forward strand.
GCACTGTCAGGGGGAGGAGAGAAGGAGCAAATCCACAGGCACCACGTCCACCCAAACCACAGCTGAGTCAGAGGGAGAAAGAAATAAACCAACCGGCACCGTGTCCACACAAACCATCGAGGAGCCAGAAGAACAACCAAAACCAATAGCAGTCGCCCCTGTCCAGAAAAGGAAATCAAAGACTAAATCAGTCCGTATAGCAAATGATGATGAAGAGGCAGGACCTTCACATCCACCGGAGGAGACAGAGCCAGAAATAATCAGTCGGTCCCTATCCCTGGGTGAGCTACGTGAGCTCCGGAGAGAGTTCACACGACAGGCAAATGAGTCCATTCTGACCTGGCTGCTCCGAATCTGGGATGCCGCAGCTAACGATACAATTCTAGATGGGAGTGAAGCCAGACAGCTGGGATCCCTGTCTCGAGACGTAGTCATTGATCAAGGGATTGGAAGGAGGCAGGAAACTCTCAGCCTCTGGCGGCGATTGCTGTCCAGCATGAGGGAGAGATACCTTTGTAAGGAGGACCTCCACGTACAGCAAGGACAGTGGAACACGATGGAACAAGGTATCCGGTGCTTAAGGGAATTAGCTGTACTGGAAATAATCTTTTCAGAGGATGAAAGATTCCCTAAAAGTCCAGATGGTGTACAGTGCACATCCCAGATGTGGTTGAAGTTTGCACGACTCGGGCCAGAAATGTATTCCCGCTACCTAGCAATGCTGCAATGGAGGGAGGGAGAGGACAAGGTGGATGCGTTGGTCAGTAAACTCAGGATTTATGAAGACACTGTCACCGCCCCATTACGAGCCCACGTCTCATCTGTGGAAACCAAACTGGCTGAACATGTCCGAAGCCTGGAAGAGAAGATTGAAGAGGGACACCAGAAACTAAGAGAAGAAATTAAGGAAGGGATCTTCCATATCTTGCCAGGACAGACAAGAGTCTCTGCTATTAGGAGCCAGCGTCCCCCAGCTAAGGAGAGAGAGCACACTCCACGTGGCAATCTATGGTTTTACCTCCGTGAGCATGGAGAAGATATGAGGAAGTGGGATGGGAAACCCACCTCTTCCTTAGCAGCCCGGGTACATGAACTGAAAAGAGGGACAAGTGCCACAAGGAACTCTTCAAGGGTAAATGCTGCTCCAGTCTCTCGTGGGCAAGACTCCAGACAGTACAGGAATGATGATATGTCCGATCCTCTTGAAGGGACCTCCAGGTCATATTTACAAGAAGAGCACAATGAGTACCATGACCAGGACTAGGGGTGCCCTGCCTCTAGCCAGGTAGAGGAGAGGGACAATCGAGTCTATTGGACAGTGTGGATTCGGTGGCCTGGCACATCAGAGCCACAAAGATATAAGGCCTTAGTGGACACCGGCGCACAATGTACTTTAATACCATCAAGATATGTAGGGGCAGAATCCATCTCCATTTCTGGGGTAACAGGGGGATCCCAACAGCTGACTGTACTGGAAGCTGAAGTGAGCCTGACTGGGAAGGAATGGCACAGACACCCCATCGTGACTGGCCCAGAGGCCCTGTGCATCCTTGGCATAGATTACCTGAGGAGTGGGTATTTCAAAGACCCAAAAGGACTTCATTGGGCTTTTGGCATAGCTACTGTGGAGACAGAGGAAATTAGACAGTTGAACACCTTGCCTGGTCTCTCAGAAGACCCCTCTGCTGTGGGACTGCTGAAGGTTGAAGAACAATTGGTACCGATAGCCACAGCAACAGTGCACCGTCGGCAATACCGCACCGACCGAGACTCTGTGACCCCTATACATAAGATGATCCGTGACCTGGAGACCCAGGGGGTGGTCAGCAAGACTCGCTCACCCTTTAATAGCCCTATATGGCCAGTGCGTAAGTCCAGCGGAGAGTGGAGGTTGACAGTGGATTACCGTGGACTCAATGAAGTCACACCACCCCTGAGTGCTGCTGTGCCGGACATGCTGGAGCTCCAGTACGAGCTGGAGTCCAAGGCAGCCAAGTGGTACGCCACCATTGACATTGCAAATGCCTTTTTCTCCATTCCTTTGGCAGCGGAGTGCAGGCCACAATTTGCTTTCACTTGGAGAGGTGTGCAGTACACCTGGAATCGACTGCCTCAGGGGTGGAAACACAGTCCCAGCATTTGCCATGGACTGATCCAGACTGCACTGGAAAAGGGCAAGGCTCCACAACATCTACAGTACATTGACGACATCATTGTATGGGGGAACACAGCGGGGGAAGTCTTCGAGAAAGGAGAGAAGATAATCCAGGTTCTCTTAAGAGCTCGTTTTGCCATTAAACGGAGTAAGGTCAAGGGACCTGCTCAGGAAATTCAGTTCCTAGGAGTGAAGTGGCAAGATGGACGCCGCCTAATTCCAATGGAGGTGATTAACAAAATAGCAGCTATGTCCCCACCAACCAGCAAGAAGGAAACACAGGCTTTCCTAGGCGGCGTGGGCTTTTGGAGGATGCATATCCCCGAGTACAGCCAGATTGTAAGCCCTCTCTACCTTGTGACACGGAAGAAAAATGATTTCCAGTGGGGCCCTGAACAACAACAAGCCTTTGAACAAATTAAACAGGAGATTGCCCATGCGGTAGCCCTTGGGCCAGTAAGGACAGGACAGGACGTGAAGAACGTGTTCTACACTGCAGCCGGGAAGAATGGCCTTTCTTGGAACCTCTGGCAGAAGGTACCTGGGGAGACCCGAGGACGACCGCTGGGATTCTGGAGCCGGGGATACAAAGGATCTGAAGCCAGCTATACACCAACTGAGAAAGAGATCCTGGCTGCTTATGAAGGAGTTCGAGCTGCCTCAGAAGTAATCGGCACCGAAGCACAGCTCCTCCTGGCACCCCAACTACCAGTGCTGTGTTGGATGTTCAAGGCAAGAGTTCCTTCTACACATCATGCCACTGATGCCACATGGAGTAAGTGGATCGCTCTGATCACACAGCGAACCCGGATAGGGAATCCTAATCGCCCTGGGATCCTGGAGATTATCACCAATTGGCCCGAAGGTGAGAGTTTTGGACTATCCTCTGAAGAAGAAGAGGAGCAGGTGACACAGGCTGAGGAGGCCCCACCATATGACAAGCTACCAGCAGATGAAGGGCGATATGCGCTCTTCACGGGTGGCTCCTGTCGCATTGTAGGGACAAACCGAAAATGGAAGGCAGCCGTATGGAGTCCCACACGGCGAGTTGCAGAAGCGACTGAAGGACAAGGTGGGTCAAGTCAGTTTGCAGAGCTTAAAGCCGTTCAGTTGGCTTTGGATATAGCTGAACGAGAGAAATGGCCAAGACTCTATCTGTACACTGACTCATGGATGGTGGCCAATGCTCTGTGGGGATGGCTGGAGCGATGGAAAAAGGCTAACTGGCAGCGCCAAGGGAAACCCATCTGGGCGGCAGAGCTGTGGCAGGACATCGCTGGCCGGGTAGAGAAGCTGAGTGTGAAAGTCGGTCACGTAGATGCTCATGTACGCAAGAAACAGGCTAATGAGGAGCATCGTAACAACGAGCAGGCGGACCGAGCTGCCAGGATTAAAGTCTCTCAGGTAGATCTGGATTGGCAGCATAAAGGAGAATTATTTCTGGCTCGATGGGCCCATGACGCCTCCGGTCACCAGGGGAGAGATGCAACATACAGATGGGCTCGTGACCGAGGGGTGGACTTAACCAAGGACATTGTCTCACAGGTCATCCATGACTGTGAGACATGTGCTACCATCAAGCAGGCCAAGCGGGTGAAGCCTCTATGGTATGGTGGACGGTGGTCGAAGTACAGGTATGGGGAAGCCTGGCAAGTTGACTACATCACACTCCCCAGAACCCGCCAAGGCAAGTGCTTCGTACTGACCATGGTAGAAGGAAGTACTGGATGGTTGGAGACATACCCCGTGCCTCATACCACTGCCCGGAATACCATCCTGGGCCTTGAAAAACAAGTCCTGTGGCGACACGGCACCCCGGAGAGAATTGAGTCTGATAATGGGACCCATTTCAAGAATGGCCTTGTAGACACCTGGGCCAAAGAGCACGGCATTGAGTGGGTGTATCATATCCCCTACCATGCACCAGCGGCTGGAAAAGTTGAGCGGTGCAACGGACTGCTGAAAACCACCCTGAAGGCACTGTGTGGGAAGACTGTCAAACACTGGGAGCTGCATTTAGCAAAGGCCACCTGGTTGGTCAACACCTGAGGCTCCATCAATCGAGCTGGCCCTGCCCAATCAGAACCTTTGCATACTGTAGATGGAGATAAAGTCCCCGTGGTGCATATGAGAGGAATGTTAGGGAAGACTGTTTGATTAGTCCCACCTCAAGCAAAGGCAAACCCATCCGAGGGATTGTTTTTGCTCAAGGACCTGGTTCCACCTGGTGGGTAATGCAAAAAGATGGGGAGACACGTTGTGTACCACAAGGGGACCTAATTTTGAGTGAGAATGGTCTGTAATGTTTCATTGTATATATGTATATATATATAAGTGTATATAGTTTTAAGGAGACATAGTTTCTAAGGGGGTTAATTTGGGTATGACATGGATGGCATAGAATAAGGGGTGGATAATGTCCTAGTTAGAACAGCTGGGACCATCATTGGATGGGTGTAGCCCAAAACTGTGTATTCTATAGCCCTCCATGCCATTTCCCAGAAACTGTTGTCAGTAGAGGCCTGCAAGGTGCCCCCCCCATGCTCCTGTCCTCATGCCCTTTTGTGGAATTCCCTGACTGAGCACCCTCACACCCTTTTATGGAATTCCCCACTCTGAGGGAAGGACTGAACATCCTTTTATGGAATTCCCCACTCTGGGGGAGGGGCTAAGCATTGCTGCCTGAGCTGGAGAATATATAAACCTGGAGTTTCAGAACCTTGCACTCTCTCCACTCGTGGGATCCAGAGGAAGACTGCAACTCACCGCTCTCAACCTGACTACAGCTCACCGCTCTCAACCAGACTGAGACCACCATCCTCAACTGGACTGCAATAGCTCTCCCACCAGCAGGTTTTTTTTCCACTCCCCCCTTTACTTTGGACTCAGGGGGGGGCCCGGGGAACCCTGCTTGTTCATATCCCAGGGTGCTGGGTTGTACATTTGGGTTTTTGTGGATTGAATTCGGTTGTTTGTCTGTATAATCATACTTGTTGTGTGGTTTTTAATAAATTGTTATTCTGACTTGTGGTCTCTCTCTTTTGAGTTCATTTTCCCCTGCTGGTTAACTTTTAAACCAGCACAATCAATAACAGAGAGAGGAAATTCTCTCTCCTTCTCTATTCTTTTGGCTTAAACTGGGAAAACTGTTGTTTCAGATATTGTTTTTTGAATGCTACTGAGTTTTGTCAAGCTTTATTTCCTGCTTGCTCTAGGAATAACAAGAAAATGGCTTTTGTTTCCTAACTGTGGAAGGTATGTCGTTAGACCTTTTGTGTCTGGAGATAGGAAAAGTTAAATTGCAAGTTCAAGGAGCAGAAGACCTTTCCACCTGCTCAAACAATTAAAATTCTGCCTTTTTGAGCATTCAGCAGAAAAATAGCTACTTCTTGTTTTTTAATAAACCACTTTTTTTCCTTGGGATCTGTGGCCAAAAGGACAACGATATGCATGTGACTCTGCAGTGCATCAGTGTATGCTTGGCAGCTAAATCAAACCTTACTTCCTATAGACTTTTAGAAATATCTGGATGAAAATGAAAAACAGTCTCTCACCTGTGTTTTGTCCAATTGTCAAACATATTCTTTAAACTAGGATGCCTGAAAATAGAGGGCATCATAGATAGCTTGAATACTGGGTTGTTTCTTTCTGGTTATGAAATGAGAATATCATGTAGGTTTGTCCTTCCATTTTGATTTCTTACAAATGACTTTCAGTGTTTTTGCTAAGGTCTTCTTTTCAGGGCGTCTGAAAGCCATCTCCAAAATCTTATTCTAGTTTTATACTTTGTTGTTAATTCTGAGGTAGAGACAAAGCGTCGTCTTCTGATCACTTCATCACAGGCTTGCTTCTTTCCAAAAGTGGAATATTTGCATTTATCCCTTATTTTAGAAATGGATTCCCAGAGGAGGGAAGGTCTGGTGATCATTTTATTTCTCCTGCTAGATAAGGTCTGAATAGGAGACTAAAGCCAACTCTAAAGTGGAAATCCTCATATTACCATACTGGTTACTGATGGATTTTGCCTAATTAGTATACTGCTTGATGTCTTAGGATAAATATAGTCATTTGCATGAAAGTAGGATCACCAGGATAGCATCTTCATCTTGAGGGAACCAGTATAGAGTATACTGGGGAAAATATTTGTATGTCTTATAAAATCTGTGTTCCAGTAGACCGTTTTCTGGTGGTATAGTAGACTTACATACATGTGAAATTTTATACATTACTTTCTCCCACTTGTCAGTTGAGTCTTTTATCATCCCTGGCAAATCAGTTATGGAGGCTGGAGTTACACAAGGTTACTGCTTTGCTAGCAGTGATAACATATTGAGTTCTCTCTGTTGCAGGTCACTGTGTTAAAGGTGCTGGATGGACTCCTACCTAGTCTTGATGCTCTGAGCATAATGGTTTGGGCTGTGAAGTTGAATAGCTGAGATGCACCTGTGGAGTTCTGCTAGTCCTCCATCCCTCCCCGAGATGCAAGGGATGAGGATGGGGGGGTCAAGGGAAGGAGTTAAAGGGGTCAGTTTGGTCCATGGGTGCTTGCTTGTCAAGCATTTTCAGCACATCCGACTTATTCTGTGCTAGATACACTGATGCTTTGAGAAGAGTGAAATAAAAAAGGCTTGGTTTCCAATGTAAGAAATCTTGGTTGTTTTGGTCCGGTATATATAGCAATATTTAAGATAGGTGGTTCAGAGCCAGCTGTGCTTAGCTGTAATGAAAAACTACAGCTTTATTGGGAATTTGTGGGCTTCAAAACCCAAAAATCAGTGGAAAAGGTAAAAGATTCCATGTGTTAGGATGTTAAGAATAGCTACTTAATTCACACCCATTCCTCACATAGCTGCTCCTAGTATGTTCAAGAGTGGTGGAGAAAACTGCATAAGTTAATTTGCACAGAAAATGGTGTTGAGTGCATTGAATATTAACATAAGAAATTATTGTAAACAGCTCTGAAAATTACATTCAACTAACGTCCACGCTTATTTACAGAGACAAGCTATTGTAAAAGAGCAGAGCTCTCAGCTAGCTAAGAACATCTTTTCTCTCATGTTTATCTTGATTGTATCCCCAAAGGATATTTCTTCCTCTCTTTTATGAAGAATTATTTCCATATTTAATTTACTGTGTACATTTTTTACTTCTCTTGGAGGACTGAAAATACTTTTGACTTTTGCAATCAGTTGAGAAACTTCATACTAAAACCTTCCTGTGCTACTTTTAGTCTCCTTATTTAAGATCCGTTTTCTGTGTCATTCAATACTGCTATGTGCTTCTGGATTGCAGTTTTTTATCCCTCTGTGAACTTTCCTCAAAAAGTCTCTGTTCAGAATACCTGAAGGGTCACATGATTCAAATGTGGTTTTGTAAACTCCTGAAGAGTCATGAGCATTTCTTCTCAAGTCAGGAGCTATTTTTGATAGGCAAAGGTGTGGTTATTGTGTGTAATTTTCCTGAACTACTCCGATGCCTATCGTTTAACAGTGTATTTTTTGGTTAGATGAGTACCAGTCCTGTTAGTGCTAGAGCTGGAGCAGGCTGTGTTTCAGGAGGACCACTGCAGAGCTGATCAGCTCTGCAGGGGTCGCTGCACTTCTAAAATCTTTGCAGGCTCTGAGGTTTGGCAGCTGTTTGTGTCCCTGAAGTACTCAGAGATTCTTAGGGGCTGAAACGAACCTAGTTGCAAAGTTGGGGCATTCAGTGCGAAGAACCTCAGCTGTCCCAATTAAGCAGCTGCTCTTCCCACTGAATAAAGTTCAGGAAGGTAAACGTTTGCCTACCCTGTACAGTGGTGCAATTAACTGCCTTAAAATCGGGTTAGTGTTGTGTGGGGTGTCTCTGTTCAATGAGTGAACCAGTTGTATGCATCTCAGTGGGGGCTGGTGTTTCAGTGACACTCCCTTCAGGCACCTAGTTCCATGCAGAACAGTAGGGCTGAAAGGGTCTGCAGCAGCATTGGGGAGCAGTGCATATCAGAAAGTTGCAAAGCTGATGGGTGCTGGCAATAAGTTTATCTCCTTCTGTGCAGAAATCACTGCTAAATTATAGCATTTAATCTTGGCATTTGTACTCTATAGGCTTTTTTCTATGGATGTGGATATTGTGCCATCAGCGTGCCTTTGTGGAAAAGAACAGCTTTTTGGAAAAGAAGCTCTGTTATTTATTATATTTGTTGATCGTGCAGAATGGAACCATAAAATGCTGTTTCATCCTGTTTATTTGTTTGTTTGTGCATTTGTTTTGCTGTGGCAAAACCTTCTATCTGAAACAGATCAAAACTGTGAAGTTACAACTGTAGAGGGCAAGTGATTTCTAATGCCTTTTTAGGGGAAGTTTTATTACCTGGATTCACCTTATGCACTGAGATGCAAAATGAAAAAATGCTAGATTTAAAGATGCATAGAAACAAGTTGATAGGAAAAAACCATCAGAACTCTTTCTCTATTTGTTCATAATTTTTAGTGATGGTATAATCTTTTAAGATAAACCAACATCCTGCGCCACAGTCAAACAAAGTACTAACTAATTTTATTTTTTTTTAACTTCAGTCTAAGAACCTTCTTCTCTTCTATAAGTGTACATCAAATACTTGATGTGCCTTAATTCCTTGGAGGGGGGCATGACTCTCTAAAAATTACAAGCAGAGATAAATAGAAATACATTTTGTTGGTTTTCTTTGAGATTTTTATGAGGGCTCGCAACCATTTCCAGAGTCTGCTGGTAAAAATCTGACCTCTAGTGGTATTTCTTGTTAGGTTGAAGAGAGATTTGCCTCTATAAGGTTTGCTTTGTTACTAAATTAAAGGCCTTCCTGCTAAGTCTGGTGCTACTGTTAGATGTGAAATTGTGCTTGCTGCAGTCGGTTACAGCACAGCATGTCTGTGCATTGCCCTCTGGATCTTTACAGACTTGGGATTGCCCAGCACGGAGCCCAGTTCAGTGCCTGTGCCACTGTACAGTGAACCTGCTCCATAGATGCAGGGTTTTCCCTCAAAGTTAAAAGGGTGGTATAGATTCTAATTTTAAATGTTATTTTTCTCCTCTTCTGCACTAGAATTAAAATCTTGGTTTCTGGATTTAAATTGTGTAGCGAGATATAACTAGATGAGAAGAGAGACAAATGGAACAGTTGTCTTCTACTGGTATCTCAATGTCATAATTTAGCACAAGACATTATTTTTCTCTTAATATATTCTCTTAATATTTTGCTCTATCTTGTGGGCTTTGATGGTGGCTTTTTTTTAAATTGAAATAACTGTGTTTGAAAAGGATGGGGAGAAGAGAGAATGACCCTTACCTTGTCTGTATGGCTGTCATCATCAGCTGGAGTATGGCTGCCTCAAAACATTTTTAATGGAGACATTAAAACCCCTAGGCTTTCAAGCAAGGTGGAGGAAAACAAACCCAAACTGTTGGCGAAACTGCGCAAAGGTCACCAGAGCTGATTGGAAATGTTACTGAATCTTTAAGCCACTTCTGCGTGTATATGTGCTTCTCTGACAAATGAAATTGGGTTGGTTTTGTGAAGTTTGGGAAGCCTCTTCTTTGTTACCAAACTACCCTTACCTGTTTTTCCTTGAGTAATTGCAGCATGCATTAGAGGTGAGAGTGAGACGGGGAAGAAGATGAGGCTGTGCAGCAATTAATGAGCTGATTCAGTCTGAAAAAATTGGTCTAGCAGGGTGATCAGAGCCTTGGAACCTATTAACCTTGATTTTGAAGTCTAGGACTTGACAGCTAGGGCCAAGAAGGGCTGTCTTAAAGAAGTTAAAAGTAAATCTCTCTTTTTCTCTCTTCTTTCTCACATACTCACTGGTGAAATATTGCCTGACTTTTTTTAACGTTTCTTTTTTCAAGTATGCAGCTTTCTTATTCCATGACTTGACTAGGTGGCTTGCTACTGTGCTACCTTTTCTGGAAATTATTTGGGTTTTGTCCTTCTTCCTGATGAAAAAACAGTTTATCTGAGGCACTTGTTTCTGTCCAGAGAAATCTCACATGTTCTTTTCAGATATTTTTGCACTGTGTTTAAGATAAGCATATTGCTCAATGGAGAATGACTCACTTGGGATCAAATAAGACAATATTTGTGTTAATCAGCTGCATTTCTGTTTGCAGATATTGCTGCACACTAAAACAAACATGCTGTAGACACGAATTAAGGGGGGCGATAATGACATGGAATTTCTTGACTCTTAAAAATAAATAAAAAAAAGAATAAATATTTGACAAGAATGACTTCATATGCAAATGTTTCTTAAATATGTTGCACGTTCGTTTTTGTTTCAAGAATGGGTGGAAGGCCTCTTCAGGTGTGGGCACCATATAGTGATGTGTTGTGGTTGTGTGATGAGCTGAGTTAGTCTTTCCTAATCTGGATTGTTTTGACTGAGCCAGGTTAGGGAGCACAGACACTAAGAGGTATACAGGTATGTTGGCAGATGTTATGAGGTGATGAGAGCAATTTAGGACAGTAGTCTGTTCCAGGTGCAGCAACAAAAGTACCATAGACACACTTGGTCTGATCTGTTTATAATTTGTGTAACTTCTGTTTAGTTATGCATTCAGTTAACAACCCACAAAAGTATATCCATTTTCTACCACCTGCAGAAAAGGGACAAATATTTCTACCTGCTATTAATCTCCAGCCATAATAAAGTGGTTTCCCTTGTTTCACCTCCGCCTTAGATGCAACTGGGTAGCTTCCCTCTCCCCACTACTTGTTAAATAATGTTTAAACGTTGGTATGTGTTACATGTTTTACAACTTGCTTGTCCAGTCTTAAAAGATTTTACAGAGTGTTTTGCCCAGTTACTGAGTGCAAGCTGTGTTTCTAAACATGTTGACTTAGCTGCCTCTCTCAGAATTTCTGTGGGAAAAAAGGACATGAATTCATCTACCATTAAATCCACTTAACTGCATCACATGCAATTATGTCTGCTGTAAGTCCTCACACCTTCTTTTCCTGTTCCCCCGCCAGAACTCTGATCCATATTAAAGAAGCTGTTGTACTTTTATGATAATCTGTAATATCTATCTTTGCCGTTTAGTGTTGAATTCTGAGGTGGTTGTCAAGATCTGTTTGATATCTCCCAACTTTCTCACTTCACCCAAGGAAAGAAAGAAACATATGAAAGTATAACCTGACGTAGTACTGTGCATTTGTCTTAAGTTGTTTTTCTTTAACTTCTTGTAGAGTAGCTTTCTTGTGTTTCACAGGATACATGTACTTTACACAGTAGAAGAGAGTTCTACAGGCATTGTCTCTGCAGAATAGAGTGTGTTTTTGTCTCTACTGAAAGTTGTTGTCAGCATTCCAGTTGTAGATTTATACGATTGCTTTCTCTTTTTTTTTGTCTTTCTTATTTTCAAATAATTATAGGTTCATGTATTGGACAGACTGGGGAGAAGTGCCAAAGATAGAGCGTGCTGGGATGGATGGTTCAAGCCGCTCCATTATAGTTAACACAGACATATATTGGCCAAATGGACTGACGCTGGATTATGAGGAACAGAAACTTTATTGGGCAGATGCTAAACTGAATTTCATCCACAAATCAAATCTGGATGGCAGTCATAGGTAAGAAGTTTTTGTTTTACATATGTAATGTGGTACTTTTATTAAAAAATGTTGCTTAAGTGATATCATGTGCTGCGTTGCAGTGAATTGTAAGATTAGCACTCACAAAATTTTAAGCAAACTAGTGCTGCCAGAAACTTTTATCGTTCCCTATCCTGTGCCTTCCAGCACTGTGAAGTGGAATGTATGTTCCTCTTCAGGGTATCCTATAACTCTTCTGAAGACATTTCTTAGAACCAGTTCCATAAAAAAAATCCTCGAATACTGTTCTTAGTTGTATAAGACGATATAGCAAAATTGTCCCTTTTCAGTAGGTCTTCTGTACAGTGTTGCTGTGGCATTCAGAAATGCAGAAAATAATCTGAATAAATAGATTGTCATATACTAGTATTTCAGTTTCATTAATCCTAGGGGCTGGGAAATTAGTGGAAAACAGTCCTTACAAGAGAACTATGTTAAAATTACTGATTTTCTCTAACGGTTTCATAGTGACGATGTAATTCTTTTTGATCCAGTCATGGCTATGTCTTAATTAAGGACATAACTTATACGTTACTTTGTATGTATACATTTATCCCTAATTTGGATGATGACCTTTTTCATTAGATGAGAGAGCTTTGACAAGTACTGTTTGCAGTCACAAATGAATCACAGTTAGCTTGTGCCCGAGGTATCATATAGAGAGATGATGTTTTGGAGGTTGTTCTTTGCAATTTTTTTTTATGCTTCACCTAGATTATCTGGGCACAAAATATCCTTTCTTATGCTCTTTGTTCTGGCCTCTTAGGGGCTTGTTCCATGTTTCACCACAAATACCAATTTGACATAAAGAAATCAATTATATTGATAAGATAGTTGTTTTGTGTGGACTGGTGAGTAGGAACATAGGCAGCATGCCTGAAACATGTCCTCTGTCTTCCTGTGGTATTTGTTTTGAACTCCACAATATCATTTTAACACTGGTTTGAAAGGTTATATCACTTTCTTCCTAAATTCTGCCTTTTAAGAGATCAAAAGTTCATGCAGTATTTTTGTAATGGTGTTTGTTCATAGAAAGTAACAGGAGTTGGATGCAGTTTTAAATTTGCGTCTTTAGGTATAAATATTGTAACTAACTTTGTTAATTCCTAACATGGAGCTATAGATATCTGTTTTGAAGGAGCCCCTCATTTGATGTTTGCTTCACAAGAAAGAAAACTTAATACCAAGACAGAGAGAAATATTTCACAGTGACACTTTCTTTAAAAAAAGATGACCGTTCACATAAGTTTTCAAGTAATGGAGACAAAATGATAAAAATTGTCATATACAGTAGAAACTCGAGTATTTTTTATTTCTTTTTTTAAAAATATTTAATTATTTTTTAATTTTATCTAGTGTCTCCAGTCTTCCTTGCTCCAGAGCTACTTCAGTGCTTCCCTGCTGGCACTTCTGCATTTTCAGTCTTCTTTTGCTACTGATTTATTTGCAGTTTTTCTTTTACTGTTGATCTGTTTCACAGTGGTGTCAATATACTTGGATTTGGTATTCTATTTTTATTTTAATGGTATTTATTCCCTAGTCTGCCATTGACTAACCTGAGGGATGAGGCTGTGAAGGTGCTGGTCTTTTGTTGTGCAAGGGGCTGACCAACCTTGTCTATCTGCAGAGAGATGTGTCAAACAGATGTCTCATGAAACAGAATTGAAATCACTTGGGTCCCAGTATTTACCTCATTCCAGAGTAAATTCTCTGGAATTAGTTAAACTTGTATTAAAAACCCATATAGACAAGTAATTTGGATTTTTAGATCTACTAATCTTTCTTATGTAGCCATAAAAAGCAAAGCAGTCTAATGCAGTCTAATGCTTTAAGTTGTTGGGTTTATTTTTTTTTTAATTGATACAGTTCAGTATCAGAAGTATTTTGTGGCAGTATGCTAATACATTACCATTTGAGGGGGAAAAAGAGAAGTCATCTCTACAGAGGAAGCACACATGATTTCCCTTAAGCACTGGAAGCACAGACTTATTCTAACAGCACCTGTTTTTCCCTAGGCATGTGAGAAAATTCTGAGAAAGTCAACATCTGTATCCAGGCATTTTTGTTTCATTTTTTATTCTTTGCAATTATATTATCAGGAGGGGAAAAAAGGAAAGAACTGCAGAAGCTAAGGTGTACTACAGTGGGGTTTTATGGTGGGTTTTTTTCCGCTGTGACCTCTTAGCCTCTGCCTGTCTTGAGAAAAAAAGATCTTTGGGGCTATCTAAAGTGATTCTTTTTTTGTTAGATACTGTCTTTCAAAATTCAGCTTTCTCAAATGATATTTTACAGCTGTAATTCTGTATTTTGTGTCTTAATTATTTTGTTAACTTTTTCAATAACTGATTTTCTAATACTGAAAAAGAAAAGACAGTTTCTAATTCCGCAGACAAAACAAAATCCTTTTAGATCTTCCTTTAAAGTGGAAAAAAATCATCCCAGCAAACTACCCCAATCCCACAATCCTTCAGTCTTTTCTCCTAGTCATCTCCAACCTCCTGATAAAAAAACCCCAACCAACAAAAACCCCACCACTACCACCAAAAAAAACCTCAACAATCAACCTCCCCTCCCCAAAATGTGCCCAAACCCCCCAAAACAAAACCAAAAAACAACCAGATTTTTCTGTGAGGCAGCTTGACAAAGTGTTCCTTATTGCAGCTGTTGTCTTGTGTCTTCACAGCTATCCATTTGTTAAGGAAAACTTACAAAAAGTAAAAATAAAAATCTTTTTTTGACAGCGTTGCATGACAGGAGGTGGGAAAGAGTCTGTAGCAGATAAATGCTTGTAAAGGCTTCATATAAAGTGGGATGGCATGAGTTTTAATTGCTTTGGGAGAAGTGAGGAATACTTAGCAGAAACTAACATCTTTATATCAAAAAAGAATTTCAAACAGTTCAAAGAAAACATATTGTGGTTTGGAAGGTGAAAGAGAATATGGTATAAACAGGAAAAGATTTTAATTAGTATAACTGACAGTATTAAAGTAATAAAAGTTCAGACCTCAGAGATCTAAAATTTGGATGGAGTTCTTCTCTTGATTTATTTCTAAATCTGTAAGAAATCCTAAACTTTTTTATCTTTTTATTTCTATAGTCTGAATATAATGTCTGTACACTTGACACTACAGAAGAATTAAAACTTTTAAGATTTATGTCTCAGAGAAGATATGAAGATATGAATCACAGAATATCCTGAGTTGGAAGGGACCCACAAGAATCATTGAGTCCAACTCCTGGCTCTACACAGGACAGCCCAGAGAATCGCAACATGTGTCTGAGAGTATTGTCCAAATACTTCTTGAACTCTGTCGGGCTTGGTGCTGTGACCACTTCCCTGGGGAGCCTGTTCCAGTGCCCAACCACCCTGTGGGTGAAAAGCACTTTCCTAATATCCAGCCTAAGCCTCCCGTGATGCAGCTTCAGCCGTTCCCTTGGGTCCTGTCACTGGTCACCAGAGAGCAGAGATCAGTGCCTGCCCTTGCACTGCCTCTCCCGAGGAAGCTGTAGAGAGCTGTGAGGTCTCCTCTCCAGGCTGAGCAGACCAAGTGCCCTCAGCTGCTCCTCATACAGCTTCCCCTCTAGACTGTTCTCCATCTTTGCAGCCCTCCTCTGGGTGGTCTTCAATGGCTTGATATCTTTTTTATATTTTGGTGCCCAAAACTGCCCTGAGGACTTGAGGTGAGGCCACGCCAACGCGGAGTAGGGTGGGAAAATCCCCTCCCTTGAGCAGCCAGAGACGCCATGCCCGATGTCCCCCAGGGCATGGTCTGGCCCTCCTGGCTGCCAGGGCACTGTTGACTCATCCTCCACTTGTGTTGACCAGGCCCGTTGGTCCTTTCTGTGGTGCTGTTCTCCAGTGTCTCGTCCCCCAGTCTGTCTGTCCATCCAGGGTTGCCCTGTCCCAGGTGCTGAATCGAGCACTTGCCTTTGTTAAAATTCCCATGGCTGGTGATTGCCCATCTCTCTAATTTGTCATGGTCTCTCTTCAGGGTCTTCCGTGCCTTCCAGGGAGTCAACAGCTCCTGCCAATTTAGTATAATCTGCAAACTTAGTTAATATCCCTTCCAGTCCTGCATCCAAGTTGTTTTTGAAGATGTTTAAGAGAACTGGGCGGAGGATGGAGCCATGTGGAACCCCACTAGAGACTGGTGCCAGCCTGATGTCCCCCCATTCCCTATAACCCCTTGTGCCCAACCCCTGAGCCAGTTGCTCACCCATCTCACAAGGAACATGAATGCTTTCCTTGTTGCTTGCGGGAGTCTGGATAGTGGAAGAGTACAGTAGGCAGGTGGGAGGAACATGCAGAGAGAGAAATAAAGTAAGCCTTGATTATTGGATTTTTTGGGGTTTTTTGTCACCTCTTTGGATAGGATCTAGATAAGCTCCCTTTGGAATCACAATGAGCCATCAGAACTAGTAAGCAGCATGACAGTGCTGGCAGTAGTACTCAGTTAAATGTCATGAGAAAATATCTCCAGCAAATTTTACAGGGGTGATGTATCATTCATTACCTGCTAGTCCTGGGATTAACTAGTCCTTGCTGCTCCATTGCTGGGCTCAGAATAAAGAGGAAGAGCACAGAAATTTATAACTAATGCCCTTGGTTTGCCAACGAGAGAAAGAAATGAACAGTTTTTCATGTCAGAATGCAATAATTAAAAAATGATGCATAGAAGAGATGGTTTTGTTTTTTGCAACTCTTGCCCTGCTCTTATCAGTTGCTTTTTGTGGGAGTAATTAAAACTGAATTGCAGACAGCTCTCCTTGTGAGTAGAGTACCCAAGATAGGTTTGCCTGCTAAGGCAGTTCTTGAATTAATTTCCTCTTTCTTTACCCTGCAGCAGCAGTTCTAATTAATGAGTTAACACATTACTGGCTGAAGGGAAATGCACTTACAAGGTCCCCCAGGAAGTGTTTGTGCTAATGAGATGGGTTTTGAGGCCACTGTAAGAAAACATACTTTTAGCAACTGTCAGAAAGCTGGGAAGCTCCTGCAAGGAGGTGTATTTCTTAAGTTTGCGCTTGAGCATTGATTTTTCTAGTTTCTGTTTTCAAGCATCAGCTCATATCTGTCTGCCAGATGATTAGTTGCAGATTTCTTGAAGCACTAAAAATAGTCACTGCATTTAAAATAGATTTTTTCAATATTTGCTTCTAATATGTAAAATACATTACATTATCTGCAAGGTGTAAAAGACTGTGTTCTGTTTATATCCTTTTGTATATTTCTTGGAGATAAAACTGCTTAACACCTTCAAGCGCTGAAGAGGAGCCAGTCAGTGGTGAGAAGCCTGTTTCAATTTCTCACCAACACATTAAAGGCCAGTGCAGAAGCCAAACAATGCCCTAATTAAAACTGCTAAAGAATCCTACATAAAGAGAATTAATAAGATTATATTTGGACACAAAGCTAAGATGAATTTTCTGGTTCTTCCCCAAGGTGCTTCTGAAATAAAATGCTGTAAAAGTGGAGCTTCAAAACATCTGTAGTTGACTGCGTGTGATACATACACACTGTGTATATAGCTAGAGTCACTAGGTCATAGGCATATTTCTAGAATTTAAAAATACATGTGTACCAATGGAGCAGCTCTTCAATACTTTTTCTAAGACCTGAGATGGCAAATGCAAAATTAGTGCAGGAACACAACCCTGCTGAAAGCAAAGGAAGAGCAGTTTCAGTTAGGAAGCACGTAGACCACTCTCTAGTTAGTGGATCTACTGGTGTACATTCTCCTCAAGTCTCTCATCTCCTCCCCTCGTGCCAGGGGCCTTTCACCCATAATGCTGTTTGCCTGAGAAATGACCTGCAGAATGACTTCATTTCTCAATCACAGTTTGATTTCTGATTGACTTTTTTCAGACTTTCATTGCATGTGGGATTTGAAATGTCATTGCTAGACCTGTTATTTGTTACATATACTTTCTGGAAACACGTGGCAATCATGGCTTAAAGAAGTGGCAAAAGACAAAACTCTTTGGTCTTAAAAGAGAGCATTATATCCCCCAAGTCATGTTTCCCTCTTACTTTCTTAGGTAATTAGAAACAGGCTTGTCTTCTGATAGGAAGCATTTGAACAAGCATTCATGATAAAAATCCAGCTTAGTTTTTTGAGTTTGTTTTGCAAATGTTTTTGTTAAGTTGGCAGAAGAAATCTTGTGAGCTTCTGAGGGAACCAGAGCTCCCTGCCCTCCCTGTGGCATCCACGTGGCATGCTGTGGTGTTGTCTCAGTCTTTCATCCTTCTTCATCTGCTGGCATGTGGGATTCATGCTGTGAGTGCTTCGGCCACTTGCTAATATTTCCAGCTGTCACAAGTCGAAGATGTGTAATTCTTGCAATTTTGTAAATGCTCAAGGCATTAAGCAATCTGTAGATGGAGAGAAAGATTTTGTTTAAAATATTATAATTTGTTTTGTGCAAGCCTGTTATATGATTTCTTTAACATGCTGAGCACTAGAAGCAGATAGGGTTTTTTTTCATCTTTCTGATAGCCTAGGAGATGGTAATAGGTATGGGATCCCCCACAGTGACACTGGAGAGATGGAGTGAGACAGAAATGTGAAAATTCTTGCACCATGCCTTGGAGACTGAACACAGGCAGCCTCTGGGGTCACCTAAAAGGAGTTTTGCTACTGTGAACTGGTAATGTTAATGGTTTAGACATACAGACCAGAACATCTAAAGTACCCCAGGTTTTCTGCGGGTGTTCTAATCAGTTCTTGAAGTTAGAGAACTGTAATGCAGCCAGAACAGAAGGGATTTGGTAATGGAAAATATTTGCTTGTTGCTGTCGTATCACTTGTTCCAATCAAGCCTGGGCTGATAATGTAGTTGCCACTGAAGTGCTGTCAGGTCCCATCAGTCCAATTACACCTGCAGCACTTTACTTGATACCCCGATCAGTGGCTTTGTAAGTGAGGCCAGAAATGTGGAGACTTGTTTGCTCCCCAACCCTGAGCTTGGGAAACACCCAGTACATGGGAAGCACCTGCACCTACCAACTCTGTGCAGAAGTTAAGTACTAAAGGGGATGTTCTGGCCCCCTTCATCCACCTGGGTGTATTTAATAAATAATTGGTCAAGGCAGAAGTCAAGACCCCTCTTCTCGCTCACTGAAACCAGAGCTCTGCAGTTCCAAGAGTAGGTCGTGCTGAAGCATAACTGCCTCGCAGCAGCCATCAGAAGGTCTTTTCTTGCTCTCTGTCTTCTTCCTTTTCCTGTTTTCTAGTTGCTGGGCTCTCCAGTCCTTTCCTCTCACTCCTCATTAGGCTGTAGAGTATTATTGAGCACACCTCAAGCCACTGCTTCTGTGCTGACGTTCATCATATGGCTGCTGTTCAGCAAGGCTGCAAGTGTGGCCTTTGGAGGATGTTCGAAGGGGGAAAAAAAAGCCCTGCTGGCTTTGCTGATGGAAAGTGAGCTAGCACCTTGTAGTGGCTTGCTGGAAACAAAGAATACAGAGTACATATTACTGGTAATACTCATCTTAGTGCGATGCAAGAAATACACACTGTTGTGTTTGGGCCCAAAGCTATAATCCTGTGTTGCAACCTTGTATCTGCTGAGACAAATATACAAGTTGAAGAGTAATTGCTTCAAGGCTGTAACTGAAGGTACAGTCAAATGAAGGGCTCCTGAGTCTGAGACTCCAAATAAGGACTGGTTTAAATAAGGGTCACAGTTTGCCTGATGCATTGTCATATGAATAGATGGTTGTCTGAAAGTTAGGTATGTCAAACAGTGGCTATTGTACTTAAAGATTTATTTCCACTAGCAGTGGTGGGTACTAATCACATGTAAAATTCTTCTGTTGTTGGTTTTTTTGGTTTTGAGTTTGGTTGGGATTTTTTTAAGGTAAGATAGAATGCTTTATCCAAATGTGGCTTCTCTTGTGCATGGGAATGCTGTCTTTGGTGTAGCTTTGGTTATAGTGAGAGCTTTGGACTTTTGTTTCTTTTTTTTCTTATGAAAAAATGTCATAAATTTGTCATAAAGACTTACTCTCCAAACCTGGTCTAAACTAAAATTATTCAAATCTGAAGACATTTAGTGTTTGAGGGTGGGGTTCATAAAATTTTTTACGGAATTAGAATTATAAAGATAGTTGGTGTGGTACAGGAGTGTGTTGTGTTATTCTGACTTCACTGTTTCACTGGTAGGTTTCAGCTGTAAATTATATTACAATAGTCTTTTGTATGATGCTTAGTTGGTGCATTTAATTAGGAGCAAATATATACCTGACTCCAGACAGAGATAAGAAGTAAAAGACACTATGTCCTACTTTTGAATGCAAAATACCACGAACTGGAAAATTTTGTTTGGTGTAGAATTGGAACACTAGAGTGACAAGTAAGGGAATGTATATCTTTTTCTCCTAAGCAGAGGGAAAAAAACCCAAAACTGTAAAGATAATGCATCTTTTTCCAGAGGTGAAACAGCAGTAATGACTGTAGTCTCTTTGTACTGAGTCATCGGCAGAAGACACCTTCAGGTTTCTTGCTTTAATATACTCTTCTGTTATATTTTTGCAGAAAATATTTGGAAAATAAAAGTGGTTTTGTCACCTGCAAACCGCTTCAGTTAGACTTATTTGCAAAAGTGATGTCTGTGGTGTTGGAGTTGTTTTCTCAGTAAATATATAGATAATTACTCTCCTCTCTGAAGAAGAAAATCAGGAGGCTGGTGTTCATAGTAGGAGTAGCAGGGCTGTGTGTCAATCCCTTATGTTTTCAGTCTGGAAAATGGATGGCGATCCCTGCTGTTCATCAGGAGCTTGTGTATGTGGGAATACATGTCTGCTCATGCAGTTAAGAAGAAAGGGGATGGGAAGAAGTGCTTGTGTAAATAGTACTTGTGTGGCCCTGCTTTGAGCAGGGTGTTGGTCCTCTCCATACAAAGTTTTTCTATGATTCTGAATAAAGTAACCATAAGAATTGAGCTACTTCATTCCAGTTCTGAGGAACTTTGGTACAGATAATTAGATTCTACATCACAAGAGCTTGGAAAAACTGTCTTCAGTAATGTTAGTTCTGCAGTTTTGTGCTTGCTAATGAACGTGTGTTTGTATATATACATAAAATATATGGGTATACTCTTTAATTTTGTTTATGAACCTGGAGAGAGGTGGTGACCCAGTTTGCTCAGAATTGATACCACTACCATGGCAGAAGATCACTTGAACTCTTTAATGGCAGTGCTTATAATAAAAACAATAGCTTAATAATTATCATAATAATGAATCATGAAAATCATGAAAAGTAACTTTAAGTTACTTTATAGTGAAACTATTTTCCATTAGAGTATTTTTCTAATGGTTTGAAAGAGTGAAACTGGAAGAGATGGATGGACAGCTCATTGACCAGTTCGTCTCGGTTTGAAATCTGCCAAGGCTGAAATTGGTGGACATCGTATATCAGCAGGGAGCCATCAGACTTGCATAAAATCAGCTGGCATTCCCCCCAGTTCACCTGGTGGCATAGAGCCCTAAAGGTATTGAGGGTTCAAGGGGTCATAAGAAGTAGCCACAGACCTAAATAAGGATTTCAGTTGGCACCTCTTGGGCATCTCAGCTCCAGTAGGCGGCCCAAAAATAATACTCCTGTATTGCTCCTTCAGATGATTCCCCAAAATGGGGGCGGTATATTTTTTTCCCATAAATAAATAGAAAGTTCTGATCAACAGTACTTACACTGTAAAACTTCTTTTCACAAAAGCTCTGTTGAAGCAAAACTGTAGCATGAATTGTGTTTGAGCATTCATTTTCTTCCCTGTACTCTTATCAGGCAAGCAGTGGTTAAAGGCTCCCTTCCACATCCTTTTGCTTTGACGCTGTTTGGGGACATGTTGTACTGGACTGACTGGAACACACATTCGATCTTGGCCTGTAGCAAGTACTCCGGGGAGGACCTGCGTGAAATACATTCCAACATCTTCTCTCCCATGGATATCCATGCTTTCAGCCAAAAGAGACAGCCAAATGGTAAGCTGTCTTGCTTTCTTTCTTTTTTTAACTGCAAGTTGGAACTGATTGGCAAAAATTAGTCTTTCTGTATGGTGGTGAGTGACTTCACCAACATCATGATACAATTTTTCCAATGCAGAGATTGGGAAAGACCCCAAAAAGAAACCAGATATTCTCTACATTGTTTTTTGGGTGTTTTTAAGTGCACAGAAAAAAACCCATCTCTTACTTTTTTTCTACCTGACACATTTATCCTGTTGTCATATTCCTTTTTGTTTTCTGTGCCATAACTTCAGGCAACATGGTATTTCTATTTTTTTGAAGTAATAGTTCCTGAGTGGAAAGTAGTGTTAATTTGGCAGATGATGTTAAGCAGGACTAGCTCTGTGTAATAACCAGTGTCTTAACCATTGTGTTAATTTACTGTGTTTGCGTTCTGTTTTTATGTATGCAACCTATATTCAGCACCAGTATGCTGAATAGTTTGTAAAAATGAGAAGAGCGGAGCTGAAACAAGGTTCTTGTTTACAGCTAAGTGCTACTTTACCAAGAAAGGAAACATTCAACATCTGTGCATTTTGGTACCATAAATACCCCACTACTCAACACTTGGAAGTAATTTTTCCTTGTTCTGTGTTTATCATTTCCTCCTTTAATCTGTGTTGCTGCCACCGATTCTACCACTCAAATGCCAAATGCCATGTGTGTCTTAACACATGAGATGAGGTCATTCGTTATCAGAAGCATTAATCTGTGTGATTTGTGTTTAACAGCTACAAACCCATGTGGAATTAATAATGGTGGCTGCTCCCACTTGTGTTTGATGTCTCCTACCAAGCCCTCTTATCAGTGTGCATGTCCCACTGGTGTGAAACTTCTCGAAAATGGAAAGACCTGCAAAGATGGTAGGCTTTGTTTTTAAAAAATTCTTTAGATTAAGCACAAAGTAGCTTTTGGAGGGAAAGGGATTTTTTCCAGCTTCATGATATAATGCACATTGGGGATGGGAAATTCTGAAATCGTGCAGGCTTTTGCAGTACAGATAAAAGCCCTCTACATTTAAAGAAAGAAAGATACTCATGGCTGAAGGGCAGTTTACCACCAGTTACAAAATTTAAGGTGCAGTTCTCTCTCTGTACTAACTCCTTGCAAGTTTTTGGGGGGCTCTGTTGTTCCTTCTTCTTAGAGAAAAAGATACGTACCTGTTCTGTTGCCTCTAAAATGTTTCTGATGTTATTGATCATGAATTAGTATTTGGCTAATAGGGTTGCACAACAAACCCTTTTTAAATGTTTTTTATAAAATCTGATATCTATGTATTATACACACATACACCTGGAATCTCTTTTCAATTCGTATACATAGACACCTACATTTGTAGAGAAGAAGTGAAAGTAATACCATGTTTTTAGGGGTGTTGAAAGTGTTTCAACCTTAAAACTCAAGATCTGATCAAGATTTACAGCTTCAAGTACTCGTCCAAAACTGCTTTTAGTGTCTCATTGTGAACTACTGTATGTGACTTCAAATTGTTACATTTTTTAGGTATAGGTCTTGTGATGTTGTGCTTTGATTGCTGTAGTACATTAACAATCAAAATTAACACTGGGAGATAATTAGATAGCTCATAATTAACCATCTTTTATGCAGATCCCCTCTCTATGACAAAGGTAAATGAAGAAAGAAATGATGCAGCAGAACTTAGTGTAAAATAGCCTAAATTAAAGGTATACAGAAATAATTTTTTTATTGGAGTTTTATATTTTAAAAATTCTTGTAAGTTTGTCAGCTACTGTTCAGTGTTTTCTTTAATTTCATGCTATTTCATGCTCTCTGCTGATTATTTTTGAATGTCTGTGTGAACCTTGTTAAAATAAATTGCTACTTTTGTGTGAAAAACGGCTCCCAGTTTAGCATGGCAGGATTGTTTGTAAGAATTTACCAATACACAAGCAAAATGTTTTCTTCCATTTCTATTGGTATAAGGAACAAGCTTTAATAATACTGCTCCGGGTTGGTCATAAGTAGCCATAATTTGACATGGATTCATGTGCTTTTTTGAAAATACTTGATATGCACAGATAAACTCCTTTTTGGCAGCTGATAACAACAAAGCAGTTGTTACTTGATACAGACATGTTTGCAAAAGCAGAGCTGCACAGGAAGTCCATCTGGGGGATGGGGAGCAGTGAAGGCTCCCCACGGCGGTGGTCAGGGTTCCCAAGGCTGCAAGAGCTCAAGGAATGTTTGGACAATGCTCTCAGGCACATGGTGTGTTTCTTGGGGTGTCCTGTGCCGGACCAGGAGTTGGACTTGATGATCCTGAGGGGTCCCTTCCAACTCAGGATGTTCTATGATTCTACGAAAGTTTGATCACTTGCCAAGCGTAACTAAAACAGAAAAGTAACAGAGGCTGAAGGACTAAGGACAAAAGTTGGAATAAGGACTGGAGAGATGAAGAGAAAGTAATTCCTTCCCTTTGACTGTGCTGGTAGGAAAAGGGATGGGGACTTCAGACAAGAGGGGCTGTATTGTTTTTGCTTCCCATGTGCTGTGTTCCAAGGAACAGGTCACTGTATCACAGAAGTGCCTGTTTCGCTGCTCAAGTTCGGCCCTATGTCCTCATGGAGTAACCTGCTAGACAGGGTAACTAGCCTGTGCTAAGAGCTGAATGGCACCTTTGTAGTGTATCAAAGTAAATTACCAAAGATAAGTAGAGGAATGGTATTAAAAACCCCCTCAAAACCTTATTAAAAGGACTTCAACTTCTCGTGCAGAGATATTCAGAAGCATCAATTCACTTTTTTGGGCATTTCTTGTGTCTCAGAATTTATAACTGTTGCTGAGAACTGAACATTTTTACCTTGGATAGTTTTAGTATGTAGCTATTATGCTGAAATGCTGAAACACTGAGTGCTTAAATCTCTGTTTGCAATTAGGACATGTACATGACTGTGGGGGAAGGAGGGAATGGTGACTTGTAAGTGAAGAAAGGTAAAAAATGATGCTGAGTTTTTGTCTTCTAGCAGTAGACGAAAATCAGACTGGTTCCTAAACTGAATTGTTTCATGATGAAATGAACCCTTTTGAGGAGAGAACTTAATTTATGCTGCGTTGTTGAGAGTACTGGCCTGGACTGGAAAGATTTTGACGGGTGAATTTTGAGTGTGTGTTTGTGGTGTTTGCAGTGCTTTGGCATTGACAGATGATCCTGACAGCCAAAGGTGAGGCTGGCTGACCTCCCTGAGCAGTTTCCATGACAACCTAGTGTTTTTGAATAATCTTTTCCTCCCTTGCCTTTCTCGCAGTGTTAGTTTCTCTGGGTTTTGTAGAGTTTTTTTATATCGCACCTTAGAGAAGTTTTACTATTTCTTGCAAGATCTTTGAATACAATAACACATACAAACACACACACAGTGACACCCCAATTTTGAAACAGTTTTCCATAGTGTTTCAGGAAAGGATGATAGCTTAGAATAAAATTATCTATTTTTCTAATAAATCATAATAAAATCAAAACAGTTAAGTGGCTGAGATGTGGGCTTGTAGCACGGTTTTAGATCCCTCATTGCCAAGGTGAAGTTTATAAATCCCTGTACGTCAAAGAAAAATGAGGCAGAGTAAGTTTTTTCATGTCCAGATGTTCCTCGATCAATAATGTCCGAAGCGAAGAGTCCTTTCTGAGCACCCAGGCACTTCTACCAGGGAGTTTTTACCTCCTCTTGTCATATTCTTGGTAATCTGTTGTCCTTCTGCAGAACATACTGGGATTTCTCTTTTTCGGTATTATGTGCACTGCTGTTCTGAGTTTGGCAGTGCTACATATAAATGGTCTTTTGATAGTTGTAAAACAAACCTAAATTTGCTTACAAAAATTAGTTTGTCATTGGAGTTACATTCTTATTTATGCTTAAAGATCTCTCCGTCCATGTGCTCCGCTTCTGTCTTTGCCTCTAAGGAATTTACCTGTTTCTTGAATTTGCTACTGCCAATACAAATACGTGGTTTGTACTGAAAAAAACGGTGGTGACTTCAGCTGAGCAAGAAGGTGTGAGTTTCCTCATGAAGAAAAAACTCTGCTTCAGACTTAGCTTTCAGCCTTGCTTTGGCCATTCCGTTTTCTTCCAGGAAAAAAGGTCTTTATTTTGACAAAGGATGCTCATATCCTATTTTGCTTGTAGGCCTGGAGGCAATAACCAGAATTTTGCACTTCCTTTTGCAGTTTGGGGTTGCCCAGTGGGTAATTTGCTTTGTCCGGAATAGCCAGAATCCTGATTCGACTGCACAGATGAAGACGTGAATTTCACACCCTCATTCTTTCATTCCTTTTGAAGGAAAGAAAAAATGGGATTAGTTTCAGATGCATGTTCTTTTGCCTTTGTAGTTCTGTGGCTGAGCTTGTCTAGATGAAAAAAAGCTATTTGTATTGTTGTATCAGGTACTCTTTCACAATAGTGACTTTACAACTGGGGAAAGACGTTTGGGAATTAAATGTTTTGGTCCAAATGTGAAGTAATTCTGTTTGGGATGTATAAATAATCTTGATTTCTCAGATACAGAGAATGCATTATACATGTCTTGTGTCTAGCACTCCTTATGTATGAATTCCTGAGCATGTGTCTGTGTAGCTCAGCAACCACTGATGTTTTAAAGTTAAGTAACTTACAAATGACTAAGGTCTGTATATCATTAAGGAAAAGTAATTAATTGTAAAAGATTAGAAGGGCATTGGACTTGAAACTATGTCATTGCATGTATCTGCATGCTTTCCCTTTTCTCCCCCTTCCCTTGACTTCAGCTAGCACATAGATTTAAATTATTTAGAATTTTAATAGTGAATTTTTGAGGAAAGTATTAGTTCCAAGACTAATGTAATGTACCATCTGTGAGCTTGTAATCCCAGCTTTCAAAGTGCTTAGTAAAAGTAGGCTAAAGCTCTCAAAACTAAGGGTCTGGAGTATTTAGACAAGTAAGTGACTTGGTTTTCAAAAAATTACTAACTATCTTGCATATCCTGTGATTTTAGGCACTGCTAAAAAGATCTTGAGCTTAGTCCCCAATTTGAACAGTTTGGGAATTTGTGGGATTGTAAATTGTGTGGGAAATCCACACAGAGAGACCTGACTTTAGATATAGGACAGCCTTATTTTTCTTGCTTACTCTGCTTACTTTGGGCACTGTAGTTTGAAGGCTGTGAGCACAGACCTTGGCATACCTGGAGGTCTGTGCCTTTAAACCCAACACTGGATTCGAGATGCCCTTGTGTCTGCAGGCCTGCTTGTGTTGGATGCAGTAGAGATTGCCAGTAGTTAAGAGAGAAGAGGGCAGCATGGGCATTGAACTCTGCTCCAAGTCTCCTGTGTGTTTGTCTCAGTCACTTCATCCTTCTATGTTCGGTTTGAGGTGTTCTGAGGGAAAACTGCCTCATGTCTGCGTATGTGTGCTGAGGTCAGAGTTCTGGTTGCAGCCTCCATGCACCTTTTGACTTGCACCAGTTAAGGTTTGAGGTGTTTTATATGTTTGTGGTTCACTCCAGTTCTTCTAATAAGTGCTGGTAAATTGGAAAAAAAAAATACTGGCATGCAACCTGTGTTGTTTTTTTCTGCCCTTTTATTCTTTTTTTGAAATATGATTCTCTACTTTCCATCGTGGTCATTGTTAGAGGCTTGATTTTTCTTAGAGAGGCAAGAGTCAAGAAGTCTGGAGATCGTGCTGTCATCTTAGCTTTTCCTTCATAACTGGTCTTTGGGATATAAGTGAACGAAATTGATTGATTTTGTTAAGTCCTTGCAACCTTGAGTACCTTCAGCAGTGTTCTCACTAAATGGTGGGTGATCAGTGCCTAGCCAGGTAAATTTGGCACAGCTGGTGTTTGCCACAATTTTGAGACCACCTGTTTTGTTGGGTGTTTGTCCTTGGCTGCTATCAAGGTGATAATTGGATCAGTCCATATATAGGCCCAGCTCTTGCATTTGTTATTTTTGCTATTGTCAGGACAAGCCTCAAGGTATACAGAATGATCTTTCCCTCAGCCTGCCTTGAGGTGAGATGCTTCTCTGCTGCTAGGTTTCTTTCCTCTGAGCAGAATGACTGTTGATCTAACAAAGCAGCTGAGCTGTTCATTTGCAAATGGTTGGGTAATAGCTCTAAAGTAAGCTTTAAACTTTTTGTTGCTTGATTGGAGGGGTGAAGGGCAGTGTTTGATCGAGGGATTGGAATGCTAGCCAAGCCCCCAGATAAAGACCATGAAATTCTTAGCTTGGGGTTCCAGAGTGCAACATGGGTTAGCTGAAAGCCAGTCATTTCCCAGTGCTGAATTAAAGCTTAAACACAGTGGGTTATTTGACTTAAACAACAGTTGCAGCCTGAAAGCAGGATGCTGAAGCTGTTGAAATGGGTTGTCTTTGAGAAGAATGGGAAGGTCAATTGGTCAATTTTAAGGGTGAGTTTCAGAAAGGGAATGGTTATACTCAGCTGAGTCTTTCGGGAGGCCTGGCATTGGTTCTTTAAAGTGATTGTCAACTTCAGCTAGAGCACATAAATTTTTTTTAAATTATGCCTTACATTTTTTCTGTATATGGTAGACAATGTATAACTTTTTAACTGTTTCAAACTCTGAGGTTAGTGCATTTGCTCAACCTTAGTTTTACTTGATAATGCAAAAAAGTTATTATTGTTTGGGGTTTTTACTATGATTGTCATTGTTTTGTTTAAAATGTAACTTGGATAAATGACTATGAGGTTGTTAAGAAAAAGTACTAGGGGTTTGTTCCTTACTTGAACCAAAATTGTTAGGGTTATTTATGTACTAATACTTTATATGATCATAATGAATCTGTATGCTTGAATCTTGATGCTGAATTGTTTGTTATACTCTAGTAGCAAAAAATACAGATGTACATATAGACTACTGTGTCAAAATTAGTTGCTTCTGTAATTATAAAAAAACCTGTTTTCCATTTTCTATGTCACATGCTTTACAGTAATTACATAGACATGTAATTACAGGTTCCCCCTTCCTGATTAATTAATGCATAAGAGTTATTCACTAGAAGAACAATTGAGTAGTATGTACATATATTTCTGAACAAAGGAGTTTTAGAACAGAAGATCCCAAGGCTGATCTTAATCCATGCTGGACTACTAATCAGAAACACTTGTAATAATATTTTGAACTTCAGTTGTTGAAAGGTGCTGTTTCTTGCAGCACTGTGAAAGTGTCTTAGATGTTTTTAACACAATAAACTTGCTGTAAATGAAGCAATGGCTGCTTTGGCATCTCTCCAAAGCTTGGTATGCAGTGAGATTTCAACTAGCACCAACATCAATTACTGTCTTTTTAAAAAATAAATTTGGCATCAGACACCAAAATTCTTCTTTCATCACCAACCTACTTACTTCGGTTATTACTCTTTCAGTCTTCTAGGCCATATTTATACCTCTTTAAGATCAAGATCGAGACATGGACAGAATGTGGCTTGGTGATTGCTCATTTTCACTGCAAGTTCACAGATTTATTTTCCTAAACCTTTACCTCCCTACACCCCCCCCCCCTCAGTCTCTGCCAAACCCTTTCCTCTCTTTAAGGAGAGCCATTGCACCACACTTTCCCTGCAGTTATGCCTACATTTTTCACCCTAGCTCAGGCTTCCCTGGGGCCTGATCTGCTCTTTTCTCCTTAAGACTCCAAACTGATAAGCCTGTTTTAATTGGAATGGGGTGTGGTGGTTGTTTATCCTTCATTACATTGAAATCTAGTGGCAGAATAGAAAATAAAAGTTAATTAGATTAGACAGTAAGTGTCATTGAATACCATTAAACATTCTGTGTTGCCTATGTGAAAACATTTTCTGCAGTGGAAGCTGATCTTAGTTCTTTATTGATTCTGACTTTTGATTCAAAAGCCAGCTCAAAATTACTTTATAAGACACTGTTATTTATCTTAATGTCTTCAATAAGCTTGTTCTCAACAATGTGGAAGAAGTCGATAGCCCACCTGCTCTGTATAGTCATTAGACAGTTGTCTGTTCCCAAATCTGATTGCTCTAATAAGAGTTTCTCAAAAGCGATTTACTTGCAGTGTTCTGTGTTACATTTTTTCCACTTCTAAGGCATTGCTGAAACATGCAGCTTGTTTGTCAAGATTATCCCTTAACCAACAACAGCAAACAGTAAGTAAATTATTTGTATAATTGATTTTTCATTTAGGAGGTTGCAGGCTATCTGTTGATTTGCATAAAACAGAAGCATCGTCACTGCATATCTATTTCAGTATCTTTGGAGAGAACGATGTGGATAGAAAACATGTTCAACATGATAAATTCTGGACAAGGAAATGACCACTGAATTTTCTCTATAAACATGCCTGACTTGTTCTACAGAAGAATAACCTCACATTTGAAGCCTTTGAGTGGAGTTCTCTGCTGGTGCCCAGCAGTTTGTTTAGGTCCTGTGAAATCAAGGTAGCCAGTCTAGCTTGTTCCAAGTGGCACAGAATCAGGTTTGCTATTTACAGGATTACTGCACAGCGTTTGTGAAATGGTTGTGTTTGTCTTGTTCACACAGGTGCCACTGCACTGCTGCTTTTAGCCCGCCGGACAGATCTGAGGCGAATTTCCTTAGACACCCCAGATTTTACAGACATCGTTTTGCCACTGGAGGACATCCGTCATGCCATTGCCATTGACTTTGATCCTCTGGAAGGATACATCTATTGGACGGATGATGAAGTCAGGGCCATCCGTCGCTCGTTTATCGATGGGTCGGGCAGTCAGTTTGTTGTTACAGCACAGATTGCACATCCCGATGGCATCGCTGTGGACTGGGTTGCCCGAAATCTATATTGGACGGACACCGGCACAGATCGTATTGAAGTTACAAGACTCAATGGGACCATGAGAAAAATCTTGGTATCAGAAGACCTGGAAGAACCCAGAGCTATTGTGCTGGATCCCATGACTGGGTGAGGAGCTGTTTGTGAGCATTTTTTAAAATATTAGTCATGTGAAGAAGATACTCTGTCTACTTGTATGTAGATAATGGGATGCAGTGATAAACTTCTGAGCCTTCAAAATGAAAATACTGGGATTCTTTGAAAGTTAAAAAGGTCTGAGGTACAAGGACTGCTGCTCTATTTTGACCACCTGGGTAGTCATCTTATGTGTCTTTATGTACTATTCTTTTTAAAAATATTTTTGGGGACTGTGTGAATCTGCTTGTTTGTTGTAGATAATAGCACTGATTATGTTGTCTTGCTGAGCAGACAACTCCTACTGATATAGGAGTTTTGCTTAAAGGGACACTGTGTGTACATGCCAGTTCTTTCTGAATGGTTTGGGCATCCTTACCTAGGTAAAGAAATATATTTATTTTAGAAATATAATTTTCTACATGATATGTGGTTTGGGGAAGAGTAGTCCAGAAGAAGCTATGTGAATATTGAAAGTTTGGATTAATAAGAGTTCTTAAGATTTTGTTTCCTTTGCAGGTACATGTACTGGACTGACTGGGGAGAAATCCCAAAGATCGAAAGGTCAGCGTTGGATGGCTCAGACAGAATTGTGCTGGTGAATACCTCGCTTGGCTGGCCAAATGGACTGGCACTGGATTATGCAGAAAGCAAAATATACTGGGGAGATGCCAAAACAGACAAAATAGAGGTTTGTAATTGTATTTGCATTTCTGATTCCATGAAGTTACAGAATGTAGTTACTCTACTCTTCTAGGTGTTCATATTCTGATATAACCTGAATGGGCAGTGGGATAGTGGTTGAGTTGTTTTAAGAAACACTTCCATTTCTTCTCTGTCTTTGGGCAAGTTACTATTTTTTCCTCATTTTAATGTGTGTAAAATAGAAATTACATCCATGTTGTAGAGCTCTCTTTGTAAGCATGTGTGAGAAGGATTTGTTAAATAAGTCAATTGTTAGGTCATCAGGGGAAAAAGCTTTTTAATGGGATTAATGCTTTTAGGTTAAAAAAAAATCATCTTTCGTTCTTTGTGCTGCTCATCTTAGATGCTAGTAAAACATATTTTAAAGAAATAAATCTCATTTCACATATAGTTACTTGTACTCACTGAAATCCTCTATACTTGGCTTCTCACTTGGTTTATTAGAGTTTCAGCAAGGGGATAGATTTCCCTTTCTTTCTGACATGTCCTGTTGAAACTCGCAATTAAAAAAAAGGCACTTTTTCTTCTCTCCCACATTGAAAATCTTGCATTTATTTTGTTGTGTAACATTATTGGAACAAATCTGACATTTATTATCTGTCAGTCTTTGAGAAAATAGTGTTGTTTAGTATTGCATCAGTTTACTGTCAAAAGCTTCCAAGAGAAGCAGAAAACTTGACTACTGCCTAGCACATAGTAACACCAGCTACCTTTGCTAAGTTCTGGTATATTTGTCTTTCTTTAGATGAATTATAGCTTTCCTTATTGATTCTTTACTGTTGCAAATAATTTTTAGCACTTATATTAGGCACAATTTCTTTTCCGGCCTTACAAAATTGCTTTTACTTATTTATAACTGCAAATCAGTCAAGGTGAAGTCATAGTAATGTGCTGAAAGGTCACACAATTGTTTGTTCTTCTTCAGAGCCAAAGTAACTCCAGTCCTGCAAGGTGAGTTGCTTTGAAGAAGTCCTCAGGGAGCAGAGTTTTCTTTGTCCTGAAAGCAAGATTTATTGTCTGTAATTCACCTAATATTACAGCAGCTCTGCGAAAAGAGGGGAAAAATAGTCTTAGCTATGCTTAGCGATTTATTTATAACAGATTGAGCACTTCAACCCTTATACTTTCTTGGACTTGAATGTGTTTTGCAAAAGGAAAGTTAGGCATTCTTTGCTGTCATGCTTGCCAAGACATTGAGATTCCTTATTCATTAATAATGGTTCTATTTAATGCTGGATCAGTTTGTGTAGAAATTTTCATCTAGATCAGGCATGAACTCACTGCTGCATTTCTGTCAAAGTGGCTAGAACACATCATAGAATGTTTATGCCAACATTACCATGTCTGTGGCAGGACAGAAGATACTTGATTTGGCACAAAGTCTTTTGGGACAATTTCCATTTCACTGTTCTTCAATCAGTGTAAGCCAGCAGAATGAGTCTGTTTCAGGTTGTCATGTGACATCTATGCAGAGTATCAGAGAAGATTTATCATCCTAAGGTTTCAGAATTACTTGTGGTTTTTTTTCCTAAGGGTCTCCAAGTGTCGGAGTTATGATA
The DNA here is from genome assembly GCF_003945725.1 of Corapipo altera. Taxonomy (NCBI): domain Eukaryota; kingdom Metazoa; phylum Chordata; class Aves; order Passeriformes; family Pipridae; genus Corapipo; species Corapipo altera. The sequence goes on from NW_020884989.1 coordinate 1,087,015, forward strand.
TTACTTCTGCTGCTTTTTATAACGTTAACATTTGTTAACTCTTATCAACATACGGTCAATCTTCAAACAGACTGGCTGAAACCTTTAAAGCAACAGAGAAGAAATTCTCCCACAGTTTTTCTTTGGTATTTTGGATTTTAGTTTTGTTTGAGGATGTAGGTATGTTTTTTTTTAATTGCAGAAGGTGTTCATTTAGATATATGTGACAGAGATCTATAAAATTATGTATAAGGCGACCAACATTTCTACACACACACCTTTTTTGACAGAAGAAATTGGCTCTTGTAACTAATGTGAGGTGATGGGTGCAGAACAAACAAAAGCAGATGGTTCTTCAAACATATGGTAAGTTGTGGAAATGGTTATAGGTGTTAAAAGCTTACATGTGTTACTGGGAAGACTGGGTAAGTCTGTGAAAGGGAATTCCACTGCAGTTTACTGGCAAATAGAATTGCTACTGCTTAGTTTGTTCAAGAGCCTATTGTTGTTCAGGACCCGACTTAAAATCATTCTTCTTCTGGATCATATAATAGAGTTTACAGTCTGACTGTACTCTGGAATATGCATCCTCCAAAAAAACAGAGTGCCTAGGAAAGCCTGTGCTTCCTTCTTCCTGGTTGATGGGGATGTAGCTGCTATTTTGTTGACCACATCCATTGGAATCTGATTATGTTCATCTTTCCATTTTACTCCTCAAAACTGAGTTTCCTGGGCAGGTCCCTTGACCTTACTTTCCTTAATGGCAAAACCAGCCTTCAGGAGGACTTGGATTACCTTCTCCCCCTTTTCAAAAACTCCCTCTGCTTTGTTGTCCCACACAATGATGTCATCAATGTATTGCAAGTCTTCTGGAGCCTCACCCTTTTCCAGTGCAGTCTGGATCAATCCATGGCAAATAATGGGGCTATGTTTCCACCCCTGGGCAATTGGTTCCAGGTGTACTGGACACCCCTCCAGGTGAAAGCAAACTGTGGTTTGCACTCTGCTGCTAAAGGAGTGGAGAAAAACACATGAGCAATGTCCATGGTGGCACCACTTTGCTGCCTTGGACTCCAGTTCATCCTGAGTTCCAGCGGCACTCAGTGGTAGTGTGACTTTGTTCAGGCCATGGACAGACTACTGACAGTCTCCATTCTCCACTGGACTTAGGCATTGGCCACATAGGACTGTTAAAGTGTTAGCGAGTCTTGCTGACCTCTCCCTGGCCGTCCAGGTCATGAATCTCATGGATGGGGGTCACAGAGTCCCGGTTGGTGCAGGATTGCTGACGATGCTCTGCTGTGGTAGCGATCCGTACCTGTTGCTCAACGACTCTCAGCAGTCCCACAGCAGAAGGGTCCTCTGAGAGACCAGGCAAGGTATCCAGCTGTCCAATTTCCTATCTCCAAGCAGATATCCCAACAGCCCAACAATGCCCTTTTGGGTCCTTGAAATACCCTCTCCTTAGGTAATCTATGCCAAGGATGCATGGGGCCTCTGGGCCACTCACAATGGGATGTCTTTGGCATTGGTTCCTGGTCAGGCTCACTTCAGCTTCCAGTAGAATCAGCTGTTGGGATCCCCGTTATCCCAGAAAAAGAGGTGGGTTCTGCCCCTGCATATCTCAATGACATAAGGTGTCATGGTTTGAGATACCCCAAAATCTAATTCCCTAGCTCCATCCCCCCTCCCACATCTCAACTTAATGTGGGATGATTCTTTCCAGACAAAACACACCAGACTCAAAGTGGGGGAAAGGGAATATATTGCAATGACTGTACAAATAAATACTACAATACATTATATACAACCTTAGCTATCTCTACCATGACATAAGTATTTACAATGGATCAGATCTCCTCTCCCCTCCAAATAAAAGTCCAGGAGGGAAGAAGGACAGATCCCTTCTTCAGAGCAGCAATGTCTCTAAGGCAGCAGGCTCTCTCTCTCTTCTTGCAGCAGCTGATAGCTGGATCTCTGCCAGCACTCACGAGGGGGTATCCCCCTCGGCCCCTTGACGCAGGCAAAGGGGTCTTCCGTGGGCTGCGTTCACCCCAGACAAAGGTCGCTATCACCACGGTCATATCACGAAGCACAGGGGGTCTTCGTGACGGTCTGGTATCTTCAGGGGACTCAGCCCCTTGCAGAGCTTCTGTGCCCTTCTTCAAGATGCCTGCGAGCTTCTTTGTACCTTGCAGCAAGGGAGGGCCTCAAGGTCAACCTCCACACACTGTCCTGGCTAAGCTCTCAGGACAACTGAGCTTCTTAGTTCCTTTACTCCATCTAGGACTTCTAATCAGTAAGTGTCCACCCCCTCCATTTTTTGGAGGGATCTCAAAGGAATCTGGGGTCTTTTGGTTCAGTTCTTACCCCAATTCTCTCTGTAGAGCTAGTGCTGCTCTCATCTGCTGCTGTTGGCTCTCTCTTGGCTCTCTGTCTCCTTCCAGGAGTCCTCTCTGCAGTGCATGCCGTTTGCTGTTTAGTTCAGTTCTTATCTGTCCTGGCTCTCTGCCACCTTCTCCAGCCAGTGTTGCTTTTTCCACCACTGTTACTGCTCTGTCTCCGCTGCCCACGGTGGAGAAAACATCTCCCTGCATAACTACAGACACCTAGCCCAACTTTATACTGTTCCAGGTCCCTGCAGCTCCCCCAACCTGGGGCTGGGGGGCCCCAGAGGCCCCAAGGGGCTCCGAGCCCCCTTCCTCGTGGTCTTATAACATGACTACTTTCTACTACTACCCAAAACTACAACTCTTCTCTTCTGTTTGGTTGTGATATGTTTATATTTTGCAGAAGCACTCACTGGCTAAAACTGCAAAACTTACCACCCCCTGGGGGTTACCACTTTCAACTGCAGGGGGAAAAACTGATTCAAACCACTATATAAGGGTACATTGTGCTCTGGTGTCAACTAAAGCCTTATACTTTTGTGGGTCTGATGTGCCATGGGATCCACACAGTCCAATAGATCCAGTTGTCCCTTTACCTGGCTGGAGACAGGGCCCCTTTAGTCCTGGTCATAGTACTTGTTGCTCACTTGTTGTAAATGTGACCTGGAGGTCCCTTCAAGAGGATCTGAAGTAACGTGAGCTCTCCTATTCTCTCTGAGGACTTGCCCACTGGAAACCAGAGCAGCATTTATCCTTGAAGAATTTCCTGCAGTGATTGTTCTTCCTCTCAACTGCTGGGGCAGAGGTGGGTTTCCCATCCCACTTCCTCTTGTTCTCTCTCTGTGTCATGCAGGCAAAGCCACAGGTTATCTTGTGGTGTGTACCCTCTCTCTCGAGCAGGCTTGTTCCCAATAGCAGAGGCTGTGGTCCATCCTGACAGGGCGTGGGACATTTCCCCCTGAAGCACTGCTTGTTCTCCTTTTTCCGTTGACATCAGTGCCAATGAATTGTCATACAATGATGGTGTGCTCCATACAAACTTCCACCACGTGGATTGTGTACACTGGACCTCATCCGGATCTACAGGGTTGGTTATTTGAATCCCTCTAGATTACCTCCAGCACAGCTAATTCTCTCAGGAACGATTTCTTTCTTCATGGCATTCCACCTGCTTGGACACACTACTAGGTCATCCTTGAGAGAATACCTTTCCCTCGCACTTGACAGGAGTTGCCTCCAGAGGCTGAGAGTTTCTGTCCTCTTCCCAATACCTGCATCCCAGGACAGGGATTCCAGTCACTTGGCTTCACTACCATCTAGTTCTATACTGTGGGCCATGATACCCGAGCACTGGAGCAGCCAGGTCACCAGGGGCTCACCTGAGTGGCAGCTGAAATCCTTTCGCATATCCCGCAGCTCCCCCAGGGACAGGGATTGGGTGATTATCTCTGGCCCTGCCTGTTCCTCCTGTTCTGATGGCCCTACTTCCTCTTCATCCCTCACTAAGCAAACTGATTTTGTCTTGGATTTCTTCTTTTATACAGGGGCAACTGCTACTGGCACAGTTGTTCAGCTGCAGTTGGAGTGGTCGCGGAGCCTGTGGCAGACACAGGTCTGCTTTTCTCCTCCTTCTGAGGGTGTATTTAGTATCAAGCAGTGTCTGATAAATAGTGGCCAGGACTCAGCACAATGCATAACTTTGTGCCTCTCTGTAGCTGCCACAGCATTTTTCTTTCACATATTTTGTCACTTGAACAGGGTCCTGTAGTTGTTCAGGGGTGAACTTAAAACCATTGGAGGAAAGAAGTCCTCCAAATACTGGCCTGTGTCCTGCCACATTCCATGCCATGCAAGGCTATCCACCCTTGGGGCAGGTCTCTGAAAGACCCTCCTAAAAATCTCTTTTGTAACTCTAAACATGGTGTGGACAGCACTGAGGAGACCTGGTACACCTAGCACCAAAAACATACTTTCCTTAACATCCAAGGGAAATTCAAAATCCTCAAAAGCTGTTGTAACAGACCTGAGGGAGAAAGAGAAAGTCATCCTCCCCTGTTCCCTTCACAGGCTGGGGACAATTATTAATGGACACACCAGGGTAGTGTCAGAGGTAAGGGTAGGAGACCAACATGTCCCAATTGACCCTCATTGCCCTTGGTGTTAATAATGTCATAAACTGATATCACCCAGTACAGCAACAAAGGAATCCTGATCCCTCTCCCTGCTCTGGAAAAGAGCACTGGGACAGGCACATATGGGAATATATGCAGGGTTAGGTACCACATCCACGTGAACAGACCAAGCAACACCGTGACCAGCGGTTCTGTACTTAATACAACAAATGCTTAGATAAATGTTTCCAACCCACTCCGGGAAGATCTGTTGTTATCTCAACCTTTGGAACCTCATGTGGGGTACCAAATAAGGCTGCTGTTGTTGTTTAGGAATGGTGCTCTCCAATTTAGTGCTCCCACTGAGACTTTCCAAACCATGCTTGCTTGCTTGCTTCCCTCCTTCCCCTCCCCTCTCCTGCCCTTCCTACCCTGTGGTAGGATGGAGAAGAGAATTGGAGGCACAAAAGGTAAAGATCGTGGGTTGAGATAAGATCAATTACTTGGAAACAGCATTAAGAAAACCAGCAGTAATAGCAACAATAGTAATGACAGAGGGTACAAGAAAAATTATTCACACAAACTTTGTCATCTCCCCCTCCCCCGACAGTATTGAGGGCTCCTTCCACCACATTTACTCCACCAGAAGGAACCCCTTCTCCTCGCATGAGACTACCTTCCCCTGGCAATGACATGAGGGGCTACAGAATAACCTCCAGGTCCTGGCCATGACCCCTTCTGGCTACTGCAGAAATGAACCCTCTCCTGTTCAGAACTGAGACACTGCCCCATATGCTCAGTAATGCAGACGTAGTGGTTAGCTTCTTTATTGATGAATATCAGTGAATTTCCCCCTGGATCTTATGTAGCTTCTTTTATAGTCTTTTATGAGAGATTAACTTTGTTGTGACAGGCTGTAGAAATATATCTCAGGCTGCAATGACACTATCAAAATCTATGATTGCTAAAATATTACTAAGATTTCAAGTCTTTCTGTTTGCTCACACTGCCTTCTCTCCTATGGCAACCATGAATCCTGAGGAGAGTTATTGCACTTTCCATATCCTTGCCATCCATTTTTTATATCAGTGTAATAGAAGATGCTTTGGCCTTCCCTAAATGTTTTAAACTTACATTTGGAGAAAGGACACTGGCATAGGTGCAAGAAAGAAAGATACTTGTGACATGGTCCCTGCTTTGCTTTAGGTATTTGTGTATATTTGGCAAGGGGGGTAAAAGCAGGAGGATCACATTTGTACTTGCCTCTCCTGCCCTTAAGTAGTTTTTCATACATGATTTTACGTACTTCATGCTTTTTTCTTTTTTTTTTTCCCTTGCCTGTGGAATTCATCACAGCGCTACCATACTGCATGTTTCTTACAAGCTGTGTTTCTGGTTCATTACTGCTACATAATGAGCATTTATTATTTATTTATTATTTATGCTATGCTGTTCTGGAGCCCCCAGATGATAATAAAGCATCAGCAGGGGTTAATGGAGACTGGCAGGGGGTACAGCAGGGAGCTTCTGTTCCCTTTTTATCTGGCAGCCTGCAGCAGGCAGAAGCAGGCTGTGGCTCAACAGCTTCCTCATTTATCTTGGTCAGGTTTTACTGGTGATAAACTTCTATTGAAATGGGTGGCTGCTATTGTGCTTAGCAGTAGGGAAGATTTCTTATTGACTTGCTACAGGTTTAAAGCTTTTTCCTGCCATGCTGTTAGGTTAAAAATGTATGATCTACTCTGTTGAGGTCTTACGTTTTCCTGCTCAAGTGAATATTTGTTGTCTTTGCACATACGCTACCTGTTTTAAGGCATATGTTGGATTTTAAATGGTAAACAAAGCTCATATTAATAAAGCAATTAAATGGCTGCAAGCATGTGTTGCTGTGTGCATTAAGAGTAAATCATGATGATATGGCTGATTTCTCAGTTTTTCAGTCTTTGCTTCGTTTTTCTTTATTCATCCTCTTTTCTATTCTTCATTTTTAGAGCCAGAAATGACACTTGCTAACACCTACTAGTGGCTAGTGTAAAGAAAGGCCTCCTACAGGTATCCAACCATTATCTAGAGATTTTTAAGTGCAGCTCTAACTTGAAGTATTTATGCATTCCCAAATCTAGTAGCTGTGCCTGGAATCACTGTCTAATCCTCATGATTAATATGGAAGGTATTACATCCTGCTGTTTTTCAACTTAAGTACACAAAAGTCTTCAGAACCCAGCCTTGCTGAACAACAGAAAGCAGTTGCTGCTAAGACTTTTTAGAGCACAAAAATCTTGAACAGAGAGGACCTTTTTGCCTTTGAACTAGGAGCTAATAGTTTGGCATCTAGAAAACATTCTCATTCGTATTTCAGTCCTGAAGTTGCAGGGCTGCATTTTTCTCCAATGACAACTCCCTCAATTTTACTGCCACCCTAATAAGGAGATTTTGCTTTTTAAGTATTCACCATTTGTTTTATGACTGAGAAATTTTGTCTCATAGCACTAGTGTTTGTACTGTGAAATGCTGATGACTTGTAAGCCTGGTTACTTATCTTAGCCCAACCACCCTACCTGAAGCAGAGGTTTGAAAATTGAGAAGCAGAAACCATTGAATTCCTAGCTCTTGATCATCATCATCATCATGGCTAGGCTTCGCGAACGAAGATTTGGGAAAGGCTCTATCCACATTTGTTACAAGCACGCTGGTGGCTAATAAGGCCAATATGAGATAGACACGTCCGATTGCAAAAGACACAGCAGAAGGACTCCTTAGGTGGTAAATTCTGCAAGACACGGTTCTTTCTGCACTGTCTTTTCTCCTGGAGAGTGATCCTGTGTGCGTTCTCAAAGGAAACAGCAGCGTTATAGATGGTGTATCTCCAGGCTTCCCGACTGGAGGCCAGAGTAGACCAGTTATGATGATCAGTATGGCCGAGGCTGAGATGTTGTTTCAGGGAGTCCTTGTATCTTTTCTTCGGGGCTCCTCTCTTGCGGCAGCCAGTGGCAAGTTCACCATAGAGCAGGATCTTAGGGAGGCGGTGGTCGTTCATCCTGGAGACGTGCCCTGCCCAGTGCAACTGTGTTCTCAGCAACATGGCCTCAATACTTGTGACTGCTGCTTGCTCTAGAACAGATGTATTGGTCACATAATCTGACCAGTGGATGTTAAGGACTGTACAGAGGCAACGTTGATGGAAGCGTTCTAAGAGACGCAGGTGGTGGCAGTAGATGACCCATGATTCAGAACCATATAAAAGAGTGGACAACACAATGGCTCTGTAAACACTGATCTTTGTACTTTTCTTCAAGTGTTTATTACGCCAAACTCTTATGGAGTTTTCCAAAAGCACTGTATGCCTTTGCTAACCTATTGTCTATCTCTCCGTCGATCTTACTGTCCGAGGAGATGAGGCTGCCTAGGTAATTAAACTACTGGACTGGTTTGAGCTCTGATTGGCCAGTGGTGATATGGGGATAATGGAAGACTTCCTGAGGTGCAGGTTGATAGAGAACTTCTGTCTTCTTCAAGCTGACTTCCAGCCCAAAGAGCTCAGCAGCGTCTGCAAAGCAGGATGTTAAACGCTGCAGAGCTGCTTCTGTGTGGGCCGCAAGGGCGGCGTCATCAGCATAGAGCAGCTCCTGGACAAGATGATTTAAGGTCTTGGTGTGGGCCTTCAATTGCCTTAGGTTGAATAGGCTTCCATCAGTATGATATCGAATGTAGATACCGTCCTGATCATCAAGGTCTGCCGTGGCCCTTTGGAGCATCATACTGAAGAAGATTGTGAATAGGGTTGGTGCAAGAACACAGCCTTGTTTCACACCATCGGTAACTAGAAAGGGCTCAGAAAGTGCATCACCATATCTGACTTGGCCACACTGACCCTCATGGAGTGAGATGATCATTTTAAGGAACTTGGGGGGACAACCTAAACGTTCCAAAATCTGCCACAGACCTTTTCTGCTCACAGTATCGAAAGCCTTGGTGAGGTCAACAAAGATTACATAGAGACCTTTGTTCTGTTCCCTACACTTCTCTTGCAGTTGTCTGAGAACAAATACCATGTCTGTGGTACTCCTGTTGGCTCTGAAACCACATTGGCTTTCAGGTAGAATTCTTTCTGCTATAGTGGGTATTAGTCTGTTCCAAAGTATTCTTGCCAGGATTTTGCCAGCAATGGAGAGCAGAGTAATAACACGGTAATTTGAACAGTCTGATTTAACTCCTTTCTTCTTATACAAAGTGATGATGACTGCATCACGAACATCTGATGGTAGTTCGCCTAGTTCCCAACAGCGCACCTCAAACTCATGAAATTTAGCATGGAGAGCAAGGCCCCCATGTTTCCAGATTTCAGGTGGAATTCCATCAACCCCAGCTGCCTTGCCAATTTTAACCTGCTGTATGGCCTTAAGGGTTTCTCCCAAAGTGGAGGCAATATCCAAATCATTCTTCACTGGTTGTTGTGGGAAGGATTGAATTGTTGAGTCTTGAACTACACGGCTAGTACTGAAGAGAGTCTGAAAGTGTTCAGGCCAACGATTCAGAATGGAGGTTTTATCTGTCAGAAGCATTTGACCATCAGTGCTGAGTAGGGGGCTTTGGACCTGGTATGTAGGCCCGTATGCTATTTTCAAGGCTGCATAGATTTTGTGGTCTTAACCTGGATATCTTTTCTGGTACTATACGTCATCTTGTAACGTGGCAAAGGGTCTGTGAAAAGAGGTGGAAAACCAAGCTCTTGGACATGCAGATACTGTCAGCATTGAAGGGATTTAGTGAATGGGAGCAGTTGAATTAACTTAAACGCTTGCTGCCACCAAAGCTGAAAAGTATTTCATAACATTTTCGCCGCTTTGCGCTGGCCGAGTCTCTCATTGGACTGTTCCCTGAACCACTTGGGCTTGCTAAAATGCCAGAAAACTTTGCACATTTTTTCCTTCTACAAAAAAATCATTTATGATTGCTTACGAAGGAGTCTGGAAAACAACTTAAAAATAAGTTTCTGGGGCAAGGTCCTGAAAAAAAGTACCTTGGAAAGAAGAAGAAAACAGAGGCTTTCACCCATATGCAAGAGCGTTAGGAATTGTTTTAGCAAACTCAATCTTGTAAAACTACCCCCCAAACCCACTGTGAGGATTCAGATTGGTCTTGGCTAGTGTTTTTTGCTTTGTGCAAAGCATTGTATATGGTTGCTCATAGGTCTTAGTTTGCTAAATAATAAGTTGCGAAATGCAGTTACTAGTTTCCTTTGTTACCCCTACGTAGCAAAGCATTTTTATTCACTTGTTTTACCACTGAATCTTCTCAGAGTAGCTTCTTTTTCCCCTCTGAGAATCTCTCTTCTTATCTTTGTTCATTCATTTGGCTCATTTTTTTTCTTAGCCTGTACTTTACAAATGCAAGGGTTTTTTTGTAAAGCATGAGATTGCCTAGGAGACGTCATATGTGATTGTCACAATAGTTCTAAAATCCTTTTCCCGCCTACTTGTCCCCTTACCTGACTTAAGTAATTTCATTAAAAACTGAACCAATTGTTTCTAAAATCAAATTCCATCACTGAGAAAACATTTCTGTTGACATTGATTGATCAGTGAGCTAGGAAAGTGGTCCTGCTGTTAAAGAAATGAGCGTTTAACAGTGTCTGTAGCATGATAGGGTATTTATGAAGTTAATCTCTATTCTGTTCTTACATATTTATCTTCACTGCAGTCCTATCAGGAATATTATCCATGCTCAGAAAAAATATATTTTGAATTCTTTGGAAAAATTGTTAGAGCTCAAAAGGAAATTGAGGGTGGTGGGGAACTGTTAAATTAGAAATTGTTAATGGCTGTTATAAAACAATTGACAGTAGGAAATTGTAGAGTTGGCTGGAGGCATTTGGTTTTTGAAGCAAATAGAAAGGGCTCCAGGGGTTTCCTTCTGCTGATTACTCAGGATTTCACTGCAATGAAGAGATGACTTCCTATTTAATATCTAAAACATTTAATAACATTTTAGAATTGGGGGAAAATGCTGTTAACAGTAAGTTAATGACAGTGACAGAATAATTTCCTCAAACTGAGTTGGAAGTTTCAATTGCTCACTGAAAGAGAGTATAGTTGATCAAGACTCTTTTTAGAGTGGAAGACTAATAAAACTGGAAATTTAGACGTGTTAATCATATGATATTGCTGCATTCATAGCAGTAAAAGCATTCCATTCTGTTTTGTTTATATTGCTTAAAGAAGCAAGTTGAAAATTTATCATTCTCAAACCCAGTTTGAAAAAATGCTAATATAATGATTAGAAGGCATTCTGACTGTCTTTTAGAGTTGTTTTTGAGATGCTGCCCCAGTTTTCTTTTTTTTCCTTAACCAAATAAATTTAATGAGTGTAGTGTTGGTTTTCACTTTTTTGGTAACGTAAGATTCGTGTATATTTAGATAGACAATGAACAGTCATATCCCTGATTAGCAGTGCCATGAACTGAGTCATTATTTGTTGCATCAAATAGCATGTGTAAGTATTTACCATTGGATAATCAGGGCTGAAGGAACTAAGCCTAAACTGTGAGTATTCCTAAATTATTTCAGGTATAATGCAAGCCTTGCTCAGTATCTTTTCCCATTGTATATTGGAATATCAGGCTATTTGTGTTGAATTCAGTATTTCACAGCTGTTCTACAGTGATGCTTCTCTGCAATCATCTTAAGCAGAGCAGTGTTTAATGATCAAGCTTGTGAGAAATTCACCTTTTTACCTCTGTTTTTATTTGTATCTATTCCTATGGTGCGATAGCATGACCCATGTAAAAATTGTGAAGGTGATAATTATGATTTTTTGCTGTTCTTAAATTATGGGAAGAAACCCAACTTGTCATTAGAATGACTTAAGAATTTAAGGTCTACTCAGGAAGAATTTACCTTTTTTTCTGTGATGTTTCCTTCACAGAAGTCTGTGCCAAACATCTGGAGTTTTGTGCATGCTGTAAAGTAAATTGTAACTGTATATCTAAGGGTATATTTCAACATATACCAAGGAAACAACAAGCTAGTGTGCACTTGTGGAACACCTGACATGCAAAGCATTGCCACAGGGTCATAAGGCTAATTCCTTATCCTTTCAGAAGAAACATAAATGCTGCAATTGCATCATTCCTGTGAGTCAACGTGAGGAGATGATTGCTAACTCTAAAGGCTGATAGAAATTTCGTAGGGCTGGTGCACTGATGGCAGCAGTATTTGAGTAGGGCAGTTGAGGTCCTGTATATTAAGTGAGGTCTTCTGACCTCTCTGAGGATCACTAAGCTGGTACTAGTAAAGATGCTGAAGTTCAGGAAACAATAGCAGCTAAGAAAGCTGTTATTTGTCCAAAAATTGGTCGTTGATTTTAAAAATCAGGGCTGAGGTTCAAGTTACTATTAATTTATTGTAAGATGTTTGTATCTGAAATTAGATGAGTTTGTGGATTTTACTGGAAGAGGTTTGTTTTGGATTTTGGGGGGGTTTTTTGCTGATGTGTGTGTCTGTGAAATAAATGAAGTTCTGGCAACATCTTGTAGTGTTAGCTGGGGACTTCTAGTAATCTTTCATTTTTTGAAGATAGTGTTACCAGGTGGTGTTCATAAATTTTCATTGTGTGTTGACTTCCTTTGCTCCCATTATTCTGAGAAAGAACTTGATACTTAACCTGCTCCCTTATTATTTATAACTACATCCAAAAGAGGACCCAGGAAACTACAGGCCCATTAGTCTTACTCCAGTCCCTGGAAAGAGTTCTCCTAGAGACTTGCAAGCCAAATGAAGCAGGTAGCCAACACAGATTTCCCAAGGGCATAAAAAAGACAGGTGCAAGGTCCTGCATGTGGTATGACATAAACTAAGAGCCCAAAACAGGCTAGGAACTGTGTGGCTGGGAAGGAACCTTGCTGAAAGGGACCTGCAGGTCCTGGTGGTGTGAACATAAATCCAGCATGCTGCTGCAGCAATGAAGGCAAATCAGATCCTGAGCTGTGTCCACAGGGATTGCTAGCAGAGGTGAGGACATGATCATCCCACTTTACTCAATGCTTGTCAGGCCATACCTAGAGACCTGTATCCAGCTCTGGTCCCTACAGTTCAAAAAAGATGCAGAGAGACTGGAGAGGGCCTAAAGGAAGGCCACAATGATGGTCATAGGAGAACATGTCCCGTGAGTAAAGACAGAAGGGGTTTGGCCTTTTTTCCCCGGAGAAGAGAAGGCTCTGGACATTTTTCCAGTACTCAAGGAGGATGGAGGCTCTCCCAACACATGGAACCACATGGAGAGGACAGGGGCAACTGGTACAAGTTGCACTGAGGGAGATTTCGTCTTAATGTAAGACAGAAATATTTTACTGAAGGATGTGATTGAGTCCTGATCACTGGAAGTTGTTAAATTGTGACTGGACAGGATAATCTCATCTAGGCTCCTTTCCCACAAAAAAATTGGAGCTCATGATCTTTCGAGGTACCTTCCAACCTGGGCTGGTCTGTGATTCTGTGGCTCTATACTGAAAATTAAACTCTGCTTATGAGTTCATTTGAAAAGTTTATATGAAAGGTTAATGTGAATGGTCGTGTCACCTTGACCTGAGTCATCCATACTGAAGGCTGTCTGACACCTTGTAGAACGGGGCTCTTATGTTTGATCTAAGTAGCCCAGTAGGGACACAGACACTTTATATGATTAGCATCTCCTCAGTGCTGGGCACATAAACTAGTGTACATTTGCTTAGCCTCTGCTGCCATTGGCCTTGGTCCACTGGACCTGAGTGGACTGCTTGTCTGCACAGTTTTGCCAGGGTTCTAGCACAAGCTCTAACCAGAACTGAACATGATTTTAATGAATGAGATAGATTAGTGGTGAAACTCTAGACTTAAAACAGTCAAATGACAAGTTTAAACTACCATTTTGATAATCTCAGATTATCGGAAAGGAGAATTTACTGCATTAGTTTATATATCACAGTGATTGCTGGTATTCAGGAGTGAGTTGAATGCAGGGTATCTGATAGCAAGAAAGACCCTTAGGATATGTCCCTGTGCATGCCAGTCTGTAACTTTAAATTAGAAGTACTGCTTCAAAGTTGTTATTTTGTTGTTCCTGCTGATCATTAAGTACAGTATCTTAAAAATGTGACTACATTTTCAGCAGTAATTAACTTACTTTGAATAAGCTGTATTTTCTTGAGGCCATAGGTTTGCCATTCATTATTATTCTAGCATAAACAAAGCCCTTATTCTACAAGCAGGATATCTGGTATTTTTTTCTGAGGCCATTTAATTTTGGGGCTTTGTTTTATCTTTTCTTTCGTGGAACTATTTGCTCTTTCAGTAAAGGTGGTGTTTATAGTTGCACCACATCTGTTTCCTCTAGTAGCCTACATTCTCAGTGTGGTTTGTAGTGTAATGGCCTCAGAATGTGAAACTCACACCACGTTGTGGTTAAAAGCAGCATAAACCTCTGGATCCATGTGGATCTGGAGATGGGGGAAGGAATGCATGAAGGAGTATTGGCTGGGACTTGATTATTGTCTGAATTTCAGTATGCGAAAAGATGATGCTGGAATTCTTTGAAATTGATTAATTAGTGATTGTTTCTTTTTTCTTTGTTCTTGTTATATGTATCATCCCTACATCCCTTGCCACTTTCCTTCTGCCTTACACCAGACTGCTTGATTCTGTAGCCTATGGCTGAAATTCTATTCAAATCACCTAAAATGCAGCCAAAGTGCGTGCAGACAATATGGTGCCATGCAAAAAAAGTTAAAAATATGTATACGTATGAGTGTATTTATATATATATATATATATATATATATATATATATGGTGGTACCTGGCTGCTAATGGGCAGATGTTTATATTAAGTAAGATTTCACAGATGTGCTCAGGTAAAATTGCAGTGAGAGCAGGGTGGCAGGTATGTGTAGGTACTTTCAGATAGGTGCATGTTTTGTGTAGGTGACATAAAAGTGTCTTTCAAAATAGCCTGTATGAGTCAGCCCAAAAATTAATTAAAAGCAGATACTTAATCCTTAAGTCCTCCATTCTCTTTTCCTGACTTTCTTCAGTATAGGGGGAAGCTTACTTAAACAGCTCTTGTTTTAATGTTTGCCAAAGAGAGTTCATCTCACACCCCATACCTTCTCTTTGCCAGTAGTTAAGCCCTCCCTTAATTAGAGGATTTTCTTTCTTTTATACGTACAAGGCAAAAAATGTAATTTCTAACGATACTGCTTTGTGATGGTGATGTTTTATTGCTTATTACTATGTGGTTTTAGTTGATTCACTTTACAACATTCTTCCATTCTGTGTATCTTTTTAGTCTACTTAGCAAGCACTAATTGCCATGTATTAATTAGTTGCAAACAAATGGCTTATCTCTGTAGTCTAAAGGGGAGGGGGAAACAAGTCATCACAGATGAGTCGTCTATTTTTGAGATACATGTTCAATTGTAGAAGCATACACTGCTAGACTGAAGATTTTTGGTAAGCCAATGCCATAAAGTAATTATGAGCTTTTCTTAAATAGATATGGAGCTTATTCCTACAAACCATCAAGTATACAGAGCCCCTTTGATTTTTCTGTGGGAAATATGTGCATAAAAATTCAGTTCCCATTCAAATATACTGAGAGTAAGTGCCGTAATGTCAGGAAGTTTGACAAGGAATAGTTCTAAGCAGAAATTAAATTATTGTGAAGATTATAGCATTTCTTCCACTTTTTTAGACAATTTATAGATATTTTATTAACGTATACGTTATACTGTATACTGGGAAAGGTGTGTTTCAGTTCTGCTTCTCTGTTCATTTCCTCTCTTCTCATATGTGCTTGGGTAGGCAAAAGGTACAAGTTGCTCCAAACTGGCCTTTAGGCTTCTTGTGAGCTAGGAAATTATTCTGGATGAAAACTATCATCCATCTAATCTGACTTTCTAAATCAATTGATCCTGAAGGTTGTCATTACACGAGTCTTTGAGTTTAAGCCCTGGGAAGAAAGGGAAGTCATACACACTTGTTTGTGGCTGTCTCAATTCCACAAGGCAAGTGAGAGAGATTTGAAAACAGTGATTTAGTAAATCATTCTTTTTCTAGTCCTTTACTTAGAACATCCTTGGGCAGTGGGAAGGATGTTTAAATGTTTCAGAGATTAGTACGCTATCTTGAATTTTGTGAATCATATTGTTTTGGGAAGTTTTTATATTAAGGTTGGCTGGGGGTTTTTTTTCTGTTTTTGGAAGGGTGGTATACATGCTGTAAGCTCAAGCTATAAATTTGAAACAAGCAGGAATATTTCAGAAGATTTTTTCTGAAAAATTGCCATGCTGAATAATCTTTAAGCTTTTCTTAAAACACAGGACTCTTCATTCATGTCAGTATGGTACTTTTTGTAATAATATTTGGCATTCATAAGGTACTTGATCACTTGAAGATGCATACATATGTTTAATTAATCCTTTCAGTGCCTCTTTGAGGAAGTTAGGTATTACTCCTTTTTAGCAGTAGAGAAAAATGACACAGTAAATTCAAGTGTCTTGATCAAAGGCATGCAATTATTTACAGACTATTACTGTTCCTTGTAGTAAAAAATTAATGTTCTTAATTTTGAAGAATGTAAAACTAGTTTCTTATTCAGACTTGGAAATATAAATATGCTCTGTAGATTGTCTTGACTGTTTGACTCCCAGTATTTATGTGGGGCTTCCTCTTATTGCTCTCTATAACCTGGGCAAAGCTCACTTGGGAGGGACTGTGGAATACAAGAAGCTGACCCAGAATTCCTTAACCCTTGTAGGTTTATCTTCATTCCTGTAAAACAGTGTCTCCCATTTAAAACTAAACCAAAACTCATGTCAGAAATAAAAAAGAGGCGTAACAAGTGTAAATACTACTACATAATAATAGTTCCTAAAGCAAATGTAGGGAGTGTTGTGTCATAATTTCATATTATGATCTGCTTATGAGACTAGCCTTATAAATAAGGGATCCTCCGTGGCTTTTAGAGTAAGTGCCCCTTAATATAGTCTCTTTTTTTTATTAGGATGCTGTATAACATTGATAGCATTATAATGGGTAGGAAATTATTTCTTCATTTGAAATCTAAGTGTGGAGCACCTAGTTTATTAATCTGACAAATAGCGGCAGATTTATTCTATATACCTAATAAATTTGTGTTTGTATATGTGCATAGGTCATGAATACTGATGGAACTGGTAGAAGAGTTCTGGTGGAGGACAAACTGCCTCATATATTTGGATTCACGTTGTTGGGAGACTACATTTATTGGACAGACTGGCAAAGACGCAGCATCGAACGTGTGCATAAGCGCACAGCAGAGAGAGAGATCATCATAGATCAACTGCCTGATCTAATGGGCCTAAAAGCTACAAATGTTCACCAGATAACTGGTGAGTAAAAATTCTAATGAGGCAAGTGAAAATGAAATAGAAAATTTCTACAGATTTTTAGAAATGGACAGAACGCAGTTCTATTGCATGATAACTGCCGGCAGCAGTTTGATGGGATGGGTTAGGTCTTGCATGAGGTGCTTCAGTTCTCTAACTTGGAAGAATATCGAGCTGGAAAACAACCAGGCACAGCCCAAAACAGGTACTTTTCTGCTTCTTAGGGAATCGGAACAGCTTTTAAGTCTGAACAGCCCTGGATCCAGAAGAAGAAAAGAAGGATCATGGAAAATGAATCTTCTTTTTGTAACAGCTAGCTATTTATGAACCTGCAGCTGTAGCAGCATGTACTCCCAGTGTGCAAAAGCTAAGACTGAGCTGGTTTGAGTTGGTTAAGTACTTTTCACATTAATACTAGAAAATCATCTTTAAAAATAATTAGAAGTACTTCCTGTCCTGTAGTGTGTGTGGTGTAAAAAAAAGGAGGATCTAGCTTTAAACTGGCTGTCATAGGCTATCCAAACACTGGTAGCAGTGTAACCTGTAGCATCACAGAACTCATCACCTTACCTGAATATTCTGCTGTGTGGGTAAGGCTTGCAGCTTCCTGCTGCCATGTGTGGATTGTACTGCAGGAAGGTAGTCAAATGTAGTTGAGCTATATCTTTACATGGCTGCTGCCACATTATCAAGGTGCCCCAAGGCATATATGCTTTAATTGCAGCCCTCTTTCCAACTGTTTGGCTAATGGAACTCGTGAGTGCCAAGCATCTCTTAGTAGGTGAATTTGCAGCACGTGCAGGTACACAAGTGAGTATTGCAAAGAGCTGCTTCACTTGCATCCTAGAGAGAAGAGACCACTGAATGGATGTGAAAATAGATCTGCAAATTTTTCACCTCTGGGAACGCACCTGGGTTGTAGGAATGTAACTGGACCAGTGTACTGTAAAAAGCAGCAGAACATACACTTGCTTACTTACTTACCATGCTTCAGTGCTTGTGCTGTGAACTGGAATTCTCAGTAGCTGTAGAAGTCCAGATCCTTTTCCATAATGCTGAGTTTGTTTCATGGGGTAAGGAAAACAAGCCCTGGCTTTCTAGCCAAGTAGAGTAACGTCTGTCTGAAGGATTGCAGGAAATGAGCAAAAAATAATTTATTCAGAGAATATAAGGAGAAAAACTATATGTTTACTTAAAGACTCATAGTGTTGTTGATGCACATGAGGACTAGCTTCACCTTTCACCTGAAGTCAGTTTGCAATGGTTGCTTTTGCTTTTACTGCATGCTTAGGTACAAACCCATGTGCGGAAGATAACGGCGGCTGCAGCCACCTGTGTCTGTACAGACCACAAGGCCTTCGCTGCGCCTGCCCCATCGGCTTGGAGCTCATCAATGACATGAGGACCTGCATCGTCCCAGAAGCTTTTCTGCTGTTTTCTCGGAGAGCAGATATCAGACGAATCTCTCTAGAAACCAACAACAACAACGTTGCTATCCCGCTCACTGGAGTCAAGGAAGCTTCCGCTCTGGATTTTGATGTGACAGACAATCGCATTTACTGGACTGACATTTCACTGAAGGTAGAGATTTATTCCATATTGGCTATTCAGCTATTACAAACTTCTTGAGATACTTTAGAATGGATTGATAAATGCAGTTCACAAAATTCAAGGGGTATGTAAAAGAGCATTTTCTAACTAAGAATGGCGTACATTTTTGTTACACTACATTCTCTCCTAGAATTTGTTTGTATTGGGTTTGCATGGTAAGGTTTTGGTAGTGAGGGGGCTACAGGGTTGGCTTCTGTGAAAAGCTGCCAGAAGTTTCCCCATGTCCAACAGTGCCAATGCCAGCTAGCTCCAGGACACACCTGCCCCTAGCCAAGGCTGAACCCTTTCAGCAACGGTGGCAGAGCCTCTGGGGTAAAGTATTTAAGGGAAAAAAGTTGCTACACAACCACAACTGCAGCTGGAAAGAGCAGTGAGAATATGAAAGAGAAACAGCTGTGCAGACACCAAGGTGAGTGAGGAAGTGCTTCAGGCACCAGAGCGGAGATTCCCCCTGCAGCCCATGGTGCAGCCTGCAGTGAGGCAGCTGTGTCCCTGCAGCCCATGGAGGTCCATGAGGATGCAGAGATCCACCTGCAGCACGTGGAGGACCCAATGCCAGAACAGATGGATACCTGAAGGAGGCTGTGACCCCATGGGAAACCCATGCTGGAGCAGACTCCTGGCAGGGACCTGCAGACCTTTGAGAGAGGAGTCCAGACTGGAGCAGTTTTGCTGGCAGGACTTGTGAGCCTGGGCTGGGGGACCCAGGTTGGAGTAGCCTGTTCTAGAAAGACCTTTGGAAGGGACCCATGCTGGAGCAGTTTGTGAAGAACTGCCGTCTGAGGGAAGGACTCATACTGGGAGGGTCCCCTACACCAGAGCAGGGGGAGTCCTCCCCATGAGGAGGAAGGAGCAGCAGAGGCAACGTGTGATGAACTGACCACAACCCTATGAGACACTGGATTATTGTATTAATTATTGTACTGGACCAATTCAAGGAGGGAAGGGGGGGGTGGCAAGGCAATTTCATGGAGGTGAGGTAATGCCCATTTCCCAGTCTCTGTGAGTCTCACCAGGCAACGCCAGAATAGCTGTCAGTCAAAGGCAGCCCAGGAGCACAGCCTGTACCACACCCTGGAACCCCTAACCCTGCCTTAGATTGGCTGGCACGGTGGGAGTACCACCCCTCACCCCTCCCCAGAGTGGCCAATGGGCCAGAAGTTCTGCCTGGGAGGCCACAGAAGGCCAGAGCAAATAAAGACAACAGCATGTGGTCTCCATCTTTGCTCAAGCCCTACCACCTGGCCACATGAAAGCTGGAGTCTCAGAGGACTCTGGTGGTAGCTATATTATTTTCTCTTTTTCTCTCTCTTTCTTTAATCTTTCTTCTAATCTCCTTTCTTATTATTTTGGATAGCTGGATACTGAATGGGTTGGGTTTTGCTAAGTTGTATGTGTTAGCATGTGCTAACTCAGTGCTTTGTTGAATGCTTTATTTTGGTTGTATGCCACCCTTTAAACTTTTGCCAAGATCTCTTATTTCTCCTAAAGTTTACCAGTAAAAGTACCCCTTGAGAAAATGTGTGAAGCTTTTTCTCTTTTGTGCTCTCTCTTAATGTGTTAAAAGAACTGAAGGCTCTTGTAATAATCCAGAGAGCACATATTGATGGAACCTTGTATGTTTTTAAACTAAAACTCGCTTGCTGAGCTCGTAGCTCAAAACTTGGGGTCTTACAAACGCCCATTCCCCATCCTCCTATGCCACTGTGGGCAAGGAGGTAGAGAAATTGGGAGTGAGATAGAGTCTAGGAAGAAGGGAGGGGTGAGGGAAGGTGTTTTAAGATTTGGTTTTATTTCTCATTATTCTGCTCTGATCTAATTGGTAATAAATTTATTTTTTCTAAGTTGAGTCTGTTTTTCCCATGACAGTAACTAGTGAGCGATCTCTCCCTGTCCTTATCTCAACCCCCAAGCCTTTCATTATATTTTCTCTTGGGTACTTGACATCCAGTCAGGATCAACACACAATGTCATTTAAATCTACTATATACATTTTCACATAAAGAATAAGTTTGCAAACATTTATTTTTTGTAGAAAGCTGAGAAGAATGCCATATGGCAGGAGGCTTCAGCGGTCAGAGTTGTTTTACAGAATACATCTAACAGGGGGAGAAGCCTTGTCTTGGCTCAGGAAGTGAAAATGGGTCTTGCCTATTTATTAACTTAATAGATACTGCACACAGGTCATGTTATGAGTCACAGATTTTATAAAACAGGTCTAGACTGACAAATCAGAAAAGGTGGAAGGTAGGTGTTTAAATGTTGAGTGATGAAATCTGTGTATCATCTGTTTTCTCTGGTACCAGTGAGGCTAGTGATTCCTTTTTGTTTTTCAGGGGTTGTAGTAGTCAGAATTGTGAGCACTAAAATTTAGTTTTTAATGACTTTTTCTGCAATTGAGTTGAGCCCTGTGCCAACAAGAAGTTATGGACTTCTGCAAGTAAAGAATCATCAAAAGTTAAAAACACAGAGTTTAAGTGACTTTGCGGGAGGTGACTTGGCTGAACTCTTAGGCATTGGTACTCATTTGAGCTGTGTAAGCGATACAGATGAAGACTGAGATATAAACTTCCCTATTGTGTAATGTCACAAACTGGCATAATTATCAAGTAGTGTTCAAACTGGGAAGTAAACAAAAAAAATCAGTGGTTTTTTTAACTTCTGGTGAGTAGTGAGTGAGGAGTGTATGCAGATAGGAATATTAAGGGCATAGAAAGGTGACCCATGTTTGCCAAAAGAATTTTAGACCTTCCTAACGTTAGTCCTTTACTTCCAGGCTTACCAGGAACTGCCTAGACTCTAATATATTATTAAAATATAATTTTGGCTGTATCTGCTATCACAGACTGATCCTGATGGCAAAGAGTTAAAAAAAAATCTTTGGAATAAAAATCCAAGGAGCAATTCTGCTTAGTGAAATTAAATTTAGCCATCAGTACTGAAGCACTTACTCTGCTGTGCTCATTGGGAGTTTGGTTGTTTTCTTGTGTTTGCTGTTCTGTCCTAAACTTTTTCATTAGGCTGCTTTAAATGGTGTTCCATGCTATAACACTGATGTTTTTCTATAGTCCTGGAAGAGCCAAAATATTTCCCCCTCAAGGTTGGCACTGTGTTATAAGATCACTTTGGCATGTAGACTGCTTAATTCAACCAGACTAGTTATCCCATTTATTTCCCCTGTGAAATGCCATTCTAATTGACACAGAATACATTTGTAGAGCACAGTAAATCATTACTTCTGAATAGCAGCATTGTTTGCTTTGCAAATAAGGAGCGTGTTGGAAGATCCTCTTTCCTATGAGATGTCTAAAATCTGAAAGTGTTTAAAATGCAACAAAGAAAACAGCCAACCCAATGACAGACTGGTAAAATCTCTAATTTGCCTGTGTATCTTTGTATCCCTGCAGACCATCAGCAGAGCGTTTATGAATGGCAGTGCACTGGAACACGTTGTGGAGTTTGGGTTGGATTACCCTGAAGGCATGGCTGTGGACTGGCTGGGGAAGAACCTGTACTGGGCTGATACTGGAACAAATCGTATAGAAGTGTCAAAGCTGGATGGGCAGCATCGCCAGGTGCTGGTGTGGAAAGATCTAGACAGTCCCCGGGCATTGGCATTGGACCCTGCTGAGGGGTAACTTGCTGATTTAATTTTATGTTTATGAACAGTGAAAAACAGCATTTTAATGCTTACTCTAGGGCATATTAGTTAGGCACTGTGTGTAAACCCTGAGAGAACTGAGCTGGGGAATACAACCTGGTAATTTAGAGGAATGTGCTCCTTATGTCCTGCATAATCAATAAGAATATTAAAAAACCCCAAACAAACAAAAAAATCAGAACAACTCATTAAAAAGGGATTTATATTTAGGTTTACATTAACCACAGAATCAGAGTAGTTTTAGGTTTATGGAATTCATTAATTCAAATACAATACTATAGTATTGAAATGAATATATTTATCATTTTAAAAATTAGGATTTTTTTCATCACAAGTTAGAGTCCATAAAGGTATTAAATGATTTAATTTGAGAGTAGGGAAGGGCAGGTTATAGTCTGAGAATAAGGAAGGTGTTTGTTTCTTCAGATAAGGGAACCTTTTTAGTTGATATGGACAAGGGAAGCAGTGATAGAGGAGGAGAGGAAACAATTATATCCACCTATCCCCAAAATTAAAGACTTCCTGAGAAGAAACTTCTTAGTTGGATTCAAGTGTATTACAAAAAGCAAAAGTAGGGCAATAAGCAGAGAGAGGGAGGAAGGAGTGGGGCAAGGCGAGGTAAACTATTCAGCTTCTAAAATAGCTCCTCTACCATGAAATGCTCATTTGACATTAAATAATTACTGCAAAAGCTTTTTGAGGTTATACCAATATTGTATTACTCTTTATTTTGCAAAAGAAGGAATTTCCTTTACAAAGGTTATGAAATATCACAGTTTCCAGCAACAATGCAAGAGCTGCAACAATGCAGAGAACTCGGAACACGTTCCTCCTGCTTTATTTCAGCAAGGTGGTGGCAATGGTCACAGTGCTTCCCTGACAGAGTTCTGCTCTGCTACCACTGGGACTGAGAGATTGGATTCAGCCCTGACTTGCCAGGGGTTGCCTGGACTAGTACATCAAAGGGAATTTAAGACCAGATTGTTAGATACAGTTACTCATTTGTAACAAAAGGTTGCTATGGATGATTCTAGTTGTACACTGGAAATAGGTTTTTCCCAAGGATTATTATGATTCGGTGCTTTGTCTCTTTACCACAGATCAGAAAAAAATTACTTGAGTAGGAAAACCCGTTTTCTCTTTTTCCTTATAGCAATAGTATAGTTGTATAGTTATATATATATGTACTTATATAAGTATACTTATAGTGTAGCTGTACTTTATATAGAAGTTTTCATGGCATTGCTACTATGGGGGCAATTTTAACACTTAGCTCCATGCTATGTACAACTTTCAAAATTTATACACAAAATACTTGCGAAAGTTTTAAGAAAAAATTTCCAAGTATTCCTAGTGTCTAAAGAATAGCTCCCCCTTGATCATCAGTTTTTGAAGCAACTTTTCTCATTGTGCAGTTGGTTGGAATTGAAAGCCTTCACAGGTGTTTGTTACTAGAGATATTAAAGCAGAAAGGTGTAAACATTGCATGTGAGCTACATTCCACTTTTGGAAGAAGTGACTAACTAGTCTTCAAATATACAGCTTACTCTACTGTACAGTGTCTAAAGAAAATGTAAATATGTACAAGTCTATCCTTCTGACAAATGAGGCACAAACTGGCATGTGAGTATGTAATAGTCTGTACTTTTGCTCTGGTATAAATGCCATACAATTTTGTGTTATTCTGCTCTTGGCTGATGTGTAACACACTTGTAACATGGCTGATTGATTTAGTTGTGTCGAGGTGAGCAGTGGCATCTATTAACAAAAGTACCCTGGATACCTACCTTTTTGCATTCTTTCGATAGACAACTGACTAGAAACAGAAGATAAGTCCCCTGGAAAAATATCCTGCTAAATAACTGGGTATAAATGAAGGTGCTGAACTGCCACCTTTTTGCCTCCTAAATGGCGTGCATGGATTAGTTACTATTGAAGTACTGTCATACAGTCCAGCTCCAAGCAGAAAAAATACTATTAGAAGCATTTTGAGGAAACTTGACTCACTTCCTTGCTTGTATTTTGAAAAAAAAACCCATTTCGCATAATGGGGCTTAATAAGTGCTCAAATTTACAGCTGTTGTTTTTCTTTTGGTCTTTCTGAGGGTTTTTTGTTTTGTTTTTCCTCTCAAATTCTCTTGGATTGGATGTGATTACTTTCTTCCTTTTGTTCTTTTAATCAGGTTTATGTACTGGACCGAATGGGGTGGTAAGCCAAAGATTGACAGAGCTGCTATGGACGGCAGCGAGCGGACTACCCTGGTACCGAATGTGGGACGTGCCAACGGCCTGACTATTGATTATGCCAAAAGGCGCCTGTACTGGACCGACCTTGATACCAACCTGATAGAATCCTCCAACATGCTGGGTGAGCCTCAGAGTCTCGTGCAGCACCACAAGGATACAGCTGCTTTTTCCGTGTTCCTTGTGGCAAATTGTTGCTTAAATAATGCAAAGATACACATCGCAAGGCAAAAATAAAATTTTCCAAACTCACGAGGCGTTAACGTTTGCTTCTATAATCCATGTTCATGTAACACAAGATCTAGCAATTTTTTTGTAGATGATAGATTTTCTCAGAATGTTAGAATTATACAAGGTGTACATATTTCCAGTTATATGTAGGACACAGCTGTGTCAGCTTTCAGTGTTTTGGAGGGTCTTGTTTTGCTACTCTGAAGAGCACTGACAAATAAATAACAAAGGCAGAGAGAAAGCCAAGATAACAACAGTTTATTCAGTATTTCTCACAATGTAATTTAATACAGTTTGGTTTTAAATCTTTGTTAGTATCCCCAGGCATTTTTCCCGCCATTATTCTTCATGCTAAGGGCCTTTTCCTGGCTAGTACTTGTCAACAGGGGAGTTCTCTTGTACTGGGGTGTTTCGTGATGATTTTTGTAAACTGGTTATTGCAGCTAAATGGAGGTGGAATATTTTATTCTTTCACCGTCTCAGGGTACTGTATTGAGGACGCAAGTCCTCTCAGATTTGCACAGTATCTTTTTTTAATTTCTTGGCACTCATAGGAGTGGACTGCCTTGCTATGTGCCAAACTATTCAGACTAACATTAACACTAGCCAATATTTAAGGCTAAAGGAGTTAGTCTGCTTTAACCAGTATGCTTGCAATAGTGGAACAGAGGTAGAAAAAAATCAAAACAGGAAAATACAATATGGGAATTATATGTAATATGAAAGCTTTTCTTCAGCTTCTTCCTTATTTTGGTGTGCTGTGGAGGCTGGCTCTGTGTTCCCTTGCGTAACATGGAATGGGACATGGCATTTGAATTTCTTTTCCCTTGTACCTGTGGCTAGTGATGGCAGAGTGTGGGGCCATGCATCCTTGACTTCTCTGTGCAAAGAGGGAATGACTTCTTGCTTCATAATCTCCCTTTCATTTTGTGTGACTAGACAACAGGAGGTGCTGTGGCAATGAAGTGATTGATGTAACATGGTACAAATAATTTCCCCCCCCATGTCCTGCACCTTAAGGTCTCTTAACATTTCTACACACAATTAACTGTTTTCTGTCTTGGTTTCTGATTGCTCATTCCTGTTGTGACATTGCAGAGACAGGTTGGTTTAACCTTATGCATTTAATTTTTTTCATAATGCAATGTGGAATTTCATTAAGCTCATAACAGTTTTAATTTTGTAAGCAGTGGGCAGAGACCCAAATGTGGTGCAAGAGATGCTGAACTGAGAATACAGTGTCAGGTTCCTGCATCAAATTGAGAAGGACCCTGTCTGTTTTGGGGAGGAGGGAAAGGACAGAATCTTTCTAAGAACCCTGATAATTTTCAAAATTGAGACTTTGTTCTTCAACAAAATACATTCTTTTCTGTAAATGGCAAGCAGCATTTCTGTGATAGGCTCTGAGATTTCATTTGAATATTGTGCATTACTTTATAATTTACTCTTTTAATGATGAAATAGTAACTTTATAGTAATCATGTGTTGACCTTTCTGTACAGGGGACATGTTCAACAGCATATTGTTTGTCTGCATATAATTCTACTTTTTGTCTCTGTTCCTTTTTGGAAACAGGCCTTGACCGTGAGATTATAGCTGATGACTTGCCTCACCCATTCGGCTTGACTCAGTATCAGGATTACATTTACTGGACAGACTGGAGCCGGCGCAGCATTGAACGAGCCAACAAGACCAGTGGCCAGAATCGAACGATCATCCAGGGGCATCTGGATTATGTTATGGACATCTTGGTCTTCCATTCATCCAGGCAGGCAGGCTGGAATGAGTGTGCCTCAAGCAACAGTCACTGCTCTCACCTGTGCTTAGCAGTGCCCATTGGTGGGTTTGTCTGTGGCTGCCCAGCTCACTATTCCTTGAACTCTGACAACAGGACCTGTAGTGGTAAGCCATAACGAATTTAAATGAAAATGCAGAAGCACATGTATTTAGTAACAGATTGCATTACACTTGGAGGAAAGAGTAGTTTTACAATTTTATAATACTAAAATCCTACTGACTTTTAAGAGAACAGAGAATATTGAAAGAAATAAAAAAATAGTCTTGCAACATACCAGTGTCACAAATAAGAGGAATGACTGTTAGTGAACCTTTTCAATGGCTCAACTCTATCTATTTAAACAGGAAGGCTAAAAATGCTTTTGGCTTTGTATGTCTGTCATACCCTCCTCAAGTGCTTACTTGCTTGTTTATTTATCTGCTTATTTATTTCAAGTCTTGCCTGACGTAAAGGATATGTGATAGTTTGGTCTGTATTATGGGTTTTAGATGGTCAGGATTTAATTCTGGCTGATGAGATGCTGAGGTGGGCCACTGTCATACCTCAAAAAGTGTTTCTTCCTTGGTGAAGATGGGTTCAGCTCCACGGCCTCCCCAGCAGTCTGATTTCTGATCTCGGTGCAGCCAAGCCCCATTTTTCTTTATTGTTATGCAGAATACAAACCACGAGGCCCCTCAGCCTGTGTGTAATTAGTTTCTAACCAAATAATTTATCCATCTCTCAATAGCTGGCTGCCAGTGAAGCTGTCATAATTTTGGCAACCACACTGGATGGCTGATTTCCACTGGTGTCATTCAGATTAGTCAGTGGATGAAGAGATTCATGGTGCAGAGAGACAGATTGTATCTTGTCCACATTATGCATGAGTAGCGAAATCCAGCTGTTGTTTTAAAGCCCAAAGCAGGACAGATTGTTCTATGAATGCCACCTCATGGCATTTTTTGAAAACTATGCTTTTTAAAGAACTCTGCTTTTCCACCTCCTGTTTGTCTTGTACTTCTCCTTTCCTTTTTTTATTACAGTGGTAATGACAATGGCATGACAACTAAATTCTTGCACTCTTGACAGTGTGTGCTGGTTTAAAAGTTAACCAGCAGGGGAAACCAACCCAACTCAAAAAGAGATTACAAGTCAGAATAACAATTTAATAAAATAATACAATAAGTACGACCACACGGACAAGCAACCGGCCCTAACCCACAAAGCCCAAATGTACAACCCAGCACCCCGGGGCACAAACAAAACGGTGCTCCCTGGGCCCCCCCCGAGTCCAAAGCAAAGGGAGAGGGGAAAAACCTGCTGGTGGGAGAGCTGCTGCAGTCCGGCCAAAGTGGTGATTGCAGTCCAGCCGAGGGTGGTGGTCTCGGTCCGGCTGAGAGCGGTGAGCTGCAGTCTGACTGAGAGCAGTGAGCTGCAGTCCTCCTCTGGATCCCACAAGTGGTGGAAAGGTTCTGAAACTCCAGGTTTATATATTCTCCAGCTCAGGCAGGAATGATTAGTCCCTCCCTCAGAGTGGGGAATTCCATAAAAGGGCATGAGGACAGGAACATCCCCCCACCTTGCAGGCCTCTACTGACAACAGTTTCTGGGAAATGGCGTGGAAGGCTATAGAATACACAGTTTTGGGCTACACCCATCCAGTGATGAATCGGTCCCAGCTGTTTTAACTAGGACATTATACTGTCACACGTTCATGCGAGTTAAAGGCATGGCTGGCACCTCTCTGGTGATGACTGTGATTTTGTAAGTGGAGGAATTTGACTTGCAGTGGAGAATAAGTAGCAAAATGATCAAAGGTCATGTTTGCTTGTGAAAATGCTCTTGTAAACAAAGGAAGGAGTAAA
This sequence comes from Corapipo altera, assembly GCF_003945725.1. Lineage (NCBI taxonomy): Eukaryota > Metazoa > Chordata > Aves > Passeriformes > Pipridae > Corapipo > Corapipo altera. The sequence continues at coordinate 1,115,283 of NW_020884989.1, forward strand.
ATATAGGAAGTACGTTGTGAGCAAATAGAACTGTTTCCCTACACTACGGTTCTAGGCTCTTCATGTGGTGTTAGGAATTTTCCTCTGTCATATTCAAACCTGGGAACTTTCCAGCTTCTCATTTGTAGGTAGCTGGAGATTTAGGCTTCTCTGCATTTTTTTTTTTTTTTTTTTGGATCCTATAATCGCAGAATGAATCATTTTAACTTTTTCTGCCTGTTTAACTCGGCTTACGTACTCCTGAACATTATTAGCCTAGAGGCCCTCCCTTTTGGATTACCCTGCTCATGTGTGCATAGGTTCTTTTAATTATGGAAAAAACATACTGCTCTGGTGAGATCTGGTCTCTCATCAGACCTACCATGTGTCATGAAGTTTGAAGGCAGGGTTACATGCTCATTCCACTCCATTTGCCTGTCAAAAATACAGTGAAAATATGTGACTATTGGGAGGGAAAATGATGAAAACTAAGAAGACATTTCTGAAATTGGTTCTGTTTCAGAGATGCAGAGTCTCAAGGGGAGAAATACTGCTGTTGCTTTTTATAATGAACCATCAGTTCAAAGTTGTAAGCCAGGCAATCTTGGAAAGTGAGTGTCTTTGAGGAAAAGTAGAAATAATTTTAGGTGCTTATCATGATATGTTTACCTGCACTGTTGTGTTTTAATCTTTTTTGCCTTTTCATTTCTTGGTAAGAATTCTCATGTGTTCTGAATCTATTATTTTGCTGTACACATTCATATAAACTTGCTGGGGGTTTGTTTGTTTGTTTTGTACTTTCTTCTACAGTTTAGAGCTAAGTAGAAAGCAGTTTAAATTATTGGAGAAACACTTGGAGGGAAAATACAGGTTTTCCAGAAAGCAAAAGTACCTTGCAATTAGGCCTGATTGTTATAGGATATTTAGGATGTTAGGTCTGTGTGTTAGTTACCAAGGAAACTCCTCTCTGCCTTTTTTTTTCCAGCAGTCAGAATAGATGTTCAAAATGTATTCTAAAATAACAAAGCAAGGTGATGATGTTCTCTAGGAGACTTTTGCTTCTTCCCGTTTCCCAGGTGCTGCCTTACCGTTTTTACAGGCTTGTAAATAAGTGCAAAAGTGTTAAACTCTGAACTCCTACTGCTAAACTCTCTCCAGACTTGTGCTGTAAGAGAATTGATTGTACAAATTTCAGGGAGGCTTCAAACTGCATTTCTGGCTACTGGTTCTTGTGACATCTTGCACAGCAGTGGCTTTAGGTGAAGAAGAACCCCTTCTTGAAAAGAACCCTCTGAAAAGGGAAAATACTTTAACTATCTCCTCTGATTTCTGACCCAGTTATGTAATACAGAGATAATTTTTTTCAACAATGCATTTAATGCTTTGTGCACTTACTGTAATGTACAGCTGGTAAACTACAGCAAAAAGGCATTTCTAGGGAAAAAAATATCTGTCCAAGTAATTTTTGCTGGGCATGTGGAGCAGAGTATCAGATTTATTTTTTTTCTGATTGCAGGTTATTATTCCCAGATAAGCACCTAGAAATAATAAAGATACGTAGATTTGAGAAGAACAAATACATTTTTCTCCAAAAACACAGCCTCACACACAGTTAAGAGGTTTTCCTGTGAATTAGTTTTTGTTTCATTCCAGTGCAGGCAAAAAGAAGGTTTGTGGGAACAGGACTGAACCACTGTCAACCTCTTTTGCCCTGAAACCTCTAAATAAGGAATCAGTGCTGGCTTTTTCTCACCTTCCTCTGCAAGTAGAAGTGTACCTGGCAGAGGGTTCAGCTTCATACAGTGAGCTGCCTTTCCCTGAGACTCCTTTAGAAAGAAAATGGACAGTTCTTTGAGAGGCATGATTGACCATTCTTCTTTGAGGTGATTTTGGCAGAAGTCTTCACATTCACTAGTCCATCCACTTATAAAATTTATCCTTGCCTGTCACATCCATGTACAGACATTTATCGTAAAAAGAGATCACTTGAAAGGCTTTTCAAATGCATCAGAGGTTAGGATTTTTATGTATTATTTTGGGGTTTTGTTTGTTTTTGGCAAGGGAAGAGGGAGAAAGGGAATGAAATAACAGTTACTGTCTGGTTTTGTATAGTAGCCGTCATTCTTAAACATAAAAATGTCCAATTTTATTGCTGTGTGTAACCCTTCCACCCCCTTTCTGGTTTTAACCCCATCAAGCTCCTACAACGTTTTTGTTGTTCAGTCAGAAGAATGCGATTAATCGCATGGTGATAGATGAGCAGCAGAGTCCAGACATCATACTCCCTATCCACAGTCTCAGGAATGTTCGAGCCATTGATTATGATCCCCTGGATAAGCAGCTGTACTGGATTGATTCTCGGCAGAACATCATCCGGAAGGCACAGGAAGACGGCAGCCAGGTATGCTGATGGTGATGGAATTACTAAACTTTAGGCATGCCCTATGCCAAATAATGACTTATTGTACATGAATAATTTAGATACACAGATTTCCTGTAGATTAATGTCACTTGGCAAAACAGGTGGCATCTGGAGTTTTCTGGAGTCCTCAGTCAGTAAATCTGGGAGGTGCAGCAAGAAGTAAATCATGGAAAACCAAGGCTAACTCGAAGATCCTGTTGTTCACAGTGCATTATTTGCTCAATGCTGTCTTTTGTCTGGAAGCTGTTTGAAGCCCTCATTTGAGATACGAAACATGGAAGGGAAAGTTCTTGGGAGAAAATGGGGTGTGTGAGCAAGAAGGTGTGTCAGCAGGGGGTGCACAGGCAGTGACTCTCAAATGAAGAGGGGGGGACTTCATGAGCACACAACTGTGTCTGGAACCTCTCAGGTTCTGCTGCAGATAGGAAGAGAGTTTTTGTAAAACACTGGGACACCGAGTGAGGAGCTTGAAACTAGTGACCTGTAAAAGATGTAGCAAGCTTGGGAAAATGGATTTGACTGGGGAATACAGAAAAAGTAGAGTAGGGTAGACGGCAAAAGGTAATACAGGTTGTGGTAGTTTGACCCTGGCTGGATGCCAGGTGCCCACTGAAGATGCACTGTCACTCCCCTCCTCAGTGAGACAGGGGAGAGAAAATATAACAGAAGTCCTATGGGTTGAGATAAGGGCAAAGAAATCACTCACCAGTTACCATCACAGGCAGAACAGACTCAGTTGGGAGAAATGAATTGAATTTATTACCAATCAAAATCAGAGTAAGATAATGAGACCTAGAATCTTAAAAACACTTTCTCCCACCCCTCCCTTCTTCCTGGGCTTAACTTTATTCCCAATTCTTTAACTCCTCCCTGCCAGTGTCGTGGGGAGACAGGAATGGGGGTTATGGTCAGTTCATCACACATTGGTTCTGCCACTGTTTCCTCCTCAGAGAGGACTCCTTCCTCTGTTCTAGCATGGGGTCCCTCCCACGGGAGACAGTTTTCTGTGAACTTCTCCAACATGAGTCCTTCCCAGAGGTTGCAGTTCTTCACGAACTGCTCCAGTGTGGGTCCCTTTCCACAGGGTGCCATCTTTCAAGAAGAGGCTACTCCAGCCTTGGTCCCTCAGAGGGTCACAACCTCCTTCAGGCATACATGTGCTCTGGCATGGGGTCCTCCCTGGGCTGCAGGTGGATCTCTGCACTCCCGTGGACCTCCATGGGCTGAAGGGGCACAGCAGCCTCACTGTGGGCTGCAAGGGAATCTCTGTTCCAGTGCCTGGAGCACCTCCTGCCCCTCCTTCCTCACTGCCCTTGGTGTCTGCAGGGCTGTTTCTCTTACATATTTCTCACTCTTGTCTTCTCTGACCACATTTACTTCTGCCCAATTACTTTTTTTCCTTCTTAAATATGTTATCGCATTTGTCACTACCACCATCCCTGATGGGCTTGACCTTGGCCAACAGCAGGTGCATCCTGGAGCCAGCTGGCATTGGCTCTGTTGGACATGGGGAAGCTTCCAGCGGCTTCTGACAGAAGTCACCCCTATAGCCCTCTCCCCCTAACAGAACCTTGCCACACAAACCCCATACACAGGTTTAGTGAGAGTAATTGTGAGCAGTGACTACTTGTTTATTTTATTCACATTTTAAAATACATCTTTTTTTCTTCCTAATTTTTTGAATATGGGAGGAGCGGGAAATGAAGATGAACAACACAGATGTGCTATATTCAGATGAGCAACATAGATGTGCTATATTCAGTTTAATTTTAAGAGTGTGGTTTCTGGTCGTGGGTGTGGTGATAACTGGATCCTGCTGAACGCCCCTCAGCCTTAACTAATCAGGCATCATGTTTTTGCCAGTGTCAGCAGAATAAACAAATGTAAGACTTGAAGGCACACCGTTTCATAGAGGTGACAAGCCAAATAAAGTTAGGCGAATTTCCTGGTGAAGTCTAATTTGGGGATGAAATAGTGGAAGCAGCTAACCTCAAAAGCATGTCTTCCAAAAAGATTATGTGGCCCATGTTTAGTGATCTACTGATCCTCTTCAGATTTTTTTAAAAGTTCATGAAAGATGTTCATTAAGTTCTTTCTAAAGACAATAATAAAGAAAAAAAAGGCATGTTGACTCCAGAAGTCTAGACCAGTAGAAGGGAAGAATTTTGAACTAGTAAGGTATTAGCTGGAAGTGCTCTGAAGTCACTGTTGTACACCAGCTGATGTCCTTTCTGTCTTTGGCAGAGCTGCCTTCCCATTCACCCTAATGTCCCCCAAATAAGATGGCAGCAATGGTGGACAAGAATGAGACAAGAATTTCAAGTGTCGTCTGGCCTCCCTTTGCCTGTGTTTTTATCCATTCAGCTGCAGCTTTGGGAATTAGTGGTGATGTATTTCTGTTGTAGAGTGTTAGATGTGCTGAGTTTGGGTCTATCCAGACCGAACTTAGAGTTGTCAAAAAAGCAGAGGAAATACAGAAGCTGACCCTGGACTTTCTGATCAAACTTGTGAAGGCTTACGAGCTGCAATCAGCTTACATGATTGCCATTACAACAAACCATTAGGACTGAGTTTCTATATATTATCAAAGGTGTTGGTGGGACAATGGGACCTAAGTCTCTCCTTATTCTGCCATACTTTATGGTAGTATTTTGGTCGTCTCCTTTTTCTGAACAGTACATGGTACAGCCGTAGCAAATATAATTATTCATGTTCTATTATGATTAAATGTTCTTCTGTGTGTTACTTATCTTTTCTTTTTAGAGCCTCACTGTTGTGACAAGCCCAGTTCCCAATCAGAACTTAGATATGCAGCCTTATGACCTGAGCATTGACATCTACAGCCGTTACATCTACTGGACCTGTGAAGCTACCAATGTGATCAATGTGACGCGTGTGGATGGGAGACCCATGGGAGTGGTGCTCAAAGGAGATCAAGATAGACCCAGAGCCATTGTGGTGAATCCAGAGAAAGGGTATGTAGCTGAAATAGTCATGTGGGGAAATTCAGGCTGAAGGGCTTGAGAATCAAGTTGGTTTTTTGCCGCCGCTTGGTTTCTGTTTGTCAGAATAAAACTAACTTTGACGTTTGTTAAGATGTCCTGGATTTATAGCAAAAATGTGGAAAGATCAAATAAACTTTTTTTCCTCTAATCCTTCCTGTTCCAGGTACATGTATTTCACCAACCTACAGGAAAGGTCTCCTAAAATTGAGAGAGCAGCATTGGATGGAACTGAACGAGAAGTCCTTTTTTTCAGTGGTTTGAGCAAGCCCGTAGCCTTAGCTATCGACAGCCAGCTAGGCAAGTTGTTCTGGGCTGATTCAGATCTGCGGAGAATTGAAAGTAGTGACCTGTCAGGTAGAGTAGCACTTTAATTCAGTGATTCATTTGTGTGGTGTGGGTGTGGGGGAATGCAGAGAAAGGTGTCATCTTTTTCTTCCTATTATAAACAGTCTATACTATGATTGTAATCACTCCCCGAATTCCCAGCCAAGGAATGTGCATAATTCGTGCATCATGCCCTTACAGTTTCATGCCTCTATCTGTGATTTGCATTATTAATTGCTACACATGCTATTTACTTCAGTTTCTCCCTGCAAGACCTTCGAATGGTTTCCCAAAGTTAGTTCACAAATAAATTGCAGCAGTTTTGGAGAGGGAAGGGAGAAGGTTGTTTTTAAAGGCATTGGTTTTGGTGCAGTAATTTGTCAGTTGGAGAAAAGTTCCCTTTTGGTGGGAAAATCTGTCCAGCAGAATTAAAGCAACAGGTATCCAGGTTACCTATGCACCTATAATTTAGGGTGAAAAGATGTGAGAAGAATTAAGCAGATCTAACGTCTGTTCTCAAAAGACAAAAAGCTCCCTCCTCCAGCTATGGGATTCTCTTTGCCTGCTCCCTAAGGTTGGTTATGGTGCTTGTCTGACCTCCTCTATGAGTTGATTCAGCTCACTTAACCACATAAGCAAAATAATAACCTAACAACAATATACAGAAAAAGAAAAATAGAGAATGGTGTTCTGTTGGCTTGGAAAGCTGAATTGGTTCAGGAAGGAGTCCAGCAATCAACCAGAAGTGGAGTAAAAGAAGAGGGAAAAATGAAGTGGTCCAGATTGGGTGAGAAAGACTGAGATGTCTTTCATTTACTAGCCTAATCCAGCAAACTGCTGGATCAGCTCAGCTGCCTCACATAGCATCAGTAGTAATTTGTGATATGGATTAGGCCAGATGTTGCTGCTTTAAGTGAGAGCATGTTCTAAGCACACACATACCCATCTCTGTTAGCTGATGGGGTATATGCCCATATCTCACTCCTGCTACTGGAGGACAGGAGCTGAAATTCTCCTTCCTCCATGGTAAGCCCATCCCCAATTTGAATAGTGCATGTCCTTCTACTTCAGCAGTGGTTTTTACTGTCATAAGCATAAGTACACCTGTAAGGAAATAAGGACACGCTTTGGAATCTGTGAGCAAGTTTGAGAACTTAACAAGAGTTACAGTAGTTTGTAGTAATGTCTGTCACTTATGACACGATACCTTCATTCAAACTATCAGTGTGTAACCCCATTGACACTGCTGTGATTTTCAACCTTATATTAAGTTGCTAGAATAAGCTTTTGTTTTGGAAAACAGTTTCTCTAGATGGTTGGAATTGAGGCTCAGAAAAATAGTAATTTTTTTTCAGTGGTGTGTCACTGGAAGGTTCAGGGTCACTAATGAATTGCAATATCCTGATTGTTTACTAGTTTAAAACAGTAAGACATAACCTGAGTTTGTGAATTATTTTTGGAAAAAAAAAATTGGGGTGGTGTAGCTCAGTATGTTCTAAGCTGTCCCAGATCCAGAGTTTGCATGAATAGAGTAATAGGTGGCAGAATATTACACCATGCTTTATTTCTCTCTTTGTTTGTTATCTGCCCAAAATTAAAACACCAGAGAAGGAGATGGGTCTAAATTCCAGTTTGGTATGGTTTTAATGATTCTGCTTTTCTTTTTTCTTAAAGATGTGGTTGTTGGATCACCAGTGTTGGATTACAGTAAAAGCTCACCATATTTCGAAGAACACAAACTAAAATCATTCCAAAACCTCTCTTGCTTTTTGGCATTTGCACCACAAATAGATTACTGTAATCACCATGATAAATTGCTAATTGCTGAGATGCATTCCTGTGCTTAGGAATGCTGATTAATAGGCTCTTTTGACCAGCAGAGTAATTTTTCTGCATGTTAGCTTATTTAAAACATTCACAGTCTCTTGCTCTGTCAACTCTGTAGATGCCAGTACTCATAAAGACAAGTACAGTTAGAATCCTTTTTATGTGATGCAGTCTCTTTTCCTCCCTGTCCTTCAGGCATGCAGTTAGGACTTGGTATTCTGCCCAGATGGAAGATCCTACTGGAGTTAACTAGAGTCTTCACATGATTTATGAAAAGATGACTGGAATTAGCTCCCTGCCATGGAAACTATTTGGAAATTAGTTCTTCTGTTCCAGAAAATTTAGTGTGATTTGGAAATGTCTAATGGTTCTGGAATTAAGTAATTTTTATTTGGAAATAGGATGAGCTATGGGATGTGTCCTGATTTTTGTATTTATTTGGTTGGGTTTAAGTCTTTTGGTAAAAGGTATTGCTAGAGAGAGGATGGTGATGCTAGGAGACAAAGCTCCTCTTAATCATGTCTCCCTTTCACCTGACATTCCCAATAAAGGAAACTAGCACTCTGAGTCAGCTTCAGATTTTATTGTAGGTTTATGGGAGAAAGGATTTTAGGCTCTTGTTTAGTCAGAAATAGTCAGTTACACTTGGTCATGAATATTAAAAAGAAAGATTAAAACATTAAGGAAGTGAAAATTTTAAGCTTCTGAGTGCATACTGCAAAATGCCATGCTGATTGACACGGTCATGGCAGAGCAGGGCATGTATAGACTCCATTTGGGTAGGTCAGTGTCTTAATTTTTGTATTTCTTACTGTCATCTTTGCATTTTGCCCTATTCCCAGCTTATCTTTTCTTCTCATGATTCAGGTTTCTGTTTTCTCACCTTTTCCCTATTCAATTAGTCATGTTCATGGGTGTTAATAGATGGTTGCAGTTATTTAGATTGACTTACATCACTCAGTCTGTTCATTTCTACATGAGGGTATAACCTCCTTCAGAATCCATCAACATCTTTTCTTAATCAGACCATTGCTGATGTTGTTCCAAAATGGTGGATGAGACCCCAGTCTAGCTGATTTGAATTTCCATATTCTGCTTGGATTCTAACGCTTAGTAAATGTTTGAAAGGTTGCTTAACTTCTGAGCTCTGTGTGCATTTAGCAAAAAGGAGGTAAATACATTTTTCACCATCGAATTTGTTTGTTAGTCGTCATCCCTGACATACTGTTCATAAAATTCTCAACAAGGGAAAAACCTCTTCTTGCTACTAAACAAAGCAGAGGGATAGAATTTACTCAGAGTATAAAATCATGAAATGCATGTGTCTTCTGTCCTGTTACATTATCTTGTGTGGGATGGTAGAGATGTGGTAGATTTTTTTCCCATGGTATTCAGTTATTCTAGTATATTTCTTACAGAACTAAATATAAAAACTTGCTGGAAATTGTTCTGTGGATGAACATAGGTAAAACTATTGTCTGCTAAAGTAAAAGTGAAAAATAAGCCCAGATAGCTGAAATACCAGGATTTGTATGTAAATTTTCAAGCTGTAGCCTAAGTGTAGACTATGTGATATTGTTTCAGCTGTGGTCAGAATCTGATAAACACGCTGAATATTTGAGTGTTAATGACCATGTCATATTGTGTTAAATAAAGGAACCATGGCTTAAACCTCCCTCCTAAGCCCTCAGGTTTTGATTAACATACTTGTTTTCTGTGTGAGTTATAAAGTCTTCACTCTCTTTGGACAGTCTTTAATGATACCTTTAAAACAACTTTTGGCTGTCTTCTGCTTACATGGAGTGTTAACCAAGAATTAGCATGATTGCTAAAGGAACTCAGGAAAGTAAGTCTTCTCTAGGAAGAAAGGAGCATTCCCAATTTAGCATGAATAGCTTAGTGAAGGTAATGTAGTTGAAAGAAAAGAATATGAGGAAGTCAGATGTCATGTTAATCTCCTAATTCATGTGAGAAATACTAACTACCTTACCTTCACTTGGATTTCATCTTGTATTAGTTAGCTCAAGCTAGTAATCCATCTTCTTATTCCCTGTTGTATGGCAAGACAAAGAAGTTGATCTCTCCAAAAAGGGAAAGAAGAATGAAAAGAACTACCAATTTCCACCATATTGAGAGAAGACTGGAAAGGCTCATGAAAGCTGAGCCCCCAATTCCAGGTGCTTCTTAAGTACAGTAGATATTTTTGAAGCACAAAAACTGTCTTCTTGATGAAAGCAGAAAAAAAATCTGTCTGCAAAATGCATTAGTCGTGCATCAGAGGACCATGGATTGCTTGGGTTTTTATAGTAGGCTTACCTGGTAGCATAGAAGTAGTGAAAAACAGTGGTGTGAGCAGTGTAGAAAGTGTTTCTGACAGTAATTGAGTTTATTCTAGCTGAACTACACCACTCTTTCCTTTCTGCAGGTGCTAACCGGGTTGTTTTGGAAGACTCTAATATCTTGCAGCCTGTAGGACTCACTGTATTTGAAAACTGGCTGTATTGGATTGATAGACAGCAGCAGATGATTGAAAAGATTGATATGACTGGTCGAGAAGGACGTACAAAGGTCCAAGCTCGTATTGCACAACTCAGTGACATCCATGCTGTGAAAGAACTCAACATTCAGGAATACAGTAAGTGCAATCCGTGTTTGCAGGTGCAAACAGTGCCTGTGAGACTCGAGCCAAGGAGTGGCCACAGAGACACCAGCTTCTTTTGCCTTATTGCTGACCAACATCAGTGCAGATTGGAGGGACCAGAAGTTGGTGTCGGTTGGTTGTCAGGGTTCTGTTGTTTCCTTCAGGCAGTTGGCAATGGATTGGAAATCTCTCACAACCGCAGTATAATATTTTGTTGCCAATGACAATTTTATTAGTAGTGTCATACAGGCACCTGGCATTTGAGTGTCTCTAGGCACAGTGGAAACATCCTGTTATCCCCAGGAGAGGATTTTCTGGATCATGTTAGTGAACTGCTATTAGTTGTTTGCTCTCTTTAGGCAAGCACAGCTCTCGAGGCTTTTATTAGCAGCAAATGTTTCAATGGACTGCCTACCTTGAAGGCAAAGTGAACAGTTTTTGATGGTGGTAATTCATATTGAAAGTGAATGACAGAGAGCAATGTTGCATTGGACAAAGGAAGTGTGTATTAAATAACAATTTGTATTGAACATGGCGGCACTTCTAAAATTTTTCTGTTTACCAGGCCTTTCCCCACACACATAACTCTTGAAATGATGGGAGGTAGATGGTTAAAGCAGTGGAGTTGCTGTCATCCTGGAGGAAATATGCCTGGTTAGTAGGCTGTGGTGCATGCCTGGGAGAAATATGTAGAAAAATTTCTGGGGATGCTTAATTAAAACATCAGTGCAGACTACTACTAGTTTTGTGTGCTTTTAATCTCAATAAATCTGTCAGGAGTTCCAAGAGAAGTATGTTGTCCTTATTAAACATTCAAATGAAGAGACATATTTATCTAGAGCATGTTAATTTGAATTTTGGGGACAGCACAGAAGCTTCAGAATTCATAAATTAGAAAAGTTTACTTTTTTAATGGTCTTTGATAGAGAAAATGAAGTATGGAATCCAAGACATCTTTTTGTATTGCTAATACTACCATTTGCTGCAGAGAACTAATTCTACCTCACACAAGAAGCAAAATACTTTGAGTACTGTTTTAGTAGATGCCACAGCACAATTCTTACAGTGGTTTCAGATCATGGACAGTTACCAATGTGCGTTATAATTACTGATGTAAAGGGAAAAATACAACTCTTTCAGGGATTTTTTAGTAATGCTCTCCCCAGGGGGAAGGAAGTAGTGAAGGGAGACCGATGGGCCCAGAGAAATCACTGAAAGGTTATAAAAGAAGTGAAGATTCCTTGTCAGTCCCCGTCTTTCTTATTTTTAAAATCACAGGACAACATCCTTGTTCTCAAGACAATGGTGGCTGCTCGCACATTTGCATTGTGAAGGGCGATGGCACCACACGCTGTTCTTGCCCAGTCCACCTTGTTCTGCTGCAGGATGAGCTGTCCTGTGGAGGTAAGTCTTTCCCATGCTCCATGTCACTGAGCTGTCACCTTTGGGGTTGTGGGATGTCTCCATCTTCAGGGCCAGCTTCTGAGCAACAAGGACATGGCAGCGCACCAGGTGCCGTTACGCAGTTTTACACATTTCCTCTTTCCCACCCCATTCAGCTAAATCTAGAAGTACTGAGAAGGAGTAAGGGAAGAGGAAAAAAATCACTGACTGTTGAATAAGGATTTCTGTTCACCCTTTCTACTTAAGACCACTAAATTATTTCGACTTCATTTTTTAATTGTATGATTTTTTAATCACTTTTTTCTATCACTCCATATGTTCTCCTTTTTCAAATAGGGATAGATTCTCACATTTTGGCATATTGCACTGTCTGTGCCATTTTATTCTTCTCTGTTGTCCTCTTCAAGCTCACCCTGTCTGAACTTGAGTGCTAGAAGGGCAAGTTGCTTCCTCCATGGTGATTCAGTCACTATAACCCACACCCTGGTGTCTCCAGGGGTGGGGTTGAAATGGAGGAGAGGAGAGATACTTAAGTGCTTGGATCTCTTTGTACCACTGTAGTGAATGGATTTATTATGCAATCATCTCGCCATCGAGGCAGCATGTGGTCTCACAATGGAATAAGAGCTAACGTAATCCAGATATTTTCTCAGAGCAAGTTTAATACCAGGCCAAAAAGCAGAGGGAGGAAACGGGGATTAAAAAAAAGAGGAAAAAATCCCACACTTACTTATTGCATGAGATTAACAGTTAATGTAGTAAATATTAAATAACAGCTAACAGATGTGTTGAGGTAGTGGAACTTGACTAGCTGGAGCAGTTTTTTGTTTTAAAAGAATTTTGACTGAACAGAACTGGCAAGGGCACATAACTAAACACTGAGTCACAGTGCATCCATGTACAGCACATTACATCCTTTTAACATTTTCTATACAAGGACTGTCAAACATTTAAAAAGAGAGTAAGCCATCAGCTGTGTATACAGTGGTGTCGCAGGAAAGGGGGAGTAGAAAAGCATGGTGACTTCAAATGAAGAGTTGAAGACCTACTAAGAGACGGGTGTAGGAGTCTTAAATGGGAAAGGAAGAAAATAATCATGTTTTATGGGGCTATTTCTCTGTTCCTCTTGTTCTCTGTCTGTCAAGCCCCCATTGATGTGAGCCTTCATCAGTCACAGGGGGCTCAAGGTCTACACAAATGACTGTGGAGGCAGTGGATGTGGAAGTTACCTTGTGACATGGCATGTTTATCAGCTACTTTGATAAGTGAAAGCAGCTGAGCTCTTCACCTACATGAGCTGTTTGTTCACCTGGATTTTTAATTTTTGTTTGTTTGCTTGATTTTTTAAGAACCACCAACATGCTCCCCTCAGCAATTCACCTGTTTCACAGGTGAGATTGACTGCATCCCGGTGGCCTGGCGCTGTGATGGTTTCACTGAATGTGAAGACCACAGTGATGAAAAGAACTGCCCGGTGTGCTCAGATACCCAGTTCCAGTGTGAAAGTGGACAGTGCATAGACAGTGCCCTCCGGTGCAATGGAGAAGCAAATTGTCAGGACAACTCAGATGAGAAGAACTGTGAAGGTACAGAGGATATTTTGAAGTGTGGTGAAAACAGAGCTGTCATAGGGACACTATGATAAATACCAGTGTTATTACTGAGTAGGATTTGGAAGGATCCAAGTTTCTGCTAGTTTTTAAACTGATCTATTCAATGGAAATTATTTTGTAACTCCATACTTTTGTTTCTCTACCTGTGAAGTGGAAATTAAGACTGATCTCCATCACAGTGGTCTAAACACTATAAAAAGTACTATTAAAAATGGTATGAATTTAAGTTCTAAAAACCTGGTATCTGTGAGTGAACTACTAAGTGGAGCAATTCCTTGTCACTGCTTTTTGTGTACCTTGTACCAAGTAAAGGTTGTGGGATTGTTTATTTTACAATACCTGAACAAAATGAGTTTTTCTGAGTAAGCAGTAGTGAGAGACAGATGAGATTTCTGGAGACCTCTTCTTCCTGTAGAGCACAGCAAAAGAGAGTATTTAAGCCATCATTACAGAGGGAAGCACTGTTGTCAGTACAATGAGAATTAGGTTCTTTTAATTTTGGAAAGGACAGATTTTGCTGATGGAAAAGATGTGCTTCAGCTCAAACAAAAACATACAGACTGATACAGAAATGGCTGTGTGATGAAAGGTGATTGTTAGCCAGTTGAGATGAAAGTTAGCTTCCCAGTTGTCATTCAACAACTGGAGATGTCAGACTGGGGGCTGTTTATTACCTTCAAAGTGGTCCATTCAGAGTATTCACATTGATTACAAATAAGAAAAGCCTTTAGTTTAAGTTTTTAATTCAACTGAAGATGGAAAATATTTCTGGATTTATGAGAAACAGGAGGCAGGAATATGTGTAAACAGCAGTGACCAGCACCTTGTCTGCAGCACCTTTTTTCCCAAAGTGGTAGTTTATTTTTTGAGTGTACTGACAAAGCTTCAGTTTTATATTATGTCTTTCATTTCAGTTTAAAAACATAATGACAAATAAAATATATTGTCTCATGGTCAAGGAGGTCTCTGGTTTACAGGAAGAGCACAAGGACAATGAGAAACCACATTTATCTTTCTTAAACAATTTTATCATCATGGTTTGGCAGATTTATTTTTAATAACTTAATTCTTCTCTCTTATATTACAGTAAATGCTTAGATTTGGTGATTCTTATAGTAAATAACTGTGTCGTGGGATAAGTGGCTATCTTCTCAATGGCCTTCTGCTTCTGAGTTATTTTAGATGAGGTATCTTTATCTTGTAGTGTTCTTACTGTAAGTAGGCAGTAAGGACCAGGTAACCCAGTGTGCACTATCCTCAACAAAACACTGAATCACTTTTGCATGGTTCACATGAGGGACTTGTAGTGTCATTGGCTACCTTCAGAAATTAGAATTGCAGCACTCTAGACTCTCTCAAAATACTCCTGACTGTACACTTTGGTGTCTTCATTTCTTAATAATAATTTTGAAGAGGAGAAGCCTTTGATACTGACACTTGGTGTGTGGGTGGTTCTCTTTGCAGTGCTTTGTTTAACTGATCAGTTCCGCTGTGCCAGTGGGCAGTGCATTGGGAAAAGCAAGAAATGTGATCACAACCTGGACTGCAGTGACAGCTCAGATGAGCAAGGATGCTGTAAGTCTATTACCTGAGACTAGAAATTTGGTTGCAGCATCAAAAATTTGTTTCTCACATTCCCTACAAGTTAGATTTTATTCTGTCAACCAGACTGAATTAATTGTTCCTAGAATTAATGTTCCTTTTCATAACTTCTGTCATGCAATTAATGCACAACGTGCTGGAATAGAAATAAAAAAACTAATTTGTGTTCTGAACAAGTAGTTTCTGAGGCAGAGAAGGCTAGTTATTTTTCCACTCACCTTTTTAAACTTTTAAAAGAAATATAAGGTTTGTTTTACTATAATGTGTTAGTATGCTGAGTTGGTGCAGCGTTAAAAAAAATCTATCACCCTGAGGCTTTTATATATAGCTGCTCTGCTTCATGGTTTTCTCATCCAGAGAGTTAATAGCTTTTAGAATTAGAGGAGCACTCTGTTTATAGAGTAAACCTTCTAAAATTTCCTTTTTATCTTGAAAAGATATAATTCTGAGCTTGATATATGATTTGTAACATGATATCCACTAACTTGAAATCTCCAGGGCACTACAAGGATACCACTGCCTTTAAAATTCCAACTTAAAAGTTCATTTTCACTGTTGGTGCTTTAAAAGAAATTTTAAATAGGGACATCTCTTCTTGTGTTAGAGATCCATATATCACAGGTGACACACATGTAAGGTGAAAATGCAAAGCCAGAGCTGGACCCTTGATCTTGAGAAGGAATGATAGGAGATGTTCTGTCATGCTACCAAGTTACCAGTGACATTATCACAGACTTGTGTAGTTACCTTTACTATAGTTTATATGTTTTCCAATTTTGTTATAGAAGATGGAAAATTTGCCTTTCCAGAATAAAATTGCAGTTGTCACCATCCCTCTTTCAGTATGATCAGAAGCCTGTTTACTTATCTCTGTAGACTGTGACAAGCTGGTTAAAGTGTGGGTTTGGTGGTCAGGGAGAAGAAAATGTGTTGAGGAAAAAACGTGCAGTAATATGTAAGATGTAAAACACTGACTAGAACAGGAAAATACTTTAGTCTGCTTTTCCTGTCAAATTCATGAAGCACAGGTGGGGAGTTGTCAAAAACGTCATTGCTTAGAATTGGTGTTGTAGGGAAAGCCACTCATTTTGACTGTTGAGTAATTGTTTTGGACACAGTTTCCTCATAAAATGGCACCTCTCAAGCTGATGCTCAGCTCTATCTGAGGGTGGGTCAGATGTGTTGCAGATTAGGTAGTTTAATAAATAGTATCAAGCCCAAAATTCATCACTACTGAACAGTAGAGGTGATGCACCATAAGTGAATGTTACACTGGTGAGAAAAGGGAATGTCAGTCTGTTACACTGGGGGATAACCTAGGTGCTTATGTGACATGAACAGGTGTGACATGATAAGTTCTCACTGTCTTAATGACAAGAAAAAGCACAACTGGAGTCCCCAGCACAGTGCCACCTGTGCTGGGGCCTGTTTGTTCCTCCCATATATTAATTTGAAAGTGGTTGTCTGCCTACAGAAGAGGAGGTCTTTATTTTTCCTTTGTGGAAAGATATAAGGAAAACTCATGTTGGTTTAAACTTTCGTAGTCTGATTTTCCTTTTCCCTTTTAGACACAACAGAGGAACCTGCGCCACAGCCCAACAACACAGTCGGCTCCATCATTGGTGTGATCCTCACAGTTTTTGTGGTTGGAGCGATGTACTTCATCTGCCAGAGGGTACTGTGCCCACGCATGAAGGGAGATGGAGAAACAATGACCAATGATTATGTGGTCCATGGACCGGCCTCTGTACCTCTGGGTTATGTGCCTCACCCGAGCTCTTTGTCAGGGTCTCTTCCTGGTAAGTAAATGGTGTGATCCTTGTCCTGTTCTTTGGTACCACACAGCTGTGCGTATTCATACAGGAAATGTCTGTTCCAGATGCATAATTCTTGGAAGCCAGGACTCTCAAGGCTTGTTGCCATCCTTCTTTATAATAATGAACTGCTACTTTACCTATGCTATTCACAGGCATTTAGGTACTTAGCGGAACCACAAGCTCAAATAGATGCACATAATGTGGGAGTTTTCTTCTTCTGCTACTAAAGAATCCTCTTTATGGACTACTGTAGCATCAGCAAAGTGTCATGACAGTACAGGGTAAAGTTACACAGAGTTATGTTCATGGGACTTTAAACATTATGTAATTATTCTTGATAGGTTTGTAGACTGAGTTTTTATGCTTGTGAAACTTCTTGCAGGGTCTATAATGACCAGCAGTAATTTTAGTCTCAGCTTACTTCATTTGATGATGAAGTTGCTAACACCAGTCCAAGCACACTTTATACTGTTTAAGAAGTAAGACTTCATCACAATGTTGCACTTCATTTAAATGCATTACTTCTGCATATATTAATTAAATATGTCCTATAACTTGTGACTTCGGATCCGGCAGATTCCTGTCAGAACAGAAGTTCTGTGAGGCTGTTACAGGGTTAAAATAATGCATCAAATTACTTTGTGTAATAACCTGCATAAAGACTCTTTGAGCAGAATTTTCCCCATCATTTCGGGCACCGTTTTCCACTTGGACACTGTGCCATTGTGCTTCAGTCACTAACAAAAGCTCACATAATGATGTTGAAATGAAAGAACAAGAAAGCCTCTCTTCTCTTGCACAATTTCAGTTTCTCAGTTCAGGTGGTCAGTAAGTTTCACAGTTCATTCTGAGGCACAGAAATGGTGCCCGAATGCCTGTTCTCTCAAGTCTTTTCAAGCCATTCAAGTGCAAGAAATGTGTTTCTCTTCATACAGCTTTAGTATAGCCCAGTGCCAAGTCCTGCAGTTGAGTAGGTGATGCACAAAACCAACACATTTATTCCATGACAGTCTTCATTTCTGTTGTCCACCAAGGAGCCCTGAAATTGTTTTTAATACCAAGATGATTAATTTTGGCTCTACAAATTGTGCTTATACAGCTGTTATCCTCTGGATTATTTTTTTAAGCTTCCTTTTCTCAACTGAATATTGACATACATCTTTGTTCTTCAGGTATGTCTCGCGGTAAATCTGTCATCAGCTCCCTAAGCATTATGGGAGGGAGCAGTGGACCGCCCTATGACAGGGCCCATGTTACTGGAGCCTCTTCCAGTAGTTCTTCAAGTACCAAAGGCACTTACTTTCCTCCAGTAAGTTATTCTATTATTTGTAGACCTTTAATAACTTTCAGAGAAGTAATGGTGTCTTCTGAGTCTAATTGATTGACAAATTAATGTTTTGGTTTAGGTTTCTAGCCTGATAAACTTGTTTCAGTATCAGGTACATGTGATTTTGAAAGGGAAGGAAGATGAGATTGTCTTTTTCCAAAACAATCTAGAAATTCTCGCTTAATTTAAAAAAGTTATGAGAGAGCTCAGTGCCAGAAGAAAATGTTAGATTGAATGTCAGGGGAGATGAAAAAATCCCTGTAAATATTAAGCAGCTCTGACAGAGAGATCTCCTTTCATTATACTCTGCCACATGACTCTGAAGGTAAAGCTATGATTGATTCTGTATAGACTTTCAAAGAATTAAAATGAAGTTTTATGTCATGTGTCTTACAAGTGACAGATAAATAAGTAAACAAATGTTTTACAGCTCCACAACATCCCTCTAGTCACAAGTAGGTAGTATGCTGCTCCCCATCCCTTCACTTTTAGCATCTGTTATGGTTGTTTTAGATATTTTTATTAGGTTCACCAAGCCACTGTCAAGTGTTTAAGAGTTACATGCTTGGTCAGTGAAGGTTGAAATCTTCAACTGTGTGCTTTCAGTTCTGATAATCAACCGCTCCTGCTTTAAATCAGCTTTTAATTAATCCAAGTGCTGTGTTCAGTAAGAACATGCCTGTATAGGGAAAGAATCCTTGCCTTAGCTAGCATGCTGCAAGTATTATAAGCAGAGTATTGCTTGGGAACTACAGCTAGCAGAAGTAGATATCTGCCAGTTTGCCTGGGGCAGTGGTATTCCCTAGTGACAATCTAGTACTGAGCAGCTAGCTTCAACTTTACTTTTCAGCACTGCATACGTCAAAATAGCCACAGCAGTCAGCATTTTTTGAGAAGAGCTTAGTAGTAGCTAATAGGAATGGCAACAAATGGCATTTTGAGTGTCTGTTGAAGAACTGGGGAATAAACAAACGAAAAATCGCATTTGTTGGGAGGGGCTATGCATGCAGTTCTTTATTTAAGGTTCCTATAATACATTACTAAAAAGAAAAATTATAAACTGGTGTTTTCTTGAGTTTACTTTGTATCTTTTTAACTGTGGCTTTTTTCCTTTTTTACTCCTTAGATTTTGAACCCACCACCATCACCAGCTACTGAACGTTCACACTATACCATGGAATTCGGTTATTCTTCAAACAGCCCATCCACTCATAGATCCTACAGGTAATTACTATTACAATAGCTTCTGTCAGGATCAAAGAGTTAGTGTAGAAAATGCAGAATAAAGACAGCCTCTGCTCCATAAGAATTGCAATCAAAGGCCCTAATTCTGCAAGCACTAAACTAGTGCTTAAATGGGTTCACATGTATCAGGTCACTGATGCGTGTGTACAAGTGCAGCAGTTTGAGGTAAATCATACACTAAGTGGATTTGGTGATACATCTCTTGAGTATATTGATTTAGGGGGAATGACAGCACTCATCACAAAACTAGCTAAATGCCAAAAGAAACACAGTACCATAATAACTTTGAGCCAAAAATACTTACCCTGAAGTGAACCCAGCCCTTTTTTAGGCTTCTGTCAAAAATAACTTTTTACATAATTATCAGAAATTATAAGCAAACACCCTGTGGAGAAAAAGTTCACAATATAAAGGAGGTCAGAAGTAACAGTTAATATTGTGGTCTAGATAAACCACAGAATTTCTAGTTTGACATATTAAGGGTTAATATCTGGAAAAGGTTGCCAACCTTTTGCTTATTTTCTCTGGCTAGTATTTATGGGCATATATGCTTTGTCTCTGTTTACTTGAATGTGTCTTTCCTACCTTTCCTTTAAGAATGCTGGAGTTATTTATCATTTTATAGCAAGTTAGAGGAACAAAAATAGAGGAACAGACCTGTACTACCCAAGGGTGTAAATGTTCCCCTCCCAAATCACCAGCAGATCTGGTCAATGAGAAGAGAGTGCTGTATTTGTCTGTTGAAAGATGTGCCTCCCTAACACAGCACCTTTGGGGTTTTTTGGATAATGAGGCCTCTGGGGCTAAACAGTCATCCCTTCTCCATTAGCAGAAAATACGGCATCTGTTGTGCAGAAGGTCAGGCCAGATGTTTATAATGATCCCTTGCAGCCATATAAAAAATCTTCTAAAATTATAAGTAATTTTCTAATGAAAGAAACCTAAATTCTGGTACCAGCATGAGTCTTGCTGATCAGTGGTTAGCTGATATGCCTTTTAGTACAATAAAATGGTATTAGGGGTGTAGCATAGGGTTCAATGTTTTCCAAATGCTCCACTGCCCAAAACTAAACATTGATCTTGCTGCTTCTGATCTGACTTCTTTCCTAATATTCTGACTTGACTATAGAGGAGCTGCATCCCCAACTGACTGTGATACTGGGAGTTGTAGCTACCATGCACTTCCCTTTCTAATTTGTTTCCTTGGAACTATATTGGGCTCATTTTAAAAGATGTTTTGCGGTAGCAGCCTTTGAGAATTTCATCCCAGTTACTGCTCTAAGGAATGATTCTCCTGACTGCTATGAATATGCCAGGTAATTTTCAGTTTCCTTGTCTGGGCTTAGAAGTTTGTATCCAGCAATTGCATAATACAAACAGAATATCTTCTCCATGTAATTGCAACACAGCTATTACACACACGCACACTCGTGCCCTTCCTGCCCCACTGTCTCAGGAGCAATTTTTTCTACCTCAATTAAGTCCTTAGGGAATGTGTTGTCTGTAGATAATTAATAATTAGCATCACTTTCACTGGTTGCTGTAATTTGACTGACACTGTAATGTGTGTGGTCGAAGGTGGGCCCTTCTGCAGGGAAGTCAGTGAGAGCGAGAGGAGCGTGATGCTGTGTATGGCTGCAGAGGGGTTCACCTGCTTGCTGTTTCCACTTTGGCTTATCCCCCCTGTTACGACCCACCCCAGAAAAAAGGGGGGGGTAACCCAGGTTCTTATCAATAATTCCTTTGGGGTGGATTAGAGTGAAACGAAACTGAATAATCAGTGTTTGAAAACATATATAGGTAGGGTTTATTTTAAACGCATATAGGTAGGGTTCATTTTAACAATTTTGTTTGAACAGGTATGTTAGCGTTTTGGCTGTTGTCATCTATATTATCTATCATAGGGGTAACCCCGGGGGGAAAATGCATAAGAGAGAGAAAGGAAAGACAAGATAAGGGTAAAGGAGAGTAAGGGAAAGAAAACTGAGAGCTGAAAGATGTGTATAATCACTGCCCATGGGGTCCAGCAATGACACTTGGTAGTTGCAGCTTCCAGGTCTGTCAGTTGAAGTGGTGGCCTTGATCTGTTGGGGGTGAAGGAGGGAAGCCCCCACACTCAAAGAAGTTATGAGTTGCTATATCCATGGTTAAGTGTCACAGGCCATGCCACGAGCCTCCAACGTCTCCTGGGTCTGTGCTGAGTTTCTGTGAGGGGTCTGGCAAAAGGATTTTTCCTGCCCTTCAAGACTGGCGGGAGGGGGGGGGGGGGGGGGGGAGATGGGCTTTGATGGGCCATCAGAGGTATAATGCAAAAGTCCTGCAGAAGCCTGCAAAAGTCCCTTGGCAATCCTAGCATGCATAAATCATTAACCATTTCTGTCTCTGACACCCCCCAGCTTGTTCACAGGCATCGCCCAAAGTCTTTCTATACGTTGACCCTTTTTTTTTTTTCCCCATCGGTCTTCCCACTGCAGCTACAGGCCTTACAGCTACCGGCATTTTGCACCTCCCACGACGCCTTGCAGCACAGACGTCTGTGACAGTGACTATGCCCCCAGCCGCAGGGTCACGGCAGCCACAGGCAAGGGCTACACCAGTGACTTGAACTATGATTCAGAGCCGGTCCCTCCACCGCCCACCCCCCGCAGCCAGTACTTGTCGGCAGAGGAGAACTACGAGAGCTGTCCGCCTTCCCCCTACACAGAGCGCAGCTACTCCCACCACCTCTACCCACCGCCACCATCCCCCTGCACGGACTCCTCATGAGGGGGAGCCCCCCCACCCCATTATCTGCCTCCGCTGTGAAACTGTAAATACAAAATATTCTACTGGGGAGGGGGGGGAGGGAGCTCTTGGCAAAGGAATGAGGTAGGACAGTGTACAGTTAAAATGTTACTAGATGGGGAGGGGAAATACTGAAGATATTTGTACAGAAGAATTAAAAAAAAAAGGATATTTATATATTTTCTTATACAGCAACTGCTGCTTGGCTATAAGAAGAAAAAATTTTGTGTAAAAGAACCCAGACGTTTGTACAAAAAGTTTTTATTTTTGCAAATGGAACACAAAAACATGCCTTAATCCAGTGAAGTGACTGAGCAAGTAAGGATATGGAAGGACTGGGATATGTTACTTGTCCAGAGAGGTGATATGTGGGGTTTGTCAATACCAAAAATGTTTAAGATAATTAATAATAAAGAAGTCCAGCTCAGAGCAGCATACCATAGATACTTGGAAGTAGCCAAATATCCTCTATGTTAACTACAGAGGGCCAACAACTAAAGATAAACTTGAAAATGCAGTCAGGACAGATACTAACCTTGCACAAAGGGCTTTGTTTTCTACGCAATTGTAGCAGTGAATCCAGAGAAATCACACACTTTTTAAAATGAATACACCTCTGATTTTCCTTAATGCAGTTAACCAACTAGATAATTTAGCATTTAGAGCTCTCTCCTTGCTTCTGGAATTTTCAATTATTTTTGGGGGGTGTATTTTAAAATTCGGTTTTTTAATCCCGATTAGGTTTTCTTATCTCTGCTGCATCCTTTCTTCCTGCCTGTGTCACTTTAAATCATGATATTCTTATTTAGAATACTGCTAGAAGTGGGCTGCTGTAAATTCTGGTTTTTCTCCTAATTAGCCTTGTCATGCAGTGATTATCATGCTATACATTACGTTCTTCATTTTGCCAGCATGGTAGGATTCTGTTTTGTACCAGGTCAGTATGATTTTCACATAATTGACAAGGGTAATATGCATATACCTGAGTGATTTTTAGTCCCTTAAAAAGGAAAACCTTATTTTGACCTGGTGCCCACAAAATGTCAAATATTTTTATACCACATATAATACAGACAACATATTTATAACTATAAATTTAACCATGGATTGTTAGTTTTACTGTAAAATGAATAATATATCCTTGCAGTACTTTCAGTGTATATTGATATCACAGTATACAAATCATATATGAATAAATATATATATTATTTTTTCCTACTAAGGAAGCATTTAACTTTCAGTGGACCAACTGTTCATAAAAAGATGTTTTGATCATTGGAAGGGGTTCCCCTGCTGTATTAACTGCTCATGTTCTCTTTGTGTTAGGTAAAGCCAGTTTCTCTCAGTATGATTTTGATGTACCTTTTGACATACCTCCTCTTTTGTGTGGCATGAGTTTAATACTTTAGTATTAACCACTGTGAATGTCAAATTTCAAGATATTTTTAACAAAACCATTTTATATTCACATCTCTATTTTTGTATATTATCATATTTAGCCCCTTCTCCCATCAGCCTCACCGTGGTGATTTTGACAGGGAGATTATTTAATCAAGTGAAAACATTATTTGTATCAGTTAAGGGGCAACCTAGGATGTTATTAGCTTCTCTTGGACTCCAGTGCAGTGCTCTGCTTTGACTGTATCGGAGCTCACAGTATACCTGACCTTAAATGGCATTATGCATTTGCACCTTCCGTTGACACCAAAGGTGCTCAATGCCTTTAAGGACTGGCCCTCTGAGTCTTCTCTCTCAAAAGAAGGTCCTGAGGAGCTTCTGCCTCCTCGCCTTTGGGCATGCTATGGGGATTTCAACTTTCCAGAGGTGCCGTTTGGGTTTTCTTGTTCTCTGTTGTTTGTTTCCCAGACAGTTTCAACTAAAAGAGAAATAATCTGAAAGTATGGCATGGGCTTTAATTCATGTGTTGACAAAATTAGTGCTAAGTTATTCTTGCTAGCTGCCACTCATCTGAAGTACTGGATTCTCATTTGGTTTCCGCTCCAAGGAAAACTGTGTCATTGGGATTCCGTCTGTAATAAAGGGTCTTTCCTAGTAATCCAAGACACCTGAAGAAACTTTAAAAATCCTTGGTGATCTCCAAGCTGTTGATCTCTGAATCTGGCATACTAAGGGGTTTTTTTTGCCCAGCTTCGTTCTAGGTATCTAGGAATCGTGGTAGCTGTTCTTCTGGCTCTTCCTTGCTAGTGAAGAAGCTTGCTTGTGTTCTCCAGCAGGATGGATGTTGAGAAGGGTGTTGTGAATTTAAAGGGAACTCGAAACCATATATATGAAGGGGGGAGGGCGACTGTGTCAGGGCAGGGGGGGTTGAGGCTGGCACGCCAATGAGAATTAGAATTTCTCTGTTGTTTACACTTTTTCATGTGCAGCATTCCGCAGGGTTCATATGTGGGAACTTGCACTAATGAACTCAGAAGACTATTGTGTTGTTGTATCTCAGTCCAAGTGCTCGTACTGCAATGGCAATGATCTCTTCTCGCAAAATATTTTTTTCAGTGTGCCAATTTCTGTTTGAAAAACTCCAGGATGGTTGAGCTTAAGGAGTGGTATTCTCTTTCTGGTGCAGTTGGACTACCTTGCTGAAGCTTCCTCTTGGAAGGAACTTACTGCAGGTAAATTTGTAAGTGTGTTAATTATAGCGAGGTTCTTCAGAAGAATGACATTCTCTGCATATGGATCGTGCTGCCTTCCTTCTATGCTAGTTTATGTCCACACACAACCCAGCTGAAGTCAATGGGGTGGACATGTAATTCAGTGTAGGATTTGATCGTCTTTCTGATACATACATTTCAGTTTGTGCATCAGATATTTTGAGTGATCTGCCTCTGCAAGGTTCTTGTGAAGAGGGAGGAAAATGGACAGGCTTTGCTTTTCCACTGAAAATGACCAGCACAGGGAACTCAGATGAGTGGGAAGCTGTCATCTGCTTTTGCAAGTACATGTATTTTTTCAGTAAATCTAGAGTAAAATTTTGAAAGAGTTGATGATCTGTGAAGCTCCTCTTGGGCGGATCTCCAAATTAGAAAAGCATTGGTGCAATTAGTACACACACCTGCCACAGTCCCAGTGGATAGACCCTAGACTGGTTGAACATTGAGACTGAACATTTTCTCTCTGTTCCTCTTTACCACTGAGCCAGTCATGATTCATATTCTGTCCTTCCCTAGTAAGGATCATATTTTCTCCTGCTTCTCAGATTGACTGAGATACAGGAACTGTAGATCATACAGACATGTCCATTAAGGAGATTGCTAAAGTGGGTTTGTATTATTAGCATAGAAGGGGTCTCACTGATGTCAATGAAAATTGCTCCTTTTCCTTCAAGCTAAGCACAAATGTCCTTTCAGGTACAGTAAGGCATTAACACAGGTACTCACTGTGCACTTTTTCCTCCCTGTAGACACCTGGGGAGTGTTCGTAGCTGGCTGTCTGGTGATGGAGATAACTGGTGTGCCCAATCTGGAAAGGAACAGTCCTTTGTAGTTAAAAAACAAAACAAAAACCAGCATAATTTATTGAAAAATAACCTTTGCGTGTTCAACAGGAGCTTAGCATGTTTAAATGGCAACATTCATGAGACCTAATCTTGCCTTTTAAAGTTACATGTGGTATGTCATGCTTGCAAACATTTCATACCTTCCTAAGGAGCACTTGCTCCTCATTTCTCCACTGCTTTTGGATACCAAGGTATTTGTTTGAAAATAACTTAGATGTGATAAATGGAACACACACGTAGCATTTGCATTTGAAATAAAGAATGGCTTCCATGAGTATAAGTTCATGTAACCTGTGCACATACATTAAATGAAATATTTACAGTAATGACAAATATGTAAACGAGCCAGTTGATATCCAAGGATTCATTTTGCTGTGAATTGAAACTTAACAACTATATTGTAAATTCCAGATTACTGCCGTAACATTTCCCTCTCAATGTCCAAGTACAAGTGTATGTATGCAGGTACACGTATCCTTGATAGTCTGAATTGACCCAAGGCTAATAATTTTCTTTTGTGCATGCACATTGGCAAATTCAGCCTCCCTGCCTTTCAGAGTGCTAGGGCTGTGTCTCCCCTAGACTGGACTTCTTTTGGCCAGGTTGTATGACAGACACAGAATACCTGCTAACTTTAAACCTGAACACTAAATGCTCTGTCAGACCAGACAGGAGAGGAAGCACATTTTTTATACTGTTCCCTCACTTTTGGAGTCCATTTTGCAGATGAGTGAAGGTACATGAAAAACAGTCTGTAATTATGAAGGAAATTGCACCCCAACTGCTTGACACAGCAGATGCTTCAGTCAACAGCAAGTGAAGCTACATGTGGAAAATCCCTGTTATTCCTATTTATTACACTAATGGGCTTTGATGGTGTTCTGGTCTCCAGTTCTGCATTGCCTCTCTAGTTATTATAACCCATTCTCTAGAAATGGCTTGATTGGCAAGTCTTAAACACAGATTAACTTGTTTTGCTTTAAGGTAGTTAAGCTTGTACTAAGATGAAGAAAAGGCCACTGTCTTAACTATTGAGTTATTTCCAATTCCTTATTGCTTGGCAAATCTCATATTAATTGATTACCACCATTCTGAGGGGAACTGCTTGAACTACAGAACTCCCTGGTCACACATGCTGTTGAATCGGATGACTTATTCAAAATATCTCCTAATAAGTAATCAGTCTTTTTTTTTCTGACCTTTTTGCCTTGAGCATGTTTGTCACACAATATTGTTACTGACAGAATTTGCTTTTGAACATGTACTGTGTGTGTAGCAGATTACTTTTTAGGTCTGCAACAGAAAAATAATTGGTTGAGTGCAAAAATAATGTGAGCATTTTTATTCAGAAATTGCTTTCTTAGCAATGAGACTTTTTTAGTTGCATTTTGGTGGTGTTATTGCTTGGAAATTACCCTTTAATTTAATTGGAGGTGACAGATACACCTTGAAAATAAGTTAGGAATGAACTAATAGCTTGAAAATGGCTGCAAAACAGTCAATTTCTTTCTAAAAGAAGTAAAAATACACTAGTCACTCAAAATTTTTGGTTTTCCATCTTTAAAAAGGGCAGCAGTGATGCCAGCATAGCATTTATAGGGGCTGGGTGATTCACTTCAAAACCGTGCAGGGCAGGGTAATTAAACTGTCCATACTTTATTCAGGACAGAGATTGTCTTAGTAGTGGGCAGGGTGATTGTTATGGTGAAACTCTTAGCGAGCAGTCTTCTTCCCCTCTTTTAAATGAACAAGGAACAGCTTTGAAGTCCTGATTATAATGGCTGTAGCCTTAAGCCATGCAGTTAAAAGTCAGCAAGGGAAAATGAAAGTGTGGTTGTTTGTTTTTTTTTTTTTTGTGAAGAGGATACCACCAGGCTTAAGCTGAACTAGCCTTGTTTGCAAGTGAAGGATCTGGCGCTGCTTTTGGATTTTAAATCTTTGTTTTGTTTTTGGTTTGCTTTGTTTGTTCGTTTTGTAAGCTTTAATCACTGTTTGTCATTGTCTTAAAGCCAGCTGGTGTCTCTTGTTCATCAGCTTTGGTACAGTGGTGCTTTGCAAGGATGTATTTATATTATAATGGCCAACATTTGGTCAGCCCTATTCACTCACTCACTTTTTTTTTTTTTTTTTTTTGTAAAATAAAGTGCTTTACTTATACGATGTATATAAACCTTGTACAAAAATCCTTTCCAATTATTACTATAAACCGAGTTGTAACAAATGAAATGTTGATTTTTATAATAAAACTGAGTGAAAAAGAAGTACTCTTCATTTTATTTCAGCATCTGGAAGACAGGTAATTAAAGGTACAAGTCCACGTGTCTCTTTGTTCTCCATGAAAGTCACAATGTGCTTAGTTTTCTGATGCTGTAGGAAGGCTCTGCAAACGTGCATTTGCAGTGCACCAAGTCCTGTGTTTTCTGCACACTCTCTGTGCTATGAATGAAAGAATCATTACAGGGTCTGACTCCTGTGGGGCCAGATAAGATCAATTAAGAAGGGACCGGAGGAAATTATTTAAGAGAGGTTTCTCCTGCCGTCTCACCTGCACCCTCAGTACTTTAGCAGGGAGAGGAAAACAGGATACATAAAACCCCGGTTTTTTCCCCCCTCCCTCCCTTGGTACAGGATGAGAGTGGGGAAGAAGGGGCATCTTGAAGTAGCTGAGAGCATTCCCTTGCACTCACACACATAGGAAAAAAATTATGGGAATAAAGAAGTGAAAGCCATTGGCTGCAGAGTTGACCAGGTCCAGCACTGAATAAGGCCTTCAGAGGCTGTGCCCAGTGTGAGCTGATTGCTAATTTTGTGACTTTGGAGTTATGCTTGGCTTTCCCCTCCCTCTGTTTGATCTTTAAGGGGGGGGAAAAAAGCATCCCTGAAACAAAAGAGGTCAAGCTGGAGAAACCCCAGTGCTGTTAGTTCCCCCACCTTGCCTGGCAAAGGGACCATCAGACAGGGAAGTGGGCAAAGGCAGTGCTTCACGGCTGAGGGAATAACGTGATGGTAACACAGTGAGAAACTATTTTCTGCTCAGGACTTCCTTGATTTGGCTCACAAGAAGGCAGCCATGCCACTTTTGTCTCAAAGAAAAGAGGAAACCAGCACTGTAGCTTGAAGGGTCAGGAAACATGTCTGCATGTTGAGGCCTTTCTGGTGGGAGCAATCCCTCTGGTGCACTGACCTGACTGCATTTTCAGCAGCGAGGGACTTTTGTGATAGCAGGAGTTACCCGTTGCCAGGATTTGGGGCCAGCCAGAGGGGAGCATGCAAGCTGGAAGAGGAGATGGCATCAGGAATTATCTGAGGCACCCCAGCCCTTCCTCCTCCCACGTGCTCCTGGTGAGCACCACAAAGTTCTCCTGTGAGCTGCACCTGTGTACGACCTCCTTCCTGCCTTGTACCTTCCCTGCCTCTCGTTACGTAGAGTGCCTAATGAAAGCCAGACCTTGGCCTCTGAGGGCTTTTTATGTGGTTTTGTGGCTCATTCCTTAATGGAGGCCACCACTGTTCTTGCTGTGAAATCACATTTGTGGACATGATGCTGACATGCTGATTTGACTTCTGGTGGGGAATGAGCAGCAGGTGAGTCCTACTGGTAAAGATCCAGATTTTAGGCCAACATGCCCTGTGCTGAAAAGCAAAGGAAGAAACGATCAGAAAATGACCCCTATGTGGACAGAAGAGTTTGTAAATGAATTTGTGATTAAAATGGCTCATGAGGCAATAGATGCTTTAAAAATACAAATCCATTGGTGTATTTTTCCTAACTTTGTGGGTTTGGGGCATGTTCTGTTTGCTATAGACAGTCATTCTTCCATCAGTGCCACTCTCTTCTTTCCATCCTGCAAATGTTTTGAGAAACCCAGTGGCTGCAGCATTGCTGTGCAGATGGCTTGATGTAGGCTGTTGTTCCGAAGCACAGCTGTTGGGGATTCATTATTTGATTGAAGAAAACCACTTTCAGATGCTTCTAATAAGAAGTTGTTCCACCAGCAGGACTAATAATGAAGGCTGAGATGTATTTCTCTCTCCTAACCTTCCAGTGTGATGGCCACAGATCCACTCCATGGAGTTGCAACTTGAGTAGTGGAGTAGGAAAGATATATATTCCTTCAAATTTTGAAAAAGGAAGGGAAGCAATACTAATTGTCTCCTTTATTGGCATCCCTCTGTCTCCCAAAAAGCCAAAAAATGCTCAGGAGTCAAAAGTTAGACAGAAGCATGGCTTTGTCATAAAGCTGGAATCCAAGGGATTATTTGGTGAATGGCACCAGGTAAGGAAGGTCTGTCAGCACAGAGCACGTGGGAACGGATGGGAAAGGGAGAGATGAGTTTTCTGCTACTTTAGGATACTTGGCTCCTTCTACCACATGGGTATTTTATCTCTTTTCGTTTAATGTTTGTATCATCCTTCAGCTTTAGATGACTCCAAAATGAGGACCAAAAAGACAGACAAGAGATATAATCATCATGTTCCAATTGTTTCCTTGAGTTAATTTTATGTTGGTAGTGAAACCTATCTCTTTTCATAAGTGTAAAAGACAACAGGCAAAGCACCTGTAGACCTGGGAGGGCTTAGCAATTCAGATCCATCATTTATTGTGGGATTTCTCCAACATTTTTTTCCAATGTACGTTGTGTTTTTCTTGTCATTGTGCACAATTAACTGCTGTTTCTGTAAGCAGGTACTTGGTGGATTTGATCTCCTGGTTCCAGCATGCCACCGGCAGCCAACTGTAAGTCACAAAAAGGATTGTTTCAGAGAGAAGAAGTTGCAGTGGGTTTTTTGTTTTGTTTTTGGCAAGATGGTCTTCTCTGTTGCATAGCTGTGTGAGACCACTTCATGTTTGAAATGATCCCTGACCAGTCCTGTTCCTTGTTATTTTGTGACATGGAAGAGTTGGTGGGGAAAAAAAGCACTGCAAGCAAAGATTGTATTAAATATGAAGATACCTCCTCTATGTCTGAAGGTACTTAGCTAATTGTAAATCTCAACATCCTTAGAAGAAATTGAATTTCACATGCGGCATCAAGAGTAAGAATCTGCTCCTCTCCCTCTGTTACTGCTGCATTGAAACTGTGGTATTAGTTTTATAGTTAATGATTTCTACATTGGTTCCTTCCAGATAGAATAGGTTCAGTGATCTGATGTATCTTTTAGGGGGGTTGTGGGGTTTTAATGTATTTTATATATTATATATCTTTTCATATACCTAGAAGAAGTCAGTATCTTATTTGTAATTACAGATGCCTCCACTGCTTTAATTGCAATTTTTTCAGGAAAAACCACAGATACTGGATTTTTGGGTTTATGTAGATATTTATTCCAGAACGTGCACAAAGACATTGACACCCCATCCTTCTTGGGAACAGCTACAGCAAAATATTCAACTCTGTAATAACTGTGAGAGCACCAATCTTCACCTGTCCTTGGGCTGCTAGAAAGAGTGACCTTGAGGCCAGAAGGTAATTAGTCAACTTACTTTAGAGCTGAGATGCTTGATAATGTCCCTACTGAATCCTCATGAATAAACTGCACAGTCACATGCATAATATTAACACCAAATTCGTTCCCATAGTTGTTTTCAGCTTGCTTTGCTTGAGTCATTACCTGTAGATAAAACAATATGATATCTTCCAACGCTTTCTTTTGAAAAACCCTAGTAGTGGTGGAATGAGCAAGCCATTTAATGCTGGGAATTGGAACATTTTGCAGGTTTCCTTGTTCCTCGTCCTTGTATGAGAGACCCTTCTGTGGTCTGTCCCAGCAGAAGATATGGCAGTCTTGGCCCATAACTGCCTCCTTGCTTTTCACAATGATGAGGGTATGAAACAGTGCACATGATGGGGTGCTGAGGGGAAAGGAAAGTTAGCCCAGGCCCCCACACTTAGAGCAAAATACACTCAATGAATCTTAAAACCTTTTTTTCAAAAGCAGAAAGTAAAAAGAAGACTTAGCCTTCAAAGTGATTGTGAGTCACTCGCCTTCAAAGCATTTCCATGGATTTCTTGAAGTTTCTTTCCGGTGTGTATTCCAAGCATTTTTGTGAGGAGGATAAATTCTCCCTGTCTCACATTTAGTTTTGGTCCATCAAACTGGCGCTCGTTTTGGTTTCTCTTCTGGCACTAAAGGCCAATTTGCATCTTTAATTGAATGCAGACACTGCATCTAACATGACAGGCACTACCCATTCAAGAATGGGTAGACAAAATATTGTCTTTCCTGACTCCTACTTGCCTTAATTAAAAGCAGAGGGCTGACTTCAGCCCTGAACTCTGCCCTTGCTAATACTTTTACACGTTGCTTCATGCTAAGGCTTAACAGAGCCCATGCAAGTTCCTGGCTTGCTGGTGTAGTTTGTTACAGTTTTAAGGGCAAGTTTCACTTAATTGATGGGAGGTTCCTCCTTGTGTAGGTAGGGCTGGCCTCGCCCCATCTGCTCTTCACCTGCGGGGAGGAAGCGGGTGCAGGGGTTAGTACCACTGGGCAAAATGGAGCAGATCGGAGCCAAGTGACTGTTTCCATGGGCTTATGCCATTCTGTGGTTGCACCACCTCCTGGCATGATTTCCTCTGGCTTGTGTGCTCTGCCTTCCAGATGGACAGAAATCCCTTTTCAAAGAGGACCTAGGACCTAATAGATACTGTGAGGTCGATTAGATATCCAGCCTTGGTTTTGGGCTTGGAGTCAGGTGTTTAAACTTTTAATGTTTGGGGGTTTTTTAACTTGTGTCCTCTCCTGCCTAAATTTAGGATTTCACTGTGTGTGCTCAGATCCCCATTGCTTAAGCCTGCACAGGACCTCTTGTGGTCAGCAACCCTCAGGTTACTTCGTGAACTGGGAGGGTACAGAAATAGCTACCCTGGACTGGCCACAGTTAAAGTATAACAAATCATGTCCCACTCACCTGAGTACCCCAAAGTGGGGTATAGATGGATGCCTTTATACAGATGGATGCAAATCAGGAGGCAGCAGTGGCTGAAGAGGTGCTCTCTGCATAACAGATAAAAGAGATGGGATAGGGTACGTGGAGGTGGTGGTGAATACTCCCTGCTCCTGCAGAAAATGCTGA
This sequence comes from Corapipo altera, assembly GCF_003945725.1. Classification (NCBI taxonomy): domain Eukaryota; kingdom Metazoa; phylum Chordata; class Aves; order Passeriformes; family Pipridae; genus Corapipo; species Corapipo altera. The sequence goes on from NW_020884989.1 coordinate 1,147,863, forward strand.
GTTTTCCTTGTGTGAGCACTGGCTTAGGTAAAAACACAGAGAAATCATCTGTCCATACAGTGTAATTTTGCAGTGTGTATTTGTTGTCATCATATCTACAGAGAAGAATTTTTGCTTAGTCTCCAGATCCTGGAAAGAGAAGCATTGGAGAGCTCAGCTTTCCATTACAAGCCTTTGCTCTCACGCTTCTGCAGCAAAAGTTAACCAAGTGACCTGCATTTATCTGAAAGAATAAAACTGAGAAGGCAAACATGATACCCAAATCCCAAAAAAAGGTTGAAAACCGCAGAACACCACCTGATGGAGGGGTTAATCTCTCAGGGTGTTCCTGGGAGAGCTTGAGATGCTCACTCAGGGCTTTTTGATGCTGGCATTGGCAAGGCAAAGCACAAGACGTGGCTGCTATTAAGAACCTTCTATGGCTTTGCCAGAGCTGGTCGGTCACAAGGTCACCTTCACCTTTTCTCTGCTGCTTAGTGTGATGATAATGCTTGAAGCAATTCATGAATCCTCTGTCCCACAGAAAATCTTTGTAACCCAGGTGCTCACAGGAAGGCACCTTTCCCAAGACACAAAGTCATACAAGTTTGATGAAAGAAAAAACCTAAGCCAGCTGAAGCCAGGCACGCTTTAAATGCAGAGCATGCATGTACTTTTCCTGTATCCCTGCAGAGTTCATACCCCTACCTCTGACTGGTCCTAGAGCCTTGACCAACCAAAAGATTTTAATTTCACTACAGGCACCTACACGGAATATTTAGGCACCACAGGCATAACCAGACTTCTTTCAGGCCTTGCTGATAAAAAATAGTCTCATACTTGCCTGCATTTCTGCTACCAGACACAAGCAAAGACCTCAGTTTGAGCAATTATGAGCTCCTTGATGCAGGCTTTACTCTTGCCTATTTAGCAAACAGGACCAATCTAGCTGATTCTTCCCTGGATATATAATTTCAGGTTGTGGGGAGCAGGGAGGGTAATACTGGTGAAATGATCCAAGTGGTAGGCCCATCAACAAAGCTAAGAACAGCTAGCTGGCATGCAAGAAAATCTGGGTTCAGATCTCTAGAGAAAATAACATAAGCATAACCCAGTTTCTATTGCAGTGCTGTATAGAATCATAGAATCAGATGGGTTGGACTCTGAGATCATCAAGTCCAACTCTTGATCCACTACCACCACAGTTGCTAGACCATGGCACTAAGTGTCACGTCCAGCCTCATCTTAAAAACCTCCAGGGACAGAGAATCAGCCCATTCCAATGGCTGATTTCCCTCTCTGTAAAGAATTTCTTCCTAATATCTAACCTAAACCTCCCCTGGTGCAGCTTAAGGCCATGCCCTCTTGTCCTACTGCTGGTTGCCTGGGAGAAGAGACCAACCCCCACCTGCCTACAACCTCCTCTCAGGTAGTTGTAGAGAGCAATGAGGTCTCCCCTGAGCCTTCTCAAGGCTAAACAACCCCAGCTCCCTCAGCCTCTCCTCATAGGACTTGTGCTCCAGTCCCTTCACCAGCCTTGTTGCCCTTCTCTGCACCTGCTCCAGCACCTCAACATCTTTCCTGAGCTGAGGGACCCAGAACTGGACACAGTACTCCAGGTGAGGCCTCACCAGCGCTGAGTACAGGGGCAGAATCACTTCCCTGCTCCTGCTACCGCACTGTTCCTGATACAGGCCAGGATGCCATTGGCCTTCTTGGCCACCTGGGCACACTGCTGGCTCATGTTCAGCCTCCTGTCAATCAGCACTCCCAGGTCCCTTTCTGCCTGGCTGCTCTCCAGCTGCTCTGTGCCCAGCCTGTAGCAATGCAGTGGGTTGTTGTGGCCAAAGTGCAGGACCCAGCACTTGGCCTTGTTGCACCTCATCCCGTATGTAATTAATATTTAAAGCAGAACCACTGCGGTGGCAGACAGAAAGTTCCACTTTGGGCTTTTAACTTCTAAAAACTAAAGTGCCATCTTCCTCCAGTATCCAGTGATGAACTTGATTAGTTTCTCTTTTAGCATACTGGCTTCACCTAAGAGAAAAGAGCCACCCTTCACTCACACTGCAATGCCCCAGCTGTGAACTTTTAACCCTGAACTTGTTACAGACTGTGAGCCTGTACAGCACACAAGTCATAAGCAGTAAATCCACTGTCAGAAAATGGTGTCTGAATGCAGGGGAGTGGAGCTGTTCCCCTCGGTGCCTTGCTGTAATTCACTTTCTGTCCTCTTGCTGCTTCTCTGTCTACTCCAATGTGTGTGTTGGTAGTAGCAGCGCACTTGCTTACCTGCAGGAGGGAAAAGCAGCTTAAAAAGGGGAAGACCATGTGATGCTGTGAGAAGAACCAAGATTGTCTTCTAGGTTGCCAAGGTATGCCTTCTTCTCATCAGCCTACTTTGGAGAAATACTGGATTTACGAGCATTTCCTGAGAGCTGAAGCAAAGGTAGGTAACAGACAAGTAAAGTGTTCAGGTTTGGCTGAAGACCATTTTCTACTATTTCTACCTCCTGCTTACTCAGTGGAGCAAGGAACACTGTGGGTTTAATCTGGGACAGAGCTCCTTTGTGCAACGTATGTGCTCATGGACAGTGGGATCTTCTTATCTGATGCTTTAGCTGCTCCAGGGAAGGGCAGCTAGGACAGGTCCCACTCACTCCTTGGAGCTCTGGCTCTCACAGGGTGACATTAGGCTGGGTCCTGGGAGCCAGTACAGGCTGCCCCAGTGGATTGGCTCCCTTTAACACAATGCAGAAGTCAGCTGCAGGACACATCTAGCATGCTTTAAAAATAATAAGTCTCAGCATCACCTGCACAGGGCTAAACTCTGTTGTTGCAACCCTAACACACAGTGAAATCAGCACATTTTAAACTTAAACCTGCTGATATAACAAATAGCGTGATGCTGATCCAGGTGGATATACAACAAGAAAAATACCAAGTGTCACTTCTTGTTCTAACAGTAAACCTCTCAACCTTTTACAAGAAACACCCCAAATTGGCACCAGAGGGTTCCACAACAAAATACAAAGATGCCTTGTGAGAGACTGATGTAAAATGAAGGCAGGGCCAGTCACTCTCCATAACAACATCCCTTCCAGCTTTTGTATGCACCCAAAATGCACCAATTCGTCAGCTGCTGATTTAATCCTTGCAGAATAAAAAAGGCAACAAGAGGAAGACTGGTTGGGGAGATACAGAGGGGTTTCTGACTGGGAGGAGATACCTTCTCAAGAACAAAAGCACTTGAGGCTTCACCTTTGTCCGAAGCTGTTTCATGGATAAGGCCTTTCCTGCAAAGAGAGGAATTTTACTAGTAGAAACAGAAATATAAGCAGAACCAACTTTTGATTTTCCGGGTAATAGTGCCTTGGAGTTCACATAAACATAGTAGGCTTATAGAAGGCTTTTTGTTTGTGATCACTGAAGCTTCCTATTTCCCTCCTGCTTTCCTAGGGCCAGCTGACCTGAGAGCAATAATAGCAGATGGAAAGCTTGCATATTAAGGATTATTAATGATTCATCAAGCCTTGAACTTCAAAAACTTCAATTTCCATTTCCTTTTCAAACATACCCCATATCCTCATGAGAATATATTTTCTCCAGTAGTAATAAATGGCGTGGGGGAGGAGGAGGGAAGTGGTATTTGAGGCCCAGTAAAGGGAAGGGTAGCCTTATGGAAACAGGAACAAGACCTAAACAACCATAGCTTTAAAAGCGAAATTTTATATTTTATAGTATCAGTCAGAGAGAAGACTGAGCAAAACCAAACATCAAGTCTGCTCCATTTTATCTATTCTGTTCCTATAGAAATGATTGCCTTGTTCTGTGTTATATCCTGACAAAACCGGCAAAAATTCTCCATTTTCCACTCAGCACTTGTGTTGATCTTATAACCACAGCTATATTTACAACCCTGCATAACTTTTGAAATATACTGGCAAAATCAAACTTTTGATTTGATTTGATCGAAGCAGTGTCACTACCCATGGTGCAATGACCTCTTCTGACATACCCAATCTACTAATTCCCTGAGTCTGCCATTTTCCACTTCAGAATATATCCTGGAGAATAGCCATTCTGGCCATCATATTAAACTTAAAATCAAATCAAAACACCTGGATTCTTTTGAATCCCTGGTGCTATTTAGGAAATAGTGTAGTAGTCCATGTTTGCAAATTGTCAGCCCTGGCTGTATACAGGAAAAGCCATAGCCAGCCTTCTTCCTTGGCTGAAGCTCTGGGTTCCTAAAATCTCTGGGTGGAGTGACCTGACTTTCTCCATTATGGAGCAATATTAGGAACAGAGATATTTCTAAACATGTTACAGCCAGCCTGGGAAGATGTGGGTATAAAGGAAGGTGTACTGTGACCAGGATTCCTTCTTTCATTCTGGCAGTAGCTTTTTCAAACAAACAGAGCTGGAAACCGTCCCAGAGGAGGCAAGATGGATGTAAAGGGGAAACTCTCATAGTGACAATACAACATATTTTTTAATGTGCTTTAATTATTTTGGCTTCATTGTTTTTCTCTATTTTCCTTCCACTGCTTTATCTCCCAAGGAACATTTATTTCAATAGCCATTCCCAAAAGAGGATAGAAGAGAAAACAATCTGAATAATGTCAGTTTAATTCCCCACTTTTGTGATGTTCACATTTGGTTTTCCTTTTGCTTCTCAGTCCCTTCATGATGTTTCTCACATTAAGACTAAAACTAGGTTCTCTCTTGCTTGTATAATGGATTTTAATTTCCTGGAAAACCCTTACATTATCTTCCTAGGTTTCTTACCTTTCTTGTTGCCATATAACTTATCTAAATCCTCTAGCCCTATTCTAACTGTCTCATTTACTAACCAGCTAACCCAGCCAAACACTTGATATTGACTCATGCAGTTCTCCAATGGAGATAAGCCGCTTTAAGTGTTTGGGTTTTTTTCCATTTCTCACCTTGGGCAAACTTAGGTCAGTCATAAAGTAGTTTCAGTTTTGTTTCTACTTACTTTCATTTGCATAGCGTGTAAAAAGAACACTTAAAAATAAAACCATTGTTTCCACTGACTTTCAGAGTGCCTGTGAGGATTGTTTTTTATATGTACTGAGCCAAAAGTGGGAAGTGATTGTGATCTCTGCTGAGAGGAAATAGTTGTTTCTAGGAGAAAAAAGTTAATCAGAGGAAAAAATGTTTTTTAAGCGAAAGGCTTGGGGTTTGATTTTTTTCCCACCTGAAACAAATTAAGGATTTGTCCATTCTGAGCTGAAATTACTGTCAAGCAAATTTAGTATTCAATTAGTTCTTGTCTTGCAAGTTTGAAACGGCAGAGGATAATGTGACCAGATCATTCAAAAAGACCTATCAAAGAAGGCAGATAAATCTACTCCAGTTCCCACCTAGGCTTCGCAGAAGAGTCATGTAACACCTGAGCATAGCAGGGAGGCTTCAGCTTTTGGCAGTCCAGGGGGCTCGCAAGTGCCTGCATGAGCTGGGCACAGTGGGGACCGACTCCAGGTGCGTCAGCGGCTCCTCCACGCACCTGCTAACAAACACCAGCACGTCTTTTGATATAAAGGGCCGCTGCCACGCATACCACGGGCTGTCCGACCGGTCAGCTCCAGCTCACCGGAGGGACGGGATGCAAATGGCCAAGAGCTGAGGCGGCTGCCTTCGCCAGCACCGCCCCCGGGAAGGTGAAGGTGGGCACTGCGGAACCCCCCCGCGTCTCCTGCCCGGGCCCCAACGGGGAAAAGCTGTCCCACAGCGACACCCGGTGGGGGAAACGCCTCCACGGCTTGGGAGAGCTGCCCTTCCATCGATAAACGGCGGCATTCGGCACCCCCCGTACCCGGGGTGATGGCTCCGCTGGAGAGCCACGAGAACTGCATATAGTGAAGGGCTTTGGCTCTTCTGCCTGAGATCCCCAAGTTGATGCTTGTGTGTGTGAAACACAGACTGAGCTCTAGAGAAGACTGAGGCACCAAAAGCCAGCTGAGTGTATAACTGTGCCAGACCAAAAATGAAATGTGGAAAGGGAGATCACATAAAAATGAGCATTAAAGTGTGAGCAGTGCTGCTCCCCTTGCTTGCTTGGTTTAGATGGAAAATCACTTTTAAGCTACCAAATGATGCAGCTTTTCCAAAAGAATGTTGTCTCTTCTTACTCTGTATTGCAATGGAGTGAATGGTGGGGCACAGTGAGTTAAGGAGTCACAGATTTATTGCTGTCCTCTTTTAACACTCTGGCTTCCCCCTCCTCAACGGGGTTCAGCACTGATGCTCTGGTGTGAATGAGTGACCCCAGGGAAGGGGCCACGGTAGGAGGCGTTGCAGGGAGTTACATCCCTGCTCTGCTCAGGAGTTACATCTCAGCTCAGGCCCCCACACTTTGTTCTGCAGCTGTACCGATGCCTAGCCACGTGCCTGCCAATCCAAAGCCAGACCCCACACAGCACACGTCTCTGGGAATTCCGTGAGTCTTGGCTGTGCTTGGTTAGGATCAGCAAATCAGCTCTGCTTCCTTTGCACAGGTACTGTGGGGCTGCCCTGTGCCTATGAGGATGCTGCTCTGGACTGCTTGCTCTCACCTTCAGCTTCTGGCTCCCTTTTCCCTACGAAGAAGTTTGCTCTGGTGGTGCCCAGGCTCTCTAGAACTTCAAGCTGTGCCATGAGGCTGCCAGTAGAAAAGTAATTTGGACTGCATTTCTTTTGGTACAAATCTGTGTCCTTTGAGTTTTCTTATTATTTACAGTCACTTCTAGTCTTTTTCCTGACTGGCAGCTCAGCATAGTTCAAACGGTATAAGGTAAAGACACTCTTTACAGTCCCCTACTACCCTGCCCTTAAATTAGTTTGATTTAGGATGCTGTAGATTGTGATCTGCCCTGAGCGCCAAGGACATGTTGCAGAGCCTGGGAGCCAGCAAAGCATTGTCTTCTTTACTCCCAGTCTTCTCAATAAGATACTAAATAGTGTGCCCCTAAGAGCCATTGAGTCATATCCCCCTAAGCAAGATTTTCTTAATTCCCTCATTTTCCATAAGAATAAAACCAAACCACAAAATGTGTAAATTTCTAAATTAATGATGAAATATGAGATAGGCATAGACTAAAAAAATCATATATAGCTGTCTCTGGAAAGTATTTTCACATTTGAATTGTCGTTGGACTGGTAGCCTTTGGCATCAACTGTGCAGAATAAAGCCCAATATTCAATAAAACCAAATATCATCTTAAAGTATTATATTAGTACACCGGTGTACCTCCTTCAGCACAACACCTTGATACAGCTGACCATAGCCTTGAAAACTCTAGGAGCCTGTGGTGGAGCAGCTGTGTCCTGTGTTCAACTCAGGGCTCGCTCCAGGTGTGGGCAAATCCTTGGGCTGGGGGGAAATACAGCTTGGGAAGGGCCAACATAAACCCTGTAGGCCTGTGCGCAAATCAAGTGGCATACAGATCCTTCACTGGATGGCTGAATTGGTTCCCTCACCAGTTTTGTGGTTTTGGCAAACCAGAACATCACTATACACAGTTGTGGATGTGTGTATTGTACCATGCAAACACTGCCACAAATTGCCCACCCACAGCAGCGTATTTTCCTGATGTTATCGAGCTGTTTCAGGTGTTATCTGTAACTGTATGTTCCTTTTGTGCATGCTTCTGCACTTTGCACTGCTGCTGAGGCCAGCAAGTTGAGGGAGATGATTCTGCCCCTCTACTCCACTCTGGTGAGACCACACATGGAGTACTCCATCCAGCTCTGGGGCCTTCAGCACAGGAAAAACACGGATCTGTTGGAACAGGTCCAAAGGAGGGCCACAGAGATGGTCAGAGGGCTGGAGCACTTCCTGTGAGGAGACAGGCTGAGAGAGCTGGAGTTGTTCTGCCTGGAGAAGAGAAGGCTCTTAGGAGACCTTATTCTGGCTTTTCAGTACATAGAGGGGACTTGGAAGAAAGATGGAGACAAACCGTTTACCAGAGCCTGTAGTACAGAACAAGGGAAAGTGGTTTTAAACTGAAAGAGGGCAGCTTTACATTGGACACAAAGAAGAAATTTTTAACAATAAGAGTGGGGACACACTGCAAAAGGTTGCCCAGAGAAGTTGAGGGCGCACCACCTCTGGAAGTGTTCAAGAGCAGGCTGTATGGGGCTTTGAGCAACTTCATCTGGTGGAAGATGTCCCTGTCCATAGCAGGGGGGTCAAGCTGGAGGATTTTTAAAGTCTACTCCGACCCAAATCATTTTATGATTCTTCTGTGATTCCACTCAAGGCACATTGAAAGAGTTTCAGTAACTTCCTAAGTATTTTCTTCACACATCTAGATAAAAAGGTTTGCTTAGATGTGCAGCTGAGGTAGATGTGCAATTACCATAGCTCAGCTGGCAGAGGCAAACTCACTGGCTGTCATGTTCCTCACCCTTTCATTCGCTGCTGACATTTGAAGCGGTATGAACACACCCTTATATAAGTATGTGTAGGTGTTTTTTGCCTTTGTAGAATGGAAAACTTTCATGAGTTTCAAATAGAAAATATATACAATGTTCTTATACACTTGACACACTGCAGCTAATAGTTGTGAAGGCAATAATGGCTTTGAGCGGGAAGCATGGGACTGGAAAACACAAAGTAAATGAAACCATATGAATCAAGAGGCTCAGAGGTTGACACAGTTGCAGTTGCAATTACAGTCTGTGTTGGTTAGTTTTCCTCACAGGTCAAATGGAATAAATTCTTTGATCAGGATTACTCCAAAAGAGCGGTATTTTAGCAAGATTTTCAGTCAGAGAAAAACACTTTATCAGAATAAAAAGCACTCCAAAATGAGCTGAACTGCCATGCTTTGCACAGCTACTAGCAAGTGGGAAAAGCCTTGGTGGATAACATAAATGGCAGATAGAAAAGCCTCAACAATTAAGATATTAGGAATTTATTATTTTGTGTGAAATTAAGATAATACTTCCCAAAGGAATATGTGGAATAAAATCTTTGACTTCCTGAGGAAGAAGCAAGGTTTCTAAATTTTGAGATATCCACTTTATGCAATCCTTTTGGGAATTCCTACCTTTTTTTTTTTTTTAACATCAAGAATAAAAGCTGCTTTTTCCATTTAAGTTAAAACCAATCATCCTTGTGCATAAGGGTCTTTTCCTCTGAGACAGAGATACTGGGCTTTCAATCTCCCTACTTCCCTGGCATTTGTTAGTCCGTTATTCATAAGACTTAGCACTTCTGTAGAGCTGTAAATCTCCAAAACTCTCTGCTACTATGAGGGATTTCATTGTGTAAATGAATTTAAGTGGGTGGATCACTGGGCTTGGCAGAGCCCTTGGAAAACAGCAGACCCTCCTGGGAATGTGAGTCTGAGGCCTGAGGTATAGTACCTCCTGATAACAATGCTGTTCTCTACACGTTTTTCCAGCTGGAAACTCTAAGATGTAGGTGGTGGCAAAGAAGAGTCGATGTTGTTCCAAATGACAATGTTTGGAAACTCTGGTTGCTCAAGAGGGGAAAAGGAAGTCTTTTTGAGACTTATAACTTGCTTTGCTGTCCTTTAAAAGTAGATCTGAGGTTCTTTGTGAGGGTTATTTAATGACACTAATTATTTAGAGGTACAAAACACTTGTAGTACCTTGTTCCCCATAAAATTGGCAAGGGGTTTCCCACTGATATTATTTCAGCTTTGCTGAATACCTGAAAAAATCCTTGAAGTGGAATGCAAAACTGAAAGGAAACTTTTCCCCCCTCAGACCAAATTGTTGCATTTTATCTCTTTGAACGTTCAGACATATGTTTTCAATTACATTGAAATTGAATTACATTACAACTGCCTTGTCTGGTGTTGCTTTGCTTCATGGGAGTTATAGTTTAGGTCCCCATTTGGTGCCCTGGTTTTGGTTCCTTGGAGAACAGCCTCTACCCTCTGGCTGGGCTGGTTAGATATAGGGTGCAGTGCACTCCAGTGAAGAAATGCAGTTAGGTAAAATACTTACCTTTGCTTTGACCCAAAATATTTTATTCAAGGAAAATTGTCTTCGGCAATCCCTCCAAAACTGGGAGAAAGCAAGATACTGAAATAAAGAGTTTCCTACAACATAGAAACTCTGTTTTTCATTTGTCTCAATTCCTGTTCTGCGCCCCAAACTGCTGTGCCTTGTTGCTGCTTTTTTTTTGGTACAAAAATAGTTACATGTCATCTTCAGGGTGAAGGGGGATACATGCTTGGAGATCAAGGTTGTTTGGTTTGGGGTTTTGGGGTTTTTTGTATGTTTGTTTGTTTGTTTTTGAGAAATTATTCTGGGTGTTTAAATTCATAAGTGTTCAGGGCACAAGTCTCACTTTCAGTCAGCAGTTCCAATGAACTTAAAACAGAAATTAGGGGCCTAATTAGTTATCAAGAGAAGACTTTCTAATTGTCCTAATTAGTAGACTAACAGGTCTAAGTCAATTCTGTGCTGAAGTCTTGATAGATATGGTAAGAACTATCTGAATTTCAAAGTAACTTTCAATTTATTTTAAACAGAAATTTGTGTGTCTATATGTAAGAAGAATATTATATTTTAATTTTTTTTTCCATGTCTGACAGATCTTAGGATTCCCAGGTATCATTGTTTCTGGTTGGATTGTATAATTTTGGAGGGGTATTGTTTTGTTTTCTTAAGACATGATCCAAAAAAAAAAAAAAAAAGAGATAAGTAATATGTTCTATTCACTGAATAGAGATGCTGAAAATGTTGAAGAGATTTTCTGAAAGCTTTCTAAGATTAGCTTTATAATGGATTCTTTAGATTAAAAAAAAATAATAAATCCAGGTTTTAAGTAAGCATTGCTTTTATGCATCTATAATGTGTCAGTAAGAACAACACTATTAACCAAGTCAGGCTACTACCAGTTTTCATACCAGTCATTTTATATTTAAGTTATATTTATCATGTGCTGAATGTCATACACACATGGTAGGATGCTTGTCTTTTCCTGAAAATCTTAGTCACTTGCAAAGAAAAAAGCATTTTATTTGCTGAAGGCTGAATAGGCCCTTCAAACATCTGCACACTGTTAAACAATCCAGAAAACCCCTTCTACACAGTCACTGAGCCTTTTGTTTTTTAAGATCAACCTCTTCAATCTGGAGATAGGAAAGGACTTATTTTTGTACTTGTATCACAGAGGAGAAAAAGGAGCAGCTTGTTAGTAGCTCTCATTTGGACTGTAGTCACTGCAGCCTCACTAAGATCTTCTATTGCATTTCTTCATCTCAGGAGAGAGAGGAACACCTCGTTCCCCACATCCAAGCCTCTTGGTTTAAAGAAACAAATACTGAGCTGGAAATCCAATAAAATGAACTCCCTCCCCTTTTAATTCCCATCAAATACAGAGAGAAAAAATGCAAGAAGGTATACATGAAAAAATAGCAGCTTACTGACAAGGAAATAGCAGCAAAAACAATTCCAACAGAACGGTTCAAATCAACGACAGAGAGAGAAATCGCTCCTGGTCCCCCTGCCCTTGCACTCGCTTTTGTATACAAACAAAACCAATGATCGATATGTGCTTCCCTGCTCCGCTTTCCTCTATGGGGGAACAAAGAATGAAAAGTAAAACGAGGGGAAAGAGGGGAGGCAAAGCAAAATCTGGAGAGCCAGTTCATTTCAATGGGGCGTTGTTCTGCTGGAATGCTGGCTCGGCGATGGCAAGGACTGGCTCTCGCCCTGCCCACAGCGCAGCGCTGCTGGACTGCAGCGTTTTCCCGGGCTCTCCAAGGCTCTCCTGGCGGCAGCGGGTGGTTCGGTAGCAGATCCAGGCTTGGTGGGAGTAGTGGGGTCCAGCGGGCCCGGGAGTGGTGGGAGCAGCGGCCGAGACCCCAGCAAAACGACGGCGCTGCGTGGGCTCTCTAGGCACCAGCCTCCTGTGATCCACGGAAGAGAAGTAGTTTTGTTCTCCCTTTAGGTCTTTCTTATTTCTTCCCTTCCCTTTCCAGCTCAGGATGGAAGGGGGAGCGGGGCGGGGAGAGGGACGGGGGTGGGTTCGTTCTTAAAGATGCAGTCCTCTGAAACAACACTGAAAAAAAGGGAATAAAATACAAAAACCCTCTCATAAGTATGACACAAGTGCAGTCCCAGGTGCTGGTTTGTATGGAGGACCTGGGGTGGTGGAGGAAGGAAGCAAGAACTCAAATTGTGGCCTGTTGAAAAGCTGGACAAAAAGTGTCCACCATGCAGCATTGTTTTATTTAGGCTTGGCATGGTTATTTTGATCACGGAGCTATGATACAGTGTCAATTAATGCTTATCCAGCATCCAAGTCCACCTGTATCCATGTATTGATAGCAACCATTAATCCTTGACACAAAACCTTAGGAGGTAAGGCAAAAAGGAGGCACAGGATACGATCACAGAGGCCACGCAGCCTCTTCTAGAGACAAGGAGGCTAAGAGCTACCCACGAAGTACTTGAAGGACAGAACCAAACTCTTTTCAGTAGTGACTGTACCAAACAGTGAGGGCTTGTCTGCTGTAGCTATCTGTGCCATCCTGTCTCCTGGAAAGACCTTGAGCCTATGTTATAACCTTATCTCTGGCCCTATCTCCTCACCGAGCTGTCTGGATGGACCCTGAAGCTGATTCATAACGTAACCTGGTTAAAGGCTGTTAATGGAAACTGTTCAAGTTCTGTGGGACTGTGCCAGAGGGGTAGAAGCTTGAAGGCACTTCTTGCAGTGTGATGACCCTCAGTCCCTGGTTTGTCCTTCCTTGGAGAGCAGTTTCTTCCCATATCCATTGTTGATTCTTGATGTTTCATGGACCTCTGTTTTTACAGCCAGAATTGACCAATTGTACGATATACTCAGACTTTCTCTTCAGAGAAAGGAATATAAAGGTTTACCTTTATCTGGTTGAATCTTTGACAGTAATAGCCTTTCACTGACTGACTGTATTTAAATGCTTCTGGGGATTTCTTCACCTCAGGTATTTCCCTTGGTTAAATAGAAAGTGGGGCTCAAATCATGTTGGATTTCTATTTAGAAGTTTTAAGACTTTAAGTTAGTCAATTACTATATTGCAGAATACTTTATATTTTAAATTATATTTATTACAGGATGATTTCTGTTTGTTTTGAATTTTGCCACTTCATGCTATAATTCATCTTATGGTTAAAAAACACACACACAAAATCTTACTCAGTAGCTGTTGCTGCAATTGGTTTGAGCATTGCAAACAGTCCTTATTCTTTCATGAGAGTGGGTTTGGATACCCAGCAATTGGTTAAATGTAACATTAACCATTTGGCTGCTGATCAAAGATGTTTGAAAGCAGAGGAAATCTGCAAATTTCCAAAGTAGAATTAAACTGTGCTGAATGAATTATCATATTGGTGTCATGAAGCACTGATGCCTGAGGAAATTCAATCACTTCTCTTTTCTTTCATATGTGTCTTGGAAAGCCAGAAAAGAGCAGCACAGAGACAAACAAAGAAATAATCACTCCTCCAGAAAATGGTAAGATATACTAGTCCTGCAAATATATATATATATGTATGCTGTACTGTGAGTATTTTCAAAACTGATTTCATTCATAGACAGAGCCTAGGACAGCAACACAATATTCCTTTCTCTTCATAAATCTTGTTTTATAAGCTCTATTGCCCTTGTTTTTCATAGCAACAGGCAGCAGGGCATAGTAAAGGCCAACCTTGTGCAGGTGACAGGGTGATAGATCAATGTCTTCTGCAAAAGCACTGCCTTTGGAAGTTCAGTTGCACCCAAGGCCTGTGCAGTTGCTCTGTCAGACCTGCAGCAACTCCCTGAATTATTTACATGGGAGTTGCGTCCTCATCATCCCCAGATCTTAAGTGTTTATTTACATGCCACTATGGGCAGAAATTCATGCTATCTTTCCTCTGCTGAAGTCTCATCTACAGTCTAGACCTCAGCTTAGGAAAGCCCATAACTGGGTGCCAATGGGTCCAAAGACATACCAAGCTTTAGGCACCATGGCTTTAAAATCACAACTTAGAAAAATTAAATTCTTAGCTGAATAATAATGCGGACAGTACTTCATTGTTGCAAACACATCTTAACAGGTAAGGTTCAATACATATTCCTGAGGAAGAGATGATCTGAAAGAGAAGGTAATAGTGGAGCCACCACTGTAAGTCTTAATGCTTTAGGATGGGAGGTAAGGCTGTTGCTGCTGTTGAAAAGCAGGAAAAGCTGAAAGGTAGACATAATTATCCTGGAATTTAGTCACGTTAAAAAGTGCACATTTTAAGATTTAAATCATCAGGATCTTTGTCTACACCATTGGCACCCGAGTGACACCCTCGTGTCCTTGCTCCTGACAGGAGTTCGGCAGGGCAGGAACTGGGCACCACCTTGTAGGGCCATCTCCCGATCAGGTACCTCAGCTCCCTGCGCCAGGCTCCCACTGGGGTGGTGGGGAAGACCCTTTCTTTGAGGCTTTCCTCTGTGGATTATGGGTGTTACCCACCCAGGTAGTTTCGTCTGACAGTGCTATGTTTCTTAATATGTCATGCTATTGGGAAAATTCTCAGAAAGACCAACATCACTTTAAAGTGCTTTAATCCACCATTTACCGAGGTGACGTGGCTGTTTTGACGGCTGACTGACCATCAGGAGAGTTCGGTAAAAGCCGTGACTTTTAGGCCAACGATTTGCTTGATTTTTTTTTTTTTAAGATACATTTTAAAATATTGTTTTAAATTTATTTTTTTTTTAATTTTAAATTGACTTGGGAGAGGCCCCCGGCGAGGCCTCTCCTTCCCCCGCAGACGGCAGGTGGCGCCATGGCGGCGGGAACCGCTGTGGCGGGCAGCGGGAGCCTCCGCCGGGCCCCGCGGGACCTCGGCACCGGGGAACCTGGGACACCGCCGGGACATCGCCGGGACACCCCTGGGACACCTCCGGCGGTTCCCCTTCGGGAGTGCTGCGGCTTCGCAGCGGGCCGTGGCTCGGAGAAGCCGGAGCGCTCTCAAGGGACGCTTGAGGCTGCGGTGTTGTTTTGGGATCTGAGGGTGTCGGTCACTTGTGAGTTTGGCTGGTGCTTTTTGGTACCACACAGGCACGGTGCGCATCTGCCTCGAGCCTTGCAGGTCCTGCACACCCCTCCCTGACATCTCTCCCAACACACACTCCCACCCTCCATCTTGACCCCAGTGAAAACCGTGGCATTTCCATCTCAAACTGGGCTGCATCCGTTCAAAACCAGTGGAGAACTTGTAGAAGGAAAACGTATGGTGGGTCTGTTTTAGGAAGACAGGCTTCACTTTTGGGAGAGGGGAGAGAAAGGGAAGAATAGATGTTTTAATTTTTCTGCATTAGAAAGGAAACCTCAACCTTGTTTCATGTGTGTGTCTACCTGCAGGCAGCTTTTCCAGCCCCCCCGGACTCCTGCCCTCCCACACCGTGGTTGTGGTTGCCATTTCCTGCTGTCTGTTCATCTGTTCAGGCCTCGGGCTTTGCTGTTTTCTTACCAATTGTAGTTTAAAGCCTCACTCCACGGATTTCCTAGGATCAAATTCCGCTTCCCTCACACCTCCCAGGGTGCAGTTTCTGCTAAGCTGGAGCAGTTGATCAGTCACCAAAACATTAAGGACCTTCCTTGTAGGACAGTAGAGCAGAGAAGCCATGACACAGAGCAGGCCCAGAGGGATTTGCACAGTTCCTTCACAACCACAGCTGTTCATGGTCTTCCCTCATCTTTGTCAGAGCCTTGTGGAATGCTCTGACACAGGGATGTGAAGTGTCCTGCGTCAGTCCATTTCCAAACATTGTGCTCTAGAGTGTTTATGTGATGCAGTTTCCTCTGCCACACAGAACCTGATGGGTGTTTGCCTAGAGCTGGATATCCTGCAGCATGAGGTGAACGAGTGATGGTTTTTCTCATACCCTGAGTGGTGGTTTGTGTCTGCCTATGCTCTGGTGTCAGTGTCAGTCCAGCTGCTGTCACTTCCACCAAGAGGAGCAGCCCCCTACCTGTTGGCAATATCCTTTGTGTGATTGCACAGTGACCTGATCCAGCTGAGAGCCAGGAAAAAAAAGAAGTGCAGGGGGGCAGGGGGAAGTTAGTTTTCAATGGGATCGGTTCCTTGCTCCAAACACTTGCACAAGCGAAACAGAAGACTTGGCCTGGGAACAAGAAGAAACAGCGTGGGTACAGAGGGAACACAGTGTCCACATCAGCTAAAACTGATACTGGTATCATGTATGTTGAAAAATACCCTGAGGGCTCTTGATATGAAAGTTGTTGAGACATAATCTTCCACACCTAGACACTTCTGAACTTACCTGGTAAGCTAGAAGTAGAGGAGCTGGTAGTGGTGGTATCATCACACCTTCACACAGTTTTGGTTTTTTTTTTCTTGAAATACACCACCTTTTACAGGGAGGGAAGGAGGGAGGAAGGAAGGAAGGAAAGAAGGAAAGAAGGAGAAACATCACAAACCAAAATTCACAGGTTTTAAAATATGGCCATTATGTTCCTGGGTTGTTTTTCTAGTGCTGCACCATTAAATGGAGAAGTCTTTTCCACTTCCCTTTCCCCTCTCCTCTTCCTGTGGCAAAATACAGATGGACCTTAAACGGTGGGGGGGGGGGGGGGGGGGGAAGGTGCCCTGTTGATTCTTATGAAGATATTGCTTTTGTTTTTTTTCTTTGTTACTAGATTATAGGATTGAAAACAGATGTTTCTTTTCTTTAAAACATGCTGTATAGCTTGTCTAAACATAAGGAAAACAGCGTTTCTCCAGACAATGCTAAGTTCCATCCAAGGTTGGAGTCATCTTTATCATGAGGCAGTTGCACTGTAGTAGATACTTGAATGAAATGCGCATCCAGACTCCTCCAACATCACAGTTCAGAATTTAGTTGGTTTCTGTTTCCATTAAAAGCTTGTAATTTCCAAGATTCTCTAAAATTATTAAATGAACGAGTAAAAAGGGGAGATGGGGGACACGTGTTCATCTGCCTGCCTGTCTTTCCTTCATGCAAAATAAATGCATGCTCACTTGTTTCAGAAAAATTGTTTGCTAGAGATCTATCTACCAGACAGTGGTTCACATGTAGGGAATACCTTTTGCAGATTAAGAGCTTTTTCTAATGAGTGAAAGCAGACAGTGGACTTTGCTTTTTAATCTAGGTAGACTTTGCTGTGAGATTTTGTCACACTTATTTGTTAGTTGGGATCCTCTGTTTTCAGAGGAAGGGTTCTTGTTGGGCACATGGGAGTACCAGAGTGGACACTGGTTTTGTGAATAGGAATGCTGGGGACACATGGCTATTGACAGATTGGAGACACTGAGTCTTGCTTGGCCAAAGTATCAGTGCACTGGTAGGAAAAATTCAAGTCCAAATCAATGTGCTTATGTAAACTCATTTAGCAGTTGTGTTTCTCCACAGGATATTCCTGAAAGTTTGCAGGGAAATAGCTTTGGCTTTTATTTAGAGCTAATTTCTGCTAACAAGAATAACCTTTGTGCTTTTACTTGCTTATGTGTAAGTCTGGAAAATCTTGATTCCTGAGCAAGTAACATGGATTAAAGCAATAACATTTCTGGCCGAAACAGCTGTCAGTGGCCAGGTGCTACTCCAATGGTGCTTGATGACAGTGATCCTTTTCCCCTCATCTCAGCATTTTTGGATGGCAGTCATGTGGCCCCAGAGGCCACGCTGTAGAAGCTAATCCACTGCCCAAGGCATCTGCTCCTTGGCAGGCTCTGTGGACATCTGCATAGGTGGATCTACTTTCTGTCACATGGCCAGGTACCTGGGGGCGCAGCGAGGGACCTGCTTTGCTGGGTTTTTTTTTCTTTCCTTTTGGTTTTCTGGAGCTTCCTGAATAAACCAAGGGCGTTTTCTTCATAAGGAATTGGCTGTACATTGCATATGTCCCTCTATTGTTCATGTTGGGAGAAACTGCACTGAAACAGGATCTTTGTTTCTGGCACCCCTGTCTCTCTCCCTGTACTCAGGCTGAAATCATAGCCCTCTCTGGGAGTCGTTAACATTGGTTACTCTAGAAGCAATTGTGTTTTTGTATGCAGCTGTTTATAATTTCAGGTCTGTGAGGGAACGAGCGATGAACTTAGAGAAGCAAAGCTACTTGGGAGACTTTGTGCTATTTGCTGGAAAGAAGTAAGGAAACATTGGGAAAATAAAACAGCCGGAAGGCAGGGAGGTATTGCACGAAGTGGGTAGTTGCAAAATGAACCTTATAAGGTTCATAAGATGCTTGGTCTCACCAAGTTTAGAGGACTAGAACTAGAAAGGCATACTAGATGATCGCATTTTACACTAGCTTGAGTCAGGGAGCGGGATGAAACAGTTTTGTAAGTCTTGTAATAAGCTATGAGGTGGTTAAAGCATTTGCTGTCGTTATTTTTAGGAATAAAGAAGTCTTCCCCTGTTGTTGTTCACTAGCAGGATGGCAGCATTCACCTTTCCTCCCACTTTCCCAGGCTGATCTTCTGCCTGATCTTCCTTCCTGCTCCCAAGGCTCAGCTCCTCTCGTTTTCATCACAGGTTACACACAGTCCTTCCCACTCCTTTCAGTGAGGTGACAGATGGCACATGGCATTGGAGTTGTGTGCCTAATGATTTTTACCTGCTGCTTTTTGCATCCTAGGAAGTATTCCTCCAGGCTTTCCAGCATTGCTGTTGTAGTGTGGGACCCTCACAGGCTGCAGTCACTCAGGGGTGTCTCTGGCTCAGTGAATGTTGCCTTCTTGAAGAGAGCGTCTTCAGCCCTCAGCATTTTCTCCATGTTCTCCTAATACTCATCTTCACATATCTTCTCACAAGTCTTTTCCATGTTTTTCCTGCATCTTTTTATCTGTATACAGTTCTGTGTCACTTCTCTCCTAATGGCTGCAATTCATGCTTAAATATGAGTGGAGGTGCCACATGCTCCTTTGGTTGGAGTTTTGACTCACTGTGGGCTGGTCCCATCTGTTTCAAAGCCACAGGATGTGGCTGTGAGTGGCTCAAGGCACAGTGGCTCAAGCCCTCTCTGTGGGCTCTACGCACAGAGGCAACCCCCACAGCTCCTGACACTGAAACCCTGCCAGTTTTGCCCAATTTACCTCCTTTTTGTCTCTGCCTATCTCTCGCAGTGTGTTACTGGATTCTATCTCTAGGTTATCTCAGGATTTACTTCCAAGCAACATTACTTTTGAAGTATTGATGGTTGTCTTGCATGGGCTACATACTGGAAAAATGTAGACTTTTTTTCCCCCCCTTAAACCTTTGTTCCTGGAATCACATGATTAAACTATCACTTTATTTTTAACGTGAACTCATAGCTCTTGTGCTTAAAGAGGAAATCTTCAAAATGTAGATTGTAGAAGGCAAATATAAAAAGAAATATTATGGGAATTATTTTTGTGTCTTAGCTTTTGGAGCCAGTTCATAATGTGTAAGCCCTAAGGGTTTGAAATACCAGAGAAGAAGTTGCTTCTCTGTTGTCTCCATATCTGCAAAACTGTAATGATCTCTGTAACTCTATCATGTTGGACAGATTCACAGAATGGGTAAGGTTGGCATCCCTGCTTCAGCAGCATCATCCTAGAGTATATGGCACAGGATTGTGTCCAGACAGTTGTGGAGTATCTCCAGTGTGGGAGACTTCACATCCTCTCTGGGCAGTCTTTTTCAGTGATCGGTCGCTGCACAGTAAAGAGATTCTTCTTCATGTTCAGGTGGAACTTCCTGTGTATCAGTTTCTGCCTGTTGCCTCTTGTCCTATTGCTTGGCATCACCGAGAAGAGCCTGGTCCATCTCCTGACACCTCCCTTCAGGTACTGATAGACCTTGATGAGGTTCCCTCTCAGTCATCTCTTCTCAAGGTTGAACAGGCCTAACTCTCTCAGCCTGTTCTCATAAGAAACATGCACCAGTCGCTACCAAGTATGGTAGTTTAATTTCAGCACATTTTTGTCTGCTTAGGTCACAGCCTACAGTGCTCTACGAATTACTAGTTGAATAGATACATGCACAGTGATAAGAATAGACTAGCTGCAAAGCATAGTCTGCAGCAATGAAGAAGAATCTGGATTTAAAAGAAAAAATGCCACTAATGTTACTCTTTATAGAGAGTATTGTGGAAAATTAAATTTTTCAGAATCTCTGAAAATGTAAACTCTTAATTTTGAGTCTTTTCTGCAAGACATTTTTCTTAAGAAATAGCTAGTTCTGTGTTTTCCCCCATAACACTATCTTCACCTTCCTTTGGCAAGTTCAAAAAATGCTTCATGTACTGTCAAGCATAACTCAGCTGCTCACTCATTTCAGCTCCTTAGTTTAATAACCTCAATACAGCCAAACCTGTCATCTTCTAATGCTAAAGTCAGAAACTATTGACCAAGAAACTGATTTCCATTCCAGGGATGACCACAACTACACTTCAGACTTCCTGCAGACCCATGGAAATGAATCTTTTAAGTCTATGGTTTGCCCTCGAGATTTTTGTCACATGTTGAAGCCTTGACCATCCAAAGAGTATAAACCTGTATAAAACTGTATTTTACACACAGTGCATAAAGTAGAAGGCACACATCAGGCTGCTTTCAACTACTACTTTTTGCTGGACAGAAAACCACCACAGCTCAGCTTGGGGCCTTGCAGGGGAACATCAACACAAGGGTAAGTGTTCATGAATAAACATAATGTTGTCAGATTTTCCCTGCTCCTCCTCAGGGGATTGTTATGACTATAGCAGAGGCTGTAGAAGCAACCTCTGGATAAGGAGGGTTTGTGTTCCTTTTTTCACTACTTAAAGACACCTCAAAGAATTATTTATTCCTGATAGCCACAGGGGTGTGGCAGCCTCACCTTGTGTTTCTTAGGTTCCTTGGCTTCAGCCTCTGTATGCCTTTGGATGGGAACACCACCCCTTCCTGCAGGTGTGATGGGATATTTGGAAAGACAGATGTGAAGGCATGGAGAAGTGTGGCTGGATCAGAATTCAGCAAAGCTGCTGAAAGACCACTTGGAACAGTTGCAGTGCCTTGACCCAGTGAGATAGATCTGTGTAGTTCATTTGGATGTGTGGAGAGGGAAGTCAAGCTTGAAACTTAAACCTGGAGCTGTGTGCTGCATGCAAGTAAGCAAGGAGTGCTTTTCAAGGGTGGAGAAACCAATTTGAAAGGTTGTGTTATAAAAATATAGGTGTCAAGTGCTATATTTGCCACTCCTGGTCAAGGCTAAATGCATTTTACAGTGTTCTTAAAATTGAGGCATTTGATTTAACATGGTTAATGGATTTGTGTGTCCTCAGTCTGCCATGAACTGACTTAAAACCAGGACAATTCCGACGTATAAACAAGACATAAAAAAAAGGAAAATATAAAAAATCTTAATAGGCTGTGTCTCTTCTTCATCTTTAGTTAGTCAAGAATTATTTCCTGTGTGCAGTAGGTGTGGTCCATTATAGAACATCAGTGCAGCAGAAAATCTTTTTCAAATATGAAGCATGAAGGGAGAGGGGGAGCATACTGTCCTGAGTATTACATGCTGACAAAGAGATCATTTGTTCCAACTTCTAGAATCAATTAAAACTATGGAAAATAATCTGTGTGCTCATACGAAAAAAAGAAACAGTATGCTAAGGCATGCTTTGGAAACTTTGGGAAGTTGAAGTCAGACTTGCAATTTCTGAAGCCCTGATTCATGGTTCCTGAATGTGTAGAATTGCTGATTTCAGAGATTTGACCCATGAAGCGTGAAAGGCAAGTCATCTCCTGACTCTCTGGTGAGGCATGTCTTGCTTGTGCCTCATATTAGAAGCCCAGAAGCTCCATGTTCCCAGTGTACGGGGAGGGGAGAGGTGTCTGCATTTTGTCAATTCTTTTTTTAACATCTCAAAAGCTATCAAGGCCCTGATTTCTGCCTTACTTCTTCCTCAATACCCATCTTCCATGTAGACCTTGCAGCAACAAGTCAGTCTGTGAGTCAGCTGCAAATATCACCAAGCTCTTCCACATCCTTGCCGATGTCCAGGCTGTTTCCAAACACTAGTCATCAAAGGAAGTCTTTATTTCCACAGCAGTTAAATGACTAAGCCAAGATCAAACAGTGGGTCAGTAGCAGAGGCGGGAACTGAAATCAGGTCTTCTGACTCAAGTTTCTCTTGGCTACAGCCTCTGGGTTACACAGCAGAATTCATTTGTGCTGTAAGTTTCAACAGTTGCTGAGACAAAACTTCATTTTCTTTCCCTGAGATATCATATCTATGTCATCCTGTTCTCTGCCTGCTAGGATGCAGCTTCTTAGCATTAGACTTTAAAAAGGGAGGCAAGCAGGAGGTGTTTCTAAGTGGTTTCACTCTTTTGATCGAAGAGAGAGGTGAGCCAGAGTGTGTTCCAGTGACCTCCTGCTATATAAAAGCTTGGCCTGCCTGACAGGACTTCTGGCTGCTGAGTAGCTGTGAGTCACAGCCTTTACTGCTTTAGTTTGGTGCAGATTGTTACACCAGACACTGCAGAAATGAGGTGGCCTCTTGAATATTTGCACTGCTTGGCAAGCTAGGGTAAATGGGAGTGGATTCAGGAAGTTCTGGCAAGGGCAAGCACAGCTGGTGTTAAGGCCTTTGCAGGGCTCCTTTTGTGTGTGTGTGTGTGTGTGTGTGTGAGTGTAGGAAAATAGCAAGGCCTCTGGAGTTTTTTTCCAGCCAGGGTTCCTGGGAAAGGATGAGTAATGTGGAGATTTCCTGTGACTTTTGGAGTGAGGAAAAAAAACACATAGCCTTTTGGGGGAATCTTCTTGGATCTTCCACCATCCTACTTTTTCCCTGAGTGGCACAGAACGCCTCTCTCCTGGGCTCAGTGCTGCTTTGTTTATCACAGCAACACGAGCTATGGTGTGCAAATACTGTGCTCTGCCCTTGTTTGCCTGGACAGTCCAGGATCTGATCTGTACAATTCCTATTTCCTCCTTGTGGGTGTGCTTTGGAACTTAGCTCCATGTAGGCAACAGTTACCAGTGGTCAAGGTGTGCCTGGCCTGGGATACTGGGAGTATTTCCCTTTCATGACTGAAAGGATCAGGGAGGGAGCCTGTAAGGGAGGGACTACGTGGCTGCAGAGTGTTTTGCACAGCAGCTGGCATGGCTTGGGTTCAGGTTCAAGACTGAGTCAGCTGGGTGCTGTTACAGTGTAAATTACTAAATAGGAATGACAGAAGAGATGTGGGGGTTTCCTGTTGGCAGAGGTATAAAGGAGTGAGGTACCTCAACTCTGAATTTATTACTATTTATTATTTCACTTGCAATACTGCCTGGAGACTGCCTTCAGGGACAAGTGCTCTGTTGTGCAAAGTATGTGCATGCAGGAAAGACTGAGCCATTTCCCACCCTGAAAAAGGGTGTTCTCCAAGTTGTTTGAGCTCTTTGGGGGTGGAGATACTGCAGTGGTACAGGAGCCAGAGTGTAAAGTAAGGAGTGCTGCTACAACTGAGAGCTGTACACAGGCAGTTTAGACATCAGGTGTATGTCCAAAGATCTGCTTCTATTATTTCTGTATCCTCATCACCAGTATTTGGCCACGACATTCTCTAACTAGTATGTCTTGATGTGTGCTTAACCATTTCATGTTCTGAGTGCTTTACAAATATCGTGTAATTAGGAAAATAACTCTGTATTTGCACAGGCAGTTACACAACCTCATGTTCAAAATTCAGCTTTCAGAAATGTAGCCTCAACTGAAATTTCCTTATCTGCTTCTAACTCTCCCAGTTGCTCTTGCCAAAATGATTTTTCATCCCCTCAACCCCATAACTGACTGTGATGATGGTAATAAAATGAGTATAGCCTGGGCAAATAAACTGCTTGCCTCTGCAGTGTAAAATGTAAGACTGGTAAAAGAAAGTAAGGGCTGATAGAGAGTACATGTTTTGGATTCCAGCGTCAGTCCATTTGCTAAATATGCTGGTTTTTGTAGAAGAAAATCAATGCAAAAGAAGGGGCTGCATCTCCCAGTGCCTGATCTGCAGTTGCTGAAGCCAGAACCATGGACTCAGGAGCAGCCCAGTTGCTTCACTTTCCCACAAGCCTTGGTGTTGGGGCCAGGGAAGGATTGATCCCTATGACTGCCTGTATGAAGTGTGAGCCATTGACACAAAGCTCAAGACTTATCTCCCTATCAAAATCCGGGGTATTTTTGTTTGGTTTTGCCTTTTTATTTTTTTTTCCTTCTCCTCTCTCTCAAAGGTTAAATGGTTCCCACAGGGTGCAAGAAAGGGTTATTGAAAGCAGCAGGTCCACTTCTGAATATTGCACTTCTGGTAAATCTCTGATCCAGCATCTAGTGGTTAACCACTGATACAGGAAATGACATTTAACATTCTATCACTCAGCCAGAAATGGAAGAACAAGGCAAGTCTGTATGTGGTGAAGATGGATCATTGCCTGCTATCTATCCCTTAAAGGCATATCATGCCATTTAAAAGGAAATGTTTTTCAAGCAGGGACTTTTTTTCCCTCTTTGTGTACCTTTCTGCTTAAGGCATAGTAAAAAGCTGGAAAACAAATCCCCTTCTTCCTCCTTCCGCGAGGTTTCCCCTGCTAAAATAGGGGCTATGGCCTTATAAACAGCTTAAATACTTTTTCCTGCTCTTTGGTATCTTTTGGAAGTGTATCCCAGGCCCTAGTGGAAGCTGGGGCGGGGTGGGGAGGTGGGGGGAGGGATGCGCGGCGGGCGAGTGGTGGAAAATTCGGGTTTCGGTAGGTGGCACTCGCTGCCCTGACTCAGGGCTCAGCTCTCCCGGGCATGATGTGGTGCTGCCTTTGGTCCGAGCAGTCCTGAGCAAATGTGCTAAAGGAAGAAAACGATTTAAAAAAAAAAAAAAAGGTCATCAAAATACAGGGCCGGAACCTCAGTAAGTATAAATTGTTGTTTGCTGACTGCAGTGTAGGTGCATTGGTTCACAGCAGCAGCACTTGCCTGTTGTCAGCACAGGCTAACCACAGCAGGCGTGCTTTCCATCAGAGCTGCTAAAACTTGGTCTGATTACAGAGTGCATATTCAGGAAGGAAGCAAGCTGGCAAGTAAGTACGGTCCAACTAAATCTCAAAAGGTGTCGGGTCTACCTATATAAATTCTAACAGTTTCAGATGTTTTCACATGGAGTGAAAAAAAATACCCCAAAAGATGCAGGAAGACACTTTCCTCCTGCTAATAGGATATGTGGGCAAACACTTTGGTGTTTTAGCTGTTCCAGAGGCCATTTTCACCTAATGACACACTGTGAGTATGTTTTCCAAAGTAAGAGCTTCACAGGTTGCCAAAACTTTCCTGGAAGTGAGCACAGAAATACATTAGAAAGCAACATATTAAAGCTACACCAGTCCTCCTCATCTGCGGGGCTGCATAACATGATTTTCATGAGCCCAAGAGCAGCAAGAAGCAAATGCTTTAGAGCCAGTGGGTGGTGGTGGCAGCAGAGACCTCCACGAGAAGAAGTTCAAAGGCTACGGATGATGGCAGCTCTCCAGAAGTCCTGCTGTTCTCTGACTTGGCTGGAAGTGAAGCAGGATGACTTGGATGCTGGAAAGCTGGCTTGCTCAGTCCTGCAGCAAGGATCTTGGATCCCACTAGCCATAACCTACCAGTACAGCACTCTTGCAGTTGAAGCACTGGCTTGCTCAGAGTGTTTGAAAGCCATCCTTGCAACATCACACTGGTAGATCAGGCAGAGAAAATCAAAAAGTCTGTGACCTAGAGACAAGCTGAGATTTGTGTTCAAATGCAGATCTGATGTGTATTGGTATGAACTGTAAATGGATAAAAGAGAAAAGTGTAGTTCTAACTCTCAGCACACTGTTCATTTAGAGTGCCCATTCCTCAGCCTCTTGCTAATTTTCCTTTCAGTTGTGGAAACTTGCTTGAATATAGAATGCAAAGTGAGAAAGCTGTGGAAGCTGCTAGTAGCATAGGGATAAGGGCTCTGGAGAAACACACATGCATCATCCACAAAGAGCAAAGATGCACGTGCATGTGTGAAACCAGATTATCAACCCTTAATGCTGCATATTTTTGAAACCGTTATGATGTATTTTGTGCATCTGAAAGCCCACCATGCTCAGGCATCCTGGTCTGTGTAGAAAAATCTTTTTTGTCCAGCCTTGCAAAGCAGTAGGGCACTGGTCCTGCCAGAAAGTCTGCAGAGACTTGAGCAGGTCTTTGACTCTTCTGAACGTTTTCCATGGAACAGTGACTGTCAGAATCAGAGCCTTGAGCTACACCTTGGGAAGTGCTAGTGTTTATCTCTACACTTGATTGCACCCAATTACTTGGTAAGAACATGTTCTTTGAAAAAAGATCTGGAGCTGGATCCTTCTCTCATTGTGACTCTGCCAGCTGCCGTTCCCAAAGCTATTTTTAATCAGACAAGCTTCTCCATCCCTGCCAAAAAACCCTCATAACAATTAATAACAATAAAATGAAGGCAGACTGGATAAATGAATTGTGCTGGCTCTATAAATCAGTTGCAAAGGAAGCTAGGGGAAGATCAGCACTGCATTGTTAATGTGCTGTCTTCCATTTTGCTGTAGCCTTGGTCTCCTAGTTCACACTTGGAACCTTTATGTTGTGCTGCTGGTCTGCACACTGCCTGTCTCAGGTAGGCCTGCAGGTGGGCACAAGTCCCTCTGCACAGTGTGTTGCTTTGGTTCGTCTTGTTGTGGCTGGGAGGTGGTATGAATGATCCTGCTTATGTGCCAGAGAGCTGCACCCGAAGTAGGCTTGGTGGTTAGGTTAATTCTCAGCACTGTCTTGTTGCAGCCTCTGGTGTGATAATTTGCCTGCAGGCACATGTGTCGCTGTGCTGTGATCCTGTCAGAAGTTAAGCCATCTTGGGCTGGATGAGAGTGTGGACAGGAGGCCTCCAAGGACAGGCTGGCACTGAAGCTGTTGCAGGCAGTGATCCCACGAAGCAGTAGGTGGTACTGTGCACTGTGCCAGCTGACAGGATGACGTGCTGTGGTGCTGCGGAAAGTTTCTTTGTCCAGGTACAAGCTGTTGTTGCTTTGCTCACACTTTTGTTACCTTTGTGGTAACAAAACATTTACTGGCAATTTTCAAATAAATAAATAAATAAATACTCTCAAATAAATAAATAAATAAATAAGCAAGCAAGCAAGCAAGCAAGCAAGCATAGGGGCATGAGTCCAAAGGTACTGTCCTGGAAAAGTCCCAGGCTGGGTGTCTGTATTTGGTTTGCTTCTTCCTGCTGGACAACATATTTTGCCTCAGCCCTGGCTCCAGACTGTTGCTCTTTGGCTGTTATTTCCTAATCCACAGCTGGAGGCCTTCTCTGGTGAGGAGACGCACAGTTTTAAGGGTTCTGGAAGGAAAGATAAACAGGAAATGGAAAAAGAAGAGGAAAAGATAGGAAAAAAGTAAATGAACAAACAACCTCACCTCCTCCAGCACAAAACCCATCCCCCAGAAGAGTGTCACTGCATCATAGACAGCAAGTACTACCTTCCCAGGCCTGTGGGGTGGCACACTCACTTCCTGGGGAGAAAAGCACTGGAGCTGCTCCATCAGCTCCTCAGCCAGCAAGCCCACCACAGAGATCACTGAGAAGAAAAGAATGTGAAAGCAGGGACAATAGGATAGCGACCTGAGAAGAGCCCTGGTGATCTGGCGGAAAAGAAGGAGAAAGCTGGCTTCTATTTCTCTTGCCTGTTAATCTCAGATCCTTAGGATCCATTTCTTAAGTGTGTCAGAGTGATGTTCATAGGACCCTGGCAGGTGATAAGGGTGAGGCAAGTGGCAAGCTTAGAGTAATGGTGCTCATCAAATAGGCCACTGCAAGGCAAAGGAGCAAAAACACCCTGTGCCTGCCAGCTGGGGAAGCAGCTAACTCTGAAACTGTATACTCAGAAAACTTATTTTGCTCACCTACCCAGGGTTTCTTATTATAATCTATGACACAAGTACAGATCTATTTCAGGTAGTGGTTTTCTCTTAAATGGGTGAGTATCAAGATATTTTCTACTGGAAGTGTATTGCTGTGAACATTAAAATTGACCTGCTTCTCCTGGGCTACTCTGAAGCTACCCATGGACCTTTCCCAACCTCTGTCAGACAGCAGCCACCAAGACAGGGTATTTCTGCACTGCTGGGGCTGCAGATGGGAGTGGATTCAGGGGTTTCTGAAGGGACCATGCTGTGAGTCTGCTAATGTGTGGCCATGTGGATCTCCTTGTCACACAGGTATTTCATCAGCATCTTAGCACTGCACTGCTGCTTCTCGACTGTTAGTGGGAACCAAATATGAAGCTGTTTTGGATGTATGTATCCAGCTGGCAAATTGCATCATAGTCATACTAAACATGTGCTTTGCTCTGTGCCTGTGCATAATCTCAGGTTTAAAGGTACCATTTGTTTCCATGAAGTGAAGCAATACATGAGTGGTTTTAAGGCTGGAGACTTAGTGTCTTAACTGTAGAGACCATACCTCAGAATAATTAAGGTGCTGAGCACAAAGGCATGCCCAACTGGCTGAGTCCTCTGCTTACATTTGACATATCATTCTTTTATTGGTAAGCTGGTGCTCCAGAAAGGCAGAAATGGATATGCAGTCTCCTTCACTGAATGCTTTAATAGTTGGTGTCATCTGCTCGCAGAGGTGCTCAGAAGACCTCAAAATACTAATCCCAAAAGGAATGTGAAATGACCAAGGTTGTCCGTATGTTTTAAGAGATGAAAACAGGTTTTTTTTGTGAAAGTGGTGAGAGGTAAACTGCTCTGATTTTGACTCAAGTGCTTTGCATAACTGGCACTGCAGCAAGCTCCGCCCACACATGAAGTTTGTGTGCAGACTCTGTGCAGCCACATGGGTCACCTCTCCTTTGGAGAGTCTCAGCTCCTGTCATCAGGTGTGAAACTCACACCATCCCCATTCAGATTAGTCCAAGATGGTAATCTAAGCTGTGAGGTCAAGGCCAGCCTACAACACCAGGACTGGACTGTAGTAGACTGGCAACAGGTTGGTGTGGAGTGGGTGTATAATCACAGAGCACAGGGTTCAGTGACAAATTCAGGCTGATTTACCATATTCTGCAAGGAACACCCAAGTTTTATTCCTAAACTTGGTATGTAAATTTGTGGAAATGAGCTCTGTCAACACGAGTCCTTACACTGTTGGAACAGCAGTCTTAGTGGTGATCATGGTGGCTTCCCCCCGTGACACAGAGTAAGCAGCACTTTAGTGAAATCCATGGGTGATCTTCTGGTTGTGATGCATTCACTTAAAAACTTTCTGAGCCTTTAAGTGGTTTGAGTTTTAGAAAACAAGAAGAGCAGTAGAGGAGGAATAGAGCTAGATCTTAGAGGTGGGTCTTGTGTGTTGTGCAAATGTAGTCTTCCATTGCAGATATCTAGGTGTTCTGATGGTTTGTGTAAATTATACTTTTAACCTTTTTTTTTACAAGTGAAAGACACATCAATGCTGCACTGGGAAAGGCTGTGAACCCTTATAAACAGGAAAGTGATATGAAGCAATTCAAGGGAGATTAAAGAATGGCTGGAAAACAACAATACAAGTTCCAACTTGCAAACTGGAGAAAACAACTTGATACTCAAATATGCAGCAGGAATGAATTGTGTGGAGGAGATCTGGAAAAGACAGCAGCAAGCTGATTGGAAGTGATATTTCTCAAGCTGCAAAAGTGGGCAATGCGTGGGAAGGCACCCCTATGAGAAGGCAGAGCATGTGGAAGATTGCCCTGAGTCCTGTGTATTGCACTTCTAGGCAGTCAGAGGCATGCTGGATGGGATTTGAGAACATCAATCAAAAAAATAAAGGGGGGAGGTTGTATGTGAATATGCTATCCCCAAATTTTTCTCCATGAAGTATTCAGAAGATGACAAAGAGGGAATAGCCAGTGTTAGAAAAAAGTGAATGCTAACCAGATTTACTTAAGGCTGTATGCAGGGGAATAATCAGGAGTAATGGGAGTGCTCCTATAAAAGGAACATTTAACTGAATATCAAGAATCTCCTCGATGGAGAGATGTGCAATGCCTTGCAAGGAAATGGTGGAAACTTCATCCCTTGAGGACATCTAACACTTGACCACACAAGACACCAGGGAGTTTATTAGAGGAAAAGACTGCATTGGGTAGGTGGGGGAAGTATGATACAAAAGATCATCTTAAGTTTATCTGAATGTATGATATGAATGGGAAAATGTGCACCAGGATGTTTGTGATTTCCACATTCAACAGTCTTAAGCTTTCTTTCCTTTCCTGTGATAAGAAACCAATTTATTCCCAGGTTCCTCTTTTTTCCATACTACCAACTTTACCTTTCCTAATTTGTGCTGTGAAGCAATAACCTTAGAGCACAGAGGAACGGGAGGGTTTTTCTCAGAATAAACAATAGTTTTGTTGAAAAATCTCATTTTCTGGCTGGATAATGCCAAAACATGGGGCAGAAGGTCATGTTGAACTTTCTGGGTTGTCATCTCAGTGCTCCTTCCGCACTGGGAAGAAGCTCAGTGTTCTTCATGGAGGCATGTGGCTTTTAGAAGTTCTCATGTGGATTATATAAGCCACTTGCATTTGCCATCAAAATTGGCTGCCAGAATGTGAATTGCCCTGTTTATTTCATTGGAATGCTTAAAAGCACTGCTATCCATACAAAAGACAAAACCAAAGTTATACACACAACAAAAAAAGTTTACAGACACAATATTTTGAAAAGCAGGCACCTCCCGTGTGTGTGAGCGCTTCTCTGTCCTGCCAGGCGCTTGCTACTGTGGGTGTACAGCAAGCATTGCATTCCTGTGGGTTTCAAAGGCTTTTATTGTTGCCTAGATATTTGGAGATCAGGTGGTCAAGCTGTAGCTTCAGAGCAATAGGAGCTAACCAGGGAGAGGGGAAAAAGAGATAAAAATGCGCATCTGGATGTGCCTGTCTGTCAAGCAGCTCCTTGAGAGATGTCCCATCACTGCAGCCCTTGTTTAACCCTATGCTGATTAGCCTTGACAGTCTCTCTTGACAACTTGCCCTCTCTAATATCTAAACCTGTTCTTGGAAGATAAGGGCTTTGTGTACTGGTTATAAACAGCAAGGCTGGAGTGGAAATTCATAGGGCTGAAAGTCAGAGAGCAACTTTGCAGCTACACTGAGAAAACCTCAGAAAGGGCGAGGGCTCCTTCCCTCTGCACGTTCAAAGCACTGTCTCCTTCAGTCTCTCACAGGGCATTTGTTTGTGCTTTGCGTTGTGCCCCCACCTCCACAGGTCCTCGTGTTGAAAGGTTTTTCTTGTTTTATTCTGGAGTCACTCTGGTTGCATTGTCCTCTCCCAAGCACTTTATTCTTTCGACAAAGTAGGGTGCTTGTACACCATTGCTGAGGTGGAGGGAAAATAGCAGGATTGGAGGAAAAACACTTGCCCTGGGAAACCTTTAAGGATCTTGTTTTGATTTTGTCTCAGAACAAAAAGCTTGTTTGTCCTTCAAAATGACCATAGTTCCACATTTGTCTTCTTGCTCTTAATTGCTTTGGAAAATTCTCATGTTTATTCACTATTGGAGTATTGAGAGCCCTCCCACCACCGTTCTTGCCATGTCTTTTATCAGATCTTGTGGAAAAGCTGCACTTAGGGGGTTCTCCTTCATTAAACGATAAAGGAAAATCTAATACTTCCATTTTTACATGGGTGGAATGAATAGAG
Source organism: Corapipo altera (assembly GCF_003945725.1). Taxonomy (NCBI): domain Eukaryota; kingdom Metazoa; phylum Chordata; class Aves; order Passeriformes; family Pipridae; genus Corapipo; species Corapipo altera. The sequence continues at coordinate 1,179,530 of NW_020884989.1, forward strand.
CTGCAAATGGTTCTCAGTGAAGGATAAGTATGGATTTGGTCAGTTCAAACCAGATTATTTGGCTTTGGTAAGAGAGTCTTGAAAGTCATATAAAGAAATTGGACTAGAGAATAAAGATATCAGCTGTGAAAGGGTGCAGGGCCTTTGAGCTTCCTACCCCCTGTCCTCCAGCCTTTGTGTTGTCCCAGACTAATATTCCTTTTCACTTGCCCACCTGCTTGGCAGTTTACAGTGGGCTTGCCAAGACAAAAAAGGGGAAAAACATGAGAAGCTAGAGAATAGGTTCCCAGCCAACATCCAGGGGAGTGGAGGGGGAAGGTTTGGGAAGGGAAGGTTTGGGAAGGTTTGGGAAGGGAAGCTTTGGGAAGGGAAGCTTTGGGAAGGGAAGGTTTGGGAAGGTTTGGGAAGGGAAGGTTTGGGAAGGGAAGGTTTGGAAAGGTTTGGGAAGGGAAGGTTTGGGAAAGGAAGGTTTGGGAAGGGAAGGTTTGGGAAGGTTTGGGAAGGTTTGGGAAGGTTTGGGAAGGGAAGGGAAGGGAAAG
>NW_020884989.1:1195068-1373572 GCF_003945725.1 Corapipo altera
GGGAAGGTGTGGGAAGGGAAGGTTTGGGAAGGTTTGGGAAGGGAAGGTTTGGGAAGGTTTGGGAAGGTTTGGGAAGGGAAGGTTTGGGAAGGGAAGGTTTGGGAAGGGAAGGTTTGGGAAGGGAAGCGAAGGTTTGGGAAGGTTTGGGAAGGTTTGGGAAGGGAAGACAAGGCAATGCAAGGCAAGGCAAGGCAGGCAAGGCAAGGCAAGGCAAGGGAAGGCAAGGGAAGGCAAGGCAAGGCAAGGCAAGGCAAAAGGCATGGCAAAAGGCAAGGCAAAAGGCATGGCAAAAGGCAAGGCAAAAGGCATGGCAAAAGGGAAGGCAAAAGGCAAGGCAAGGCAAAAGGGGGCAGTGGGTTCAGGAAACAAATGCCAATAACCTTTTAAGGAATGACACTACTAGAGGAAGGTTTAGCTGAACTCAGCAACAGAAATTTTCGTGAGAGGGACGGAGGAGGGAAGCAGCAGTAAGTGTTGGACAAATGAATAGAGGAAAGGCACTAAAAGGAGAATAGACACAGCGGCCAAGGGCCTTGAGGTCTTTCCAGGGACTTTAGTGGGAGCAGACAGGGGCCCAGAGCATTTGAAATTACTTTAGTCAGAACTCATTCTCATGACTCCGATATAAAAATTATATCTTCAAAGCCATTCTGGACATGTGTGTATGCATCCCCCACCCTGCCAATCCCTGTACTGTAAAATCCTAGATGATTACTACATCCCCTGGGGACTTAATTGGATTCATGCTCTCTAGGTGTGTAAACACTCACTGTTCAGTTTGCACCTTGCCATTGCAAATAGAACCATTGACCTACAAAGTACAGCAGTTTAACTCTCAGTAAAATATATGCAGATCAAGATATCACAGAGCCAGGCCCGAGACTGCTCCCTGGGGAAGGTTCTGCCCAAACGTCCTTTAGATGGAGTCTGTGAGAAGCAGCAGTTTACATCTAGGATGGTCCCTATACTTTCGTAGTTAATTTTCGATCAGTGATTTTGGAAAGCTGTTCCCTGCCAGACTGTTTTCGCCCTTTCTTTCCTCCATCCCCTTTCCTCCTAAGGAATGACTACAGTGCCTCTGAAAGTAAATAAAGCACAGGACAGGTTTGGCAGAACCTTTCAAAAGGAAAATATTCCCTCTCCATCCAAGTGGTTAATGATCTGTGTAGCACATTTAACTCAGACTTCAAAGCCTTTTTCACTGAGGTTGTGTCAAAGCTGATTTGAAACACAGACTAAGTGAAAGCACTCACAGGAAATACAATTATTGCCCAGAACAGATTATCAGAGTACCTGTGGCCACCTGGGTTAAGCTGCTTTTTATAAACGATTAGATTTCTCTGCTCAACACCCTCTACCGGCTTGCTGTCTATCGTTGCTCTTCGTGTGGCTTTTTATGCTGCCTGTGACAAAGGCAAAGGGTGCAAATTTGTTGAGTATCTTCATAAAAGGTCCCTCTGCCACATCGTTAGCACTTGGCAAGTGCTGCCCCGGGCACCGCTGTCTCAGTGTCATGATCCCGCCACTGCATTTCCACGGGCTACAGAAATTTGCCTGCCTATAGAGCTGCATTTGATGAAGATCTGAGTTGAAAACAAGGCTAGATGAAATCTGCCTGGCTAATTTCTGTACCTCACCCTCGGTAAAACACTCAGCCTCTCATCCTTCTCTACCTTCTCACAAGGAGAGATCACTTGCTGAACCAAGATGCAAACTGCTCAGATGCCAGGGTGATGAACATGAAACAAAAAGCACGTGAAAGCAATCACCCAGCAGTCCTGTTGCAGCTGGATCGAACCCAGTTCATTGTTAGGTTAACTCCCTGGGCATGACATTGCCCTTTCCAAAGTCTGGCAGTGTGTGCTCCTTCTATAAGCCAAATGCAGACACCTCCATCCACTTGAAAAAAAATCCTCCAAAAAGCAAAACTCCACAGGTAAACACTGTAGACAGGCGGTGCAGAATGTTTTGGAGTCTGTCTTGCTCCCAGAAAAGCAAGAAGTGTTGCTAAATCTTCTTTCTTTCTTTCTTCTTTTGGCCACAGATTGATGGCACATTGTCTGCATTTACCTCTGTTTGCTGTGGCTTTCTGGTTGGAGGAGTGGCGAGCACATAGACTGGGATAACCCCAGGGCTGCTGAGCACGGTGCCCCTGCAGCCTGATGAAAGCCCATCCACAAAATGGGTTCATTGTATAGGTTTGGTGCTTATCTGCTCTTTGGCAAGACCTCATGGTGTCTGCTCTAAACTAGACTGCTTTTGTGCTTGTGTATGTGTATGCACATGTAGGTGGCCTATAGTGCATGTTGTGGCCTACAGTGCATGTGGAGCAATTTTACTAGGCTCTAGAAGAAATGCCCCAAGTCAGGGTGATTAAAAAAACCAAAGAGGAGAGGACAACAGAATGAATTTTCCCTCCAAAATTTTAAGAGGGGTTTTGTGGGATTTTTATAGAGATAGAAATTGGGTTGATTTCTGTCTGAAGCTGCTGAGGCTGAAATCTGCATTTGGCTCAGAGGCCACCCCAGATGAGAGGTGCAAACCTAGATTTTGGAAAAATGAGCGTGCTTCTGATTTTGGATGCCAGCAACCTGTTTTTGCAGAGGCACTGAGTTGTTTTTTGATCTCAGTAGGAGTTCTGGGTGCATTAATGCTCATGCAAATCAGGCTGCAGGTATCCGAAATCAGGCAGCCAAAAGCACGGGAGCCCCAAATTTGCAGGCTGCTTATTATGTAATTGCAGCTCAAAAAACTCTCCACATTTAATTTTCCCATGTTGATAATTCTGCCACTATAAAACATTCCTCAAATGGACCCTGGGAAGAGAGTTAAGCCTTTATTTAGCAGGAGAAAAAACATCCCCATCAGTGACAACCACTCACTGTATTACTGACAGGAAAACACCTGTCAGAAGATCTGAAGTCATCTTCTGATTCTCCTTGCCCATCCTATGTCCCTGGATATATTGAGTAAATTCTCTGTGGTCCTGGTTGTCCACACTGAAAATACTTGTGTTGAAGACATGCTGTGAGTTGTTCTTAGTGTTTGCAAAACCCAGTGGGGAGGTGATCAGTGGCTAATGTGAATGTTTTAGGGAGAAGTGCTGGCTCAAGGCAAAGAAGATCAGGATTTTTTTCCCCTAGAAAAATGAAAAAAGAAATCCAAATATTTCGTACTATATTGACGTGCTATACATGATCCAGAGTGGTATAGTCTTCTTTTTATTCCTATTATTTAACATCTTCCTTTTAGAAATTTAGGTCAATCTTTAAAAGAAAATTTCCATCCTGAAGTGAAAAAGTTTCCATTTGACATTTCTGGAACAAATAATTTTCAGGTATGCCAGACTAAACTTTTTCAATGCTATAAATTTTTGTTCTGCTTTAATTCCAGATGAAACTATTTGCTTCACTTGACTTGAACTTGCAGTTCTTAACAGTGCATCTGCAATTTTCCAAGAAAATACAGTATTCACAAAAACAGTTCATCCAGCGGAACCCAGGCAGAGGATTTTAGTCTCATCTGAAGGTTGGTTACTGATTTTGTAAACAAGCCAGCAGCCTGTAGCCAAGTTGCCAAATTGTTCTTTATTTCTGTTGAATGAACTTCTAGGAACTCCAGTGAGTAAGCAAGGCTCTGTTTTATTAGGCACCTCACATCCATGTAAAGCCAAGCTTACCCATGCTACAAAGACGGTATTTCTACCCACTAATGAAATCAGATGAAACAAAAAGGTATTTGTGGGCTGCAAATAAACTACAAGCTTCTGCTGAAAAGGTAATCGAATGAGCATGTGCCATGTCCAAAGCCATTGAAAGGAATGGGAGCCTAAGGATGTGTGGCAGTTTGAGCCACATTAGAAATCCAAAATCCAATTTTCCAGGCTTCCCTCCACCCCTTCTCACAATTTATCCTAACAACGGAGAGAAACTTTCAGGTCAGAGGCTTCTGTAGGGGAAGGGGGAAGTATATACATTTATTTAGACAAATAAATATAGTGTACAAACTAAAAGCAGCTATATATATATATTACATTTCTGTCTGTCAGTCCTTTCAAGCCCTCCCTTTAACTTTAGTCCAGGAGCAGCCTTTCAAGGCCGATATGTGACACAGTCTCTCTTGTGGGAGTGTTCTGGGCCCCTGAAACACTCCCTAACCAACCTTCAGCTGTTTGCTGAAGTTTTTTCTCCTTGCGAAGTCCAAGTCTCCTTACGAGTCCTTTCTCTTCTGCTACTGTGTGATCTATCTCTCTCTCTGCTTCATACCTCGGTTAGTAGGCTGCTGCAGTGTAGTTTAGCTTATCAAGCGTCTGTGTCCTGGAATGTTGATTCCTCCTTTGGGTTGTCAGTTGTCCTACATTTAGATCACAGCAGAGACATCCTCTGGGCCCCTCTCTATCGGGGGGGTCCGTCTCCAATTCTTGCCTGGGATTCTTCTCCCTAGCAATCGAGCCTCCTCCGGCCCGTCCACTTGTCTCTGCTCCAATGCTGAGCCTTGCATCTGTAGTGGTTTGAATCTTGTTTTCCCCCAGAGGCTAAAAAAAGTGGTAACCCCCAAGGTGTGGAAACCCCTGGAAGTTTTGAAGTTCTGTCCAATGAGCGCTCCTGCAGAAATGTAAAACATATCACAAGCACCGGAAGAGAAGAGTTGTAGTTTTCGTTGTAGGAGAAGTAGCCATGTTGTAGAGCCACGAGGAAGGGGCTCTGAGCCCCTCGGGGCCTCTGGGGCCTCCCAGCCCCAGGTTGGGGGAGCTGCAGGGACCTGGAACAGCATAAAGCTGGGCTAGGTGCCTGTAGTTATGCCGGGAGATGTTTTTCTCCATCGTGGGCAGCGGCCGGAAAAAGCAGCAGCCGGCACTGACCGGAGAAACGGTGGCAGAGAGCCAGAAGAGATAAGACAGAGCAACAGAGACATGCAGCACCAGAGAAAGAACTCCTGGAAGGAGAGCTGAGGAAAAGACAGCCCGCAGCAGAGTTACAGAGTTCTGGGGGTAAGAACTGATACTAGACCCCCCAAACTCCTTTGATCCCTCTGAGGAAAAAGAGGGAGATGGACTCCTATTTTGGAGAGCAGTTTTGGACATGCAGCACCAGAGAGAGAAAGAGAGAGAGAAGAGCTGAGAAGCTCAGAGTGTCCTGAGAAGCTGGACCGGGACGGAGAGGAATGTGGAGGAGGGCTTCACCCCCCCGCTGCCTGGAGACAGAGGGGAATTTGAATCCCCTTAGGAAGGGACTTTCACGAAGATGTCCCTGCATTTTGTGATATAACTGTGGTGACGCGAGTCTGGTCCCTGCTGGCAGTCCACAGGTGAGGCCTTCGCTTGGACCGAAGGAGAGCCGAGGGGCTTGGAGACCCCCTTGTGTGTATTGAACAGAGATCCAGCTACAACAATCCAGTTACTGCTGCATGCATGAGATGAGGAGACCTGCTGCCTTAGAAGAGATTCCTGCTTTGAGACTGGAAGGGATCTGTCCTTCTTTCCCTCCTGGACTTTTATTTGGAGGGGAGAAGAGATCTGATCCATTGTAAATACTATATGTCATGGTAGAGATAGTTGTGATCATGTGTATAATGTGTTATAGTATTTATTTGTACAGTCATTGTAATATATTCCCTTTCCCCCATTCTGAGTCTGGTTATGTTTTGTCTGGAAAAACCCATCTCACATTGAGTTGGGGTGTGGGAGGGGGAATGGAGCTAGGGAATTGGATTTTGGGGCTGTCTCAAACCATGACAGCATCCACTCTCACTAAACAGTGAGAGGGAAAACAGCCCTCCTCTGCAGCTTGGCTGCAAAGGAGGGGGGGGGAAGAAGAAGAGGGCCTGGCCACAAGGCCTGCCCCTCTCTCTCTCTCTCTCCCACTTACCAGTTGTTTGTGAGTCGTATCCCTCACAAACACACACTCATTCCAATGCTGTCTCTGACTCTGGCCTAGGCAGAGTTAGGAGGGCCGCAGGGCTCCCCTCTTCCCCCCGGAGCGGGGGGGGAGGAGCCCAGCCACCCCCTGGCCTTCTCCACCTACACGCAGCAGACACCAACAGCAAAACAAACAAGACTGCCAGCAGCTTCCGGTGCTGTGATATATGATTTTTAGCAGAAGCGAACAACATGGGTGGTGATTGGCTCTCCAGGGAACACTACCCTGGCACCCAATCACCTCTGAGCCCCCGAACTCTCAAGGGGGGCCAATTTCAAACCATGACAGGATGAGAGACTGGGGGGGGGAGAGTGAGCTATATTTGGATGCTGGCTTGGGATTTTCTTCACAGATAACAGGCTGGGGAGCTCCTGTGCAGCCCTACACCAGCAATCTATTCCCTGTCATCAAAGTGGTGGTGTCATTCTCCTCAAATTCCTCACCGGAAATTTGGTACCAGTGACAGAAAATATTAGATGTCAAGATGCGATTAATTAAGTGCCCCTTCTGCAGTTTCTTTTCTGTTGTGTTCCTGGTGCAGAAATTAAAAGTATTAGTGGTGGTGATGCAAAATTTCCAATTGGATTTTTTTTGATGGGTTTAAGGAATGAGGGTTGGAAAGTCTGAGCATTGGACAGCCCACCTGTCCCCTGGGCCAGCCACACTGCGTTTGCAGGCAGTACAAGCAGCAGGGACCCATACAGCTCACCTGGGCTGCCCAAAGGGGTAGTGGAAATCCACCTCATACTCCCTGAGATGCCAGCAAAGCCAAGGCACTGCTGCAGTGCAGTCATGCTGCGGCAAACTCCCTTTTTTTCCCCGATGGAAACAAGATCCATGAGAAATTTTCCATGAGAGTGCCATTGGCACACAGGTACCCTAGGGCCCCTGTCAGGTTGGGAGATCCTTGCTCTGCAGTGCACACAAGGAAGGAGGGAGCTGACAGACCTGTTCTGGCAGGCTGTGAGGGGGAGAGTGCTTTAAGTACCTTGGCGGCACTTCTGTCCTCACTCCCTATCCTTGCCTCCTTGAGGCAGCAACCACAGCTCCGGAGAAGGGGAGAGGAGCATGGCTCTTTTAAGGCACGAACCTGCTGTCATGAGCAGGGGGATGTTTCCCTTCCTCAGCCCCGCTCAACTGCTGCTCTGCCCCAACTCCAGAATGGCTGCTATATGCAGGTACAGGGGAGGCAGCCCCAGGCACTGCAGTCCCTCACGGGCACGTGGCTTGTCCTTCAAAGAGAAGGAGCCCACCCTGTAGAGGGTGAACACGGCTCCTGGGGCAGGGCCTGCCTCTAACAGTGGTTTCAGAGGTTGCAACATGGACCTGGGCTATGAGGAAGGCAAGATTACCATGGCATGTCCTCCTCTGCCCTGCCATGCCTTCAGTTTCCCTCCAGGCGCTGTGTGAGAAAGTGAACATGGATTTAATTTTCTTGGTGGCACAACATCCAGATGTTTTGAATACTTCTGTAGATTCCTCCTTGTTTGTGATGTGGTTAGGGCTGCTGGCAGCAAGGTGGGGAGCATTTAACATTATGTCAGAGGAGAGAAAGTGATAACCCACTGTGATAGATTGGTGTCTGTTGCTCGCTGGAGCTGCTGCTGCCACCACTGCTGCTAACAGTGTTGGGTGGGGCTGTTGGATCTAGAGAAGTGGGGTACCCTAGAGGCCTCTCGGCAAGGGGGGAATGGTCTGGCACAGGCACAGCAATTTGGTGGTGAAGGCTGCTGGGCTCAGCCCTTGGGTGGGGGCTGAAGGTGGAGGCACATGAGCAGTGAAAAGGGGTTTCTATCTACCTCTGCTCCACCTTATCATCACTGTTGTAGCTCTGGAACAAAACCTGAACAAAACCTTACTTGGGTCAGGAAAACGGATGTGTTTCTCCAGGGTGCAGTGCTGGGGCTAAATGTTGCCTCTCTGGCCTCACCCCCAGCTGGACCCAGCCAATGCAACACCCTCCCCATGTCACTGGGGTTACTGACTCCAGTTGGGCCCCATGAGTACGAACTTCCAGCTGTGGAGTTCAGCTACTGTTAATTGAAATTCCTGTGAAGTCCTGCTGTATTGTGGACAGGGTGGCAGTGGGAGGTAGCATGCAGGACAGGTCCAAGCACCAACCAGCATTAAAAAGTGATTGCATGAAACAAAGTTAAGTTACTGTTTGAAATATTTGCGGCAACTGCTTGTGGAGGATTATGCATTGTGCTTTTCTTTGTCTGGATCATACATCCCAAGGCATGGCTGAGATTGCAGATGAAGCACCTCTTCCAGCTGAGCACGTGGCTTTGGAAGGGCACTGGCTGCGCCTGCCTGAATGTCTAGATATGAACCATCACTTCCTGCTTTCAGTCTGTCTGATAAGTGCCATGCATTGATCTTAGCTAGGCTCTCATGCTGATGGCTCCCAAGTTGGTGCTTCTGCATGCAATGGTGGTCTAGTTTCCATCTGGGGTCAGGTGTTTAATGTCAGTCTGGTTTCAATCATGCTGTCCCACTTTATCACACTGAGTTATGGGGCCCTGCTTCCTGGGAAGGTGCTTTGGGGAACAACATGCCATCACTGGCAGAAGCAGAAGTTGTTGCAGTTGTTTCTACAATCTCCTGTGGTGAGTGTGGCAGCTGTAACTTTCAAAAAGCTCTTTCTCCCAGTATCTTTGTCTCCTTGATGGAATGGACATTCCCTGAGCATTCTTTTCTCCCTTCCTAAAGCTGGGAGATCAGCTCTGCCTCTGTGGCTGTAGCTGTCCCACTAGCAGAGCTCCTCCTCACCTTATTAGCTGAACCAGTTTCCTGAAAGCAAGTCCATGCAGGAGGTGGGTTTTTGTTTTGCATGGTTTTTAAGAAGAAAAATGTTTCTGCATTTTATATATAATCTAAGGGCCCACACAAAGAAAAAAAATTTCTAATTGTTCTTGATGCAATGTGTTTGGCAGTGAGAAAAAATGTGGGTGGGGAATATATCTATTCCAGTATTCTTCTTGCCTCCTTGTTGGGGGAGGGAAGAGAATGAAAGCAATTTGTCTTTGGCAGGCACTTATGCTCTTCTGTAGAGCTCAGAAGAGAAGGCTGAAATTGTTGACCATAAATGCAAGCAAAGGTCTGCACACCTAGTGTCATACTTGTGCAAAGAAAAAAAAAAAAAAAGAGGCAGCCTGCAGAGTTAAATTAAATTAATGAATGTGATATGTTTAGGGAAGGAAACAAAGTGGAGAAACCAGGAGTCAGGGCTATTTGGTGGCATTGTTGGCTTGGAAAAGTGATTCATCATGTGCCTGAATAAGTCAAATCCAGGAGGTACTGAGGTGCACAGCAGGGGAAATGCTCAGGTCAGAGATCTCAGTGTGATGTGGCTCTGCTGGTGGCATGCTGCTTGCATCAGCAAGTGGTCACACTGAAGAGTTAGGGGCTTTCTGAAGACAGCTGCCACACAAGGTTGTAGCAATGGGAGCTCCACACATGATGTTAAACAACAAAACTGAAACCCCCAAAATCTCCTCGATGTTTTTCTTGGATTTTACCAGGCAGCAAAGGACCAGAAAGGTTCAAGGTGGGAATGGCTCAGGAGCAACTGGGGACATTAGGAAAGTACCTGCTGCCTCTGTGAGCCGAGCCCATTTATCTTGCAACACCCATCATCTTTCCCCAGCTCATCTTCACTGAGGCTGCAAAGATCAAAATACTGGTGGGAGCTGGCAAGTGAATATCCTGCGGAGTTTAAAGCCTGAGAATTACATCAATCTTGTGAGGAGGTGGTTACTTCTGCGGCCAACTCCTTATTCAAGACTTAAGGGCTGGCTTTTGGAGGGTGCTGGAAGTGTGTATCACAGTGCCAAGCAAGCAGCCAGGAGCCTGTGCTGGGTTTTGGATAATCAGATGTAACTCGTACTGAAGTGAACTCTCTCTCCAGTGGATTTTTATCTTGGAAAGGATGGGGCTCCTCTCTAAAGCCTACACATGGCATGGTCTTGACATAGGAGACCACCAGTGGCAGAAAAAACAGTGTTGTGTGGGGAGACGTGGTGCTCCCTCATGAGTAAAGGGGCAGTGCCTCTGAAAGATGGTAGGGTCCAGCCATGGGAACTGGGGCTTCCTGTATGAACCAAGGGAGTGCCTCATGCTGCTTGTCTTCCATGTTCCTCCACCCCGCTTTTGTTCCTCTGCTTAGACATGAAAGGCATGAACACGCAGACAAAGGAGCTGTGGGCTCTTTAGAAGCAGAACTGTTGGGTTTGTTGGTCACTCTCAGATGGCTGCAAAGAACAATTGGGAGGGTCATAATTGAAAGGTAGAAAATATGTGGTGAGGGCTGCAGCTGAAAGCCTTGGAGAGCTGTGTGCATATGAGCTCTTCTGAAGTACATCAGCCAGCTGCCTGCACCTGCTCAGATAGCAGGACAGCCACAAGCCGTGCTGTTTGGCAGTGTGCAAACACCGTGCCATGCCCCAGGAATTCAGTTTTCCAGCCTGTTTGCTTGAAAGTAAATTGCTCTGGGTGTGTCGGGTAGGGATAGGTGGTTAGATGTCAGAAAGCACAGAGAAAATGGCAGAATGTAGGACCACGAGAACCAGATGGCTACAGAGAGCTGGCCCCAGTGGGGATCTAGCTGGGCTCTGGTTTCCCTCTCCTCTCCCCACTTTGGGATGCTTTTTCCCACTGTCTGTCTTGCAGCAGCATTGCTGTTTGCACAGTTGGGCAGTGAGTCAGATTGAGGAGCTGAAGCAGCTGGAAACCATCCTCTTCTTTCTGACCAGGTCAATGTGTGTGGTGGCTGCCAGAGGGCTGGTGCTGGCACCAGGAGGGTGGTGGGAATGTGCAGGAGGACCTGGGTTTCACAGACTAATATTTGTGGCTGCAGATGTGGGAGAGAGACTCCTTACTGTCAGTTAGGGTAAGCCAGGTTGCGTTGGCTGCTCCCAAGGACGTCACGAGAGTGGATAGACCTAGGAAGCTGATTCTTTACCATATTTTTGTCCTTTTCTTTCCCCTTGTTAGCCTCAGCTCTGTGTTCCTCTTGTTTCTGCAGCTGCTCCTGGAAGCAATGTGTTGTCTCCTGCTGGTTTGTAACAACTACTCATGATTGCCGGTGAGCTGACACCTCTTCTTTCCCACACAGGCACATCCGTTCCTGCAATTGGATGGATTTACCAGTACGTTGTCAATTTGGTTACATGTTAAGACACTGTTGATTTTCGCAGATGCAAAAGGCAGCCTAGACACCTAGGAACAGTTCCTGTGTCCACAGCCCATGATTTTTATTCAATTTTGTTTTGTTTCAATATTCATAAGATTTGAATTACAAGCAAATAGTTTTCCTGATTGGTAATGTTATTGCCACAGTAGCTGAGATCATCCGTGAAGGCGGAAGTGACATCTCTTGGTTTGAGCCCCAGTGGAGGATAGGAGAAGGTGTCACCTTTGAGAGGTCCCCACTCTTGGCAAAGCTGGGTTTAACGATGGACTGGGTTATCAGCCCTCCGTCATAGTAAAAGCCTGTGAATTTTTTGTGTGGCTTCCTAGGGATGCTGGCAATGCTGCTGTGAAATGGGAGATCAAAAGAGCAAAAAAACCCAGGACAGTTATTTTGTGGACTGGAAATTGCTCACTCATTGTATACAGACTGCATGTGGCTGGGACCCACGAAGAGGCTTCTGTCTTACATAAAAATTATCAAGGTGGAAAAAGTAGGAGTGAACTAGATGCTTGTTTTCTGACTAGGACTGCTTAAATGGCTGTTGCAAAGGTGAATCAATTAATTTTCCCCTTTGCTTTTCTCGTAGTCAGCCTTTGGCTCTAACAAGGAAATTACAAATAGCCTCATGCCCATCTCTAACAGGTGCAAAGGAACAGAATTGCTCTCCCCTCCGCTTCTCCCCTTCCCTTCTCACCTTCCTTTCCTTTCCCATTCTCTCTGCAGCAGCAGCTACAGCTGCTCAGTAAAGCCTCACAACATTTACTTTTTTCTTTTTTTTCTTTCTGAAAAATGACTTCTCAACTAAAGACACGAGGCTTGGTTGACATTTTGTGAAGGACAGATGAAAAAGGACAGAACTGAAACTCTTCCCTCTTTTGCAAACAAAAGCTGGGAGAAAAAAAACCAGTTGTTTTGAATTTAAAGAAAATGTTTTAATTTGAAAAGTGAATAATTTCCTGAAAGACTCAAAACTGAATGAAAAATGTTTCCTTCTCTGTAAAATTCTCTTGGATAAATATTTACCCTTTTACAATCGGCCTCTCACACCTGTAGCTGTGTTCTGTTGTTTGCTTTCCAGCAGGGGCTGGGTGTATCCCATGCTGCACACCCAACACTTCGGGGAAACCCCCCACCCTTCTGCTCATGGTCTGGAGCACAAGAGCCGAGTTCATCCCAAGGCAGCTTGCCATTCTTCTCTCACAGATCACCTGAAAGTGTCTCTATTGGGTCACCTGCCATGAAGGTATAAGGGTGACTTCATCCTCCCTTACTCGAGTGTCTTTGTCATCTGTGCTTACAAAACCAGAAGCATTTGGGAAAACAGATGCATGTCTCCAGTGTGTCCCACAAGGCCTTGGGCATTTGTGTTTTGCTCCTGCCCTCCCTATGGAGACCAGCCACTGGTGTTTTCCAAGGGGTGTCACTTGCTCAGCCCCTTGCACATCTCTGAGCACCATTCCCTATGCCAGGTTCCTTTTGTAGGGCAGAAAGGAAGCCTCTTCTGCTGCTGTATTTGCTACTGTTATTTGCAGGCAATCTCCCCAAGGTAATTCACAGATGGGGAGAAAACCTCCCACCCTAATTTGAGGACTGGAATAACCGTGGCAGTTGGGTTACCTGGGCTCTCATGGGACCAAAATGACACTTCCACGTGTTTCTCCCTTTCCCCTTTCTTTTTCACATCAGCCAGTTCCCAAGAAACTGACCTGCTCCCTGGAGCCTTTCCTGAAGGAGAGGCCCAGTCAGCAACCCCAAGAAACAAGTGTGGATGTGTTCTGCAGCTCTCTGAGCCAGGATCAGCCCCTCCAGGAAGTCACTGTACAGTGAAGCTTCAGTTCCTCCCTTGCATTCTGCTTATTTAGTTGGAAAAAAAAAAGAAGAGTATGAGTTCCACTGATTGAAGTCAGTAAGAATCTTCATGTACGGGTGGGAATATTACAGTTTACAGAATATTACGGTTTACAGAAAAAAAGTATAACGAGAGCTAATGACTGGAAACAGAATTAAGGTACAGTTAAATAGAAAGGGAAGGACATACTTTAGTGCAGGAGATGATTAACCTTTGGTACAGAGGAGGTGGAGTCCTCATTCTGCAAGTTGCCCAGAGAAAGAAGCTGTGGCACTTCCATGCCTGGAAGTGTTCAAGGCCGGATTGGATGGGGCTTTGAGCAACTTGGTCTAGGGAAAGGTGTCCTTTCCCATGGCAAGGAGTTTGGAATGAGATGATCTTTAGGGTCCCTTCCAATCCAAACTGTTCTGTGATTTCATAAATTGCTCCCACTAGAGAGCACCAGATGTGGCCTGTGTGCCACTGCCCAGATGTGTTTGTTTGCTGGGGTGTTTCGTGGCACCTCTCTGTAGCAGTGCATTCGGAAACCCTTCAGAAGCCTCACACTGCCAAAAGCACCAGTAACCCAGTTCCACAGAAGGACTGCTGCCAGGAGTGATGGGCAGCAGGGAGCAGTTTGTGCCACCTCATCCTGCTGTCCACCCCTAGGGGCACTGAAATCCCTCTTGCCTGATTAAGGGTGAAGACATGAAAATAAGGTCACCCTGTACTGGAAGGGTAGCATTATCAGGAGGTGGATTTCTAGACTTGTTTGCAAAGCTGAATACTACAGGAAAATCTCTTTCTCTCAAACTCTTTGACCTGGCCTATTTAGCAGGTTAAAAAAGATGCAACAGTCATTGCAACAACTAATTTTTCGGGGTTTTTTGCTTCTATATCCTCTCCAAGAGAAGGAAGGAGAACTAGGTACACCCATCTAGTCATTAGTTCATTACTTGGCTCATCTTAGGGCAGGCATCAAAGTAAATACTTCAAGGGACAGCTTTAACTTTTCCAAACACTTCCCAGGGAAGATCAAGGCACTGTTCATACATGTTTTGGGCAGGGGAAGCCTGCAGGTTTAATTTGTGATTGAAAACAGCTGCTGTGTGCCATAGATTATTGAGTACCATAGTTTTTAAATAGAAAGAACCTTGTAGCAATGATTACACAAACAAATTTGGCATTCCTGCTTTTATATTAAATTTTTTTATTGAGATGATGTAATTACAAGCATTTTAAAAATTATTTGCAACTCACTGGCCCTGAGAATAGGCTTGTTTTTGTTTTGTTACATTCATTTGATTCAGTCCCTTAGCCCCACACCTTACCAAAAAAAAGAAGCCATCATCAATAAAAACACTAGAATTTATTTAGAAAAACCCAAACATCAAACTCTGGATTTGCACACAGTTGCAGTCTGACAAAACAGATCTGAAGAATGCATACATGGAGGTTGAAATCTAGGGAGGATGGCAGTGACTCAGTGTTCACAGAAAGGGCCTCTGTAGTGTTCTCTGGATGGAGAAGCAGTGAACAGGTTTCAAATTTAAATCCAGAAAATATTCTGCTGTGGAACTGTAGCATGTCCTACCTGTCTTGAAACTTGTTCAGACTGGTAGCAAACTGATGGCAATGAACTTAATTGCACAGTGTGAAGAATCATTGCTGGGTATTGAAGTTGGCAAGGACCTCTGGAGGTCATCTGGTTTAACCTCCTCTGCTCAAGCAGGACCAGTTGCCCAGGACTGTGTCCAGACGACTTCTGCGCGTCTCCAAGGATGAAACACTTTCTCCCTTTCCCCACTTGCTTTGGTGGCAAAAGCAGAAAGTTGTTGCTGGCAAATTCTACACTGGGAAATCAGAATTTAGAGGGGAAGGCAGGTGTCAGTGTTGGTGGAAAGACATTGTTACCTTTGCTAGGCCTGACAGGCAGCGTCAGGCCTATCCCTATAGGCTCAGTATGCTGTGTTTGTATTCTCATGTATCTGCCATGTGGTGCTCTAGCCTGGTTCTACTTTTTTATTTTTAGTCATAGCTGATAAACTTGCTTCAAGACCCCAAGAGCGGTTCAAATCCTGCAGCTCCCACAACAGGCCCCAAGCCCCCGCAGTTCTTGCAGCTGCAGTGACACCCATGCCCCTCACTTCTGTACCACACAGACCTGGCAGGAGGCAGGAAGGTTCAAAGGCTATTTTCATTCCAACTAGTATCAGCCTTGACAGAACTTTTTCTCTGTGGTTGTGATTGTTTTCTTAGGATGCCCTTTATTTGTGAACTGGGAAGAGTTTCCAAGAGCCACCAAAATTTTTTTTTCCCTTTGACTTAGATTCTCCAAGTGAAAGTGATTGCATTTTTTTTTTTTGTAAAGATGAACAAAATTTCTCTATGGGACAACACATGGGATTTTCCTGTCTTACTGAGGAAGAACTTTGTTTGATAGCATAACAATGAGCATATGGGCTTTTACTAGTGGATTGTCTCTTGTTCTCTGTATTTTGCAGTGTGCACCTTGGCTATGACAAAACCTGTGACTCAGCGGAGCACTTTATACAGAAAGACCCTAACATCTCTTTTTTTCCCCTCACTGTCTCATAACAACAGCTGCAGCAGGCAAAAGAAAACAATGCAGATATGCAGTTGTCAAGACCAGAGCAGTAAAAGAAACTTGGTTTCTTTCTACCACTGGACATTCTTAAGAACCACAAGGATCCATCCAGAGCCTTTGTTTACACTGTACTTCTGATCACACTTCACCTGTCATTCAAATTTCACCACTTCACTCTAGCTCCTGAGACCTGGCTGCAACTTTGGTGCCCTTGAGGAGGGTGACTCCTTGGGCCCTTGGTTTCAAGGGACCTTTAGTTTCAGATCTGTGACTACAGAAGTCCCTCAGTGTCTCCCAACCTCACACCTCATGAGCTCCAAGGACTTCAAAGTCATGACAGAGACAGGTGACGCACTGCTGATACACACTCCCTTGTCTATTATTTTGAGGCAGAAAAAGTCAAGTATGTGATGTGCGGGGACTGTTAACATACTATGGTTTTATAGAAAAAATGTGTCTGGGAAAAATGCTTAGGGAGAGATGTATGCCCTGTCCTACCTCATCAGATACCGGCTCTGAAAAACCTCTCCTTGTTGAATGATGCTTATCTACAACCTTAACAAAGCTGTTCTTTCTACGACTTGTGACTCTAATATTAAGTCTTTGGTGAGATTGGTCTATTTCTGTCTAAATCACAGAATCACAGAATATGTTGAGTTGGAAGGGGCCCACAAGGATCAGAGTACAACTCCTGGCTCTGTACTCATTCCTGAGAGTCACACCATGTGCCTGAGAGTATCATCCAAACATTCCTTGAACTCTGTCAGGCTTGGTGCTGTGACCACTTCCCTGCGGAGCCTGTTCCAGCATCTAACCACCCTCTGGGGGAAGATCCTGTTTCTAATACCCAACCTAAACCTCCCCTGACACAACTTCAGGCCATTCCCTAGTGTTCTATCACTGGTCACCACAGAGAAGAGATCAGTGTCTGCATCTCTTCTTCCCCTCAGGAGGAAGTTGTAACTGCAATGAGGTTTCCCCTCAGTCTCCTCTTCTCCAGCTGAACAGACCAAGTGACCTCAGTTGCTCCTCCTTAAGGCCCCTCACCATCTTTGCTGCTCTCCTTTGGATGCTCTCTAATGGCTTAATATCTTTCTTAATGTCTTTCTTATATTGTGGTGCCCAAAACTGCCCCAATATTCCAGAGCAGAGTGGGACAATCACTTCCCTCACCTGGCTGGCAATGCTTTGCCTGATGACCCCCCAGGACATGGTTGGCCCTCCTGGCTGTCAGGGCACTGCTGACTCCAACCTGCCATCAACAAGGACTTCCAGGTCCCTTTCCATGGCACTGATTTCCAGCATCTCATTCCCCAGCCTGTATGAGCAGCCAGGGTTGCCCCATCCCAAGTGCATAATGAGGCACTTTCCCTTGTTGAACTTTATATGGTTGGTGACTGCCCAGTCCTTTAATTTGTCGAGGTCTCTCTGCAGGGCCTTCCTGCTTTTGAGGGAGTCAACAGCTCCTCCGAGTTTTGTGTGGCCTGCAGACTTGCTTATTGTCCCTTCCAGTCCTGCATCCAAGTCATTTATGAAGATGCTGAAGAGCACAGGGGCCCAAGATGGAGCCCTGCAGAACCCCACCAGTGACAGGTGGCCAGTCTGATGTTACCCCTTTCACTATTACTATCTGCGCTCAACCTGTGAGCCAATTGCTCACCCACTGTGTGATGTGTTTATCCAGCTGTGTGCTGGACATTTTGTCCAGAAGGATCCTGTGAGAGACAGTATTGAAAGGTTTACTGAAATCCAAAAAGATTACATCAACTGGCTTCCCTTGATTGGTTACCTTGTCATAGAGGGAAATCAGGTTTGACAATCAGGACTTCCCTCTCGTGAAGCTGTGCTGGCTGTGACCAATAACTGCATTGTCTTACAGGTGTTTTTCAATACCTTCCAGAATAATCTTCTCCATAACTTTACCAGGCACTGAAGTGAGACTGACAGGCCTGTAGTTTCTGGGATACTCCTCCTTGCCCCTCTTGAAAATCAGGACAACATTTGCCAGCTTCCAGTCAGTTGGGATCTCTCCAGATTCCCAAAACCACTCAAAAATCATTGAGAGAGGTTTTGCAATGATATCAGCAGCTTTTTGAGTATTCTTGGATGAATCCCATCAGGCCCTGTAGATTTGCAAGGATCCAGCTGGAGCAGCAGATCCCACACAATTTCAGGGTTGACTGGGAGTTGATCATTCTCGCAGTCAAGGACACTGAGATCCCCTTGGTCTGTCATCCATGTTGAAGACAGAGGCAAAGGAAGTGTTAGACACCTCTGCCTTGTCTGTGTCCCCTTTGTAAGGTGACCATCCCCATCCTGTAATGGGCCAAGGATATTTCCATACTGCCTATTGCCACTTATGTACTTGAAAAAACTCTTTTTATTGTCCCCCACATTTCTGGCAACTTCATCTCCAATTGAGCTGTAGCAACACAAATTTTCTCCCTATTGCAGCAAGCAACATTTCTGTATTCTTCCCATGTCACTTGATTTTGCTTCCACTGGGCATACGCCTTGCTTTTTTGCCATATTTCCAAGATCCCTGTTTAGCTAAGCCAGACTTCTGCCTCGCCTGCTTGACTTCCGACATTTGGGAAGTGCCTGCTCCTGTGCCCTTAGGAGGTGAAATTTCAAAAGTGACCAGCACTGATGGACCCCAGCACCTGCAAAAACATGTTTTCAGGGGACCTTACTTACAAATTCCTTGAGCAGCCTGAAGTCTGCTCTCCTCATGACCAGAGTTGAGGGTTTGCTGGCACTTTTCCTTCTGTCAACACTATTCATTGCATGCCACTTTGCCCTGGACAGATTAACTCTCTTGTTAAATGTTTGGAAAGACCAATTGTTGTGTTGGTTTAATAGCTTTTATCAGCTATTACACCATGGGCATGTACCTTGTTTTTTGGTTGAAATGGATTAGATTAGCCTTTTGATTTTTTCCATGTCTAGTTTCTTTTATGGTCCCATTGAAGAGGTTTTCTGCTTAAAAGCAGAACCGGTGTGGAAGTGCTGTTCTTTCAGACAGCATGTGATTCCTGCACAGTTTCTCTATATACCTTCTCGCTTCGCAAGCATCATTTCTGCTGCTAGATCTTCCTTCCATTAAAAGGACCACTGTTGATGGATTGCTGGACACCTGGACACCACAGATATTCATGTCATGGTGGTCCAAGCTATGTGAAATGAAACAGGCCAGTAGTTTCTCTTGTCTTGGGCATCAGGGACTGCTGAGCTTTCTGTGACCAAACGAGGCATAAGCACTTTGCCTCATGCAAAGCACTCTCAGTGCAGCAAACCAAATGGAAGCACCTTGCAACCAGAACAAAATGCCAAACCAAGAAAGCAACACAGCTCTAGGGTTCGTTTTTTTCTTGTCTTTTAAATCATGTTAAAAACAGGCAAGCTGAGACAGGCTTGCTTCATGGCAGAGCTGTAGGATGGGGGAGGGTAGTAGGAGGCATAAAAAACCCCCAAATCCCAAAGCAAAGCCAAAATAAACAACAAGATATAAGTATAGCTATTTGGTCTCTAGTTCTCTAATATCACCTTTCAGACGGCAGCAGAAAATGACCTTGGAGAGGCTTCTGAGTAACACAAACCATGTGATGAGTCCCTTTGCTTTCTCCCTATGATGTAAGGAACAGTCCTTCACTTTTCACCCCCAAATTGCTAGCAGGTATGCTATTCCTTTTCTAATTAGAGATGCTTCAGTCTTCCCCAAAAAGGGAAAAAGCTTTGAGCTGAAATTCTGCATTGTGGAGAATATTGGGGAGATTTATATATATATATATATATATATATATATATATATATGAAACTTTTATACATATATACATATATACGTCTTCATCCCTGCCCACCCTTCCCCCTGCTCCAGTCTATCACTTCTTTGCTAGAAAGAGGGAAATGTTAACTGATAGTCTGCTGCAGAGGTTTGTCACACTTATTTTTCTCCTCCCTGGAGCACTTAGGTGATTGGTTTTGGTCCATATTCCAGCAGTTAATAGCCACTCAGAGTACGCACTGTGAGCCCAAACTATCCTGGGATGATAGCCCAGCCTACATGTGTAGGGTGTCTCCTCTTCCTTTGACAGGTATGTGTGGTAAATTCTTTTGGTAGCTTCAAGACATTTCCCAGTGGCAGCACATGTAAATTGATCCGAGCAAACTGGAAGCCTTGAGCAAATCCCTTCTGTGTTGCTATTGTTTATGCAGTGTTGTGTCATGAGACTTGCAGAGAAAATAAAAGCACTCTATTTCCATAGGAAAGCATTAAAAAAAAAAAAAGGCAGCATAATCTGACATCTTGTCCTATGTAAGATAAGGAAAGTCAAACTGCATGTTTATTAGGGAAAAAAACCCAATACCCCCCCCCAACTCAAACAAACAAAAAAAAAAAAAAAAGGAAAGAACTCAAGGGAGACTTTGTAGGAACAGTGAAGTAGTGCACAAGTCCAGGTTTTCTCCCCTTTGCTTTTCTGCCAGCACCACTTCTGCCTGTTAGTTTGTTTTGTTAAGGTGCTTCAGGTCCTGTGTGGTTTTCAAGCTAAGCGGCAACCTCAAGTACTGCTTCTGTGTTGTTGCTTCCCCTCCCAAACCATGCCAACCATCTGGGCAGATGTTTCTCCCATGGACCCAAAGAGGTGATGCACCTGTTTCCTTCAGCACTCATCTTCTTGGTATATTTGTTCATCCAGTTCCTGGGATTCAAGGTGCTCGAGGCGGTCTGTTCGACCACTCATAATCTCATCTGGGGTCTTCATGAACCTGCAAAACAGAGAAACAAGTGGATTTCTCAGTGGTCTCAGCTTTTCTATTCATCAAGTTGTTGAGGTCCCTAAGCCCTACAGCTCCTGAGATAATCTTTGCTGTATCCTCCCAATGCCTAGTATTTCCCACATTTTTCCCAGCTTACTGATGTCTTCCCCTCTACATACCTTGAAAGGAAATGGAAAAATCACAGGCATTTACCCCTGCTCCTTAAAAGCCCAAATCTGAACCAAACCCCACATTTTTTTTTCCAAAAAATTATATTTATTTCCTCTCCCTCATATTGTTTGCTGCGGTCATGTAAGATTATAGTATGCCCCAGGTACACTCATTTATGGTGTCTGGTGACAGAAACATGAAAGACCTTTATGACCAGCATATTTCAAAACAAAAGCACCTGTAAAGTGTGGAGAGGCAGAAGGCTACTGGTTTGTGTGGGCCTGTGTGTAGGTGAATGAGAAGAATAAGAAACACCAAAGAAACAGTGGTGGAAAAAGCCAAGGTCCAAGTCAGAACAAGTTCTGGGACATGGAAAAAGCCCTGAAGGGAAAAGCTTTGGAGCTAGGGAACTGTAAGGAAAGACAATCTCTTCCTGTGTGATTGTAGCAAGAGTAATTGTACTGAAGGAGCATCCTCTGTAAATGAATGCCATGGCTTCCAGCACTAATCTCTCAATGCAGTAAGTCTGCAGGGGACTAGAAACAGAAACAGTCTCTGTGGAGGCATGGCAGCAGTAGGAAATGGGAAAGGACATCCATCAGCTTGCAGATCAAGTCTGCAGTCTTGATTTTTGCCAGGATGCTTATGTGTACTACTGCACAGAGGTAGCATGGAAAAGCTCTGCCTTTTCTTTTTGAATGTAATGGCATAAGAAGAGAGCGTGGCACAGGAAGGATGAAATCCTAGTTTCAACACAAATCAGTCTCCTAACTACTAAGTATTTCTGGCGAAAGTAGGATGAAAGATGTTTATTCTGGAAGTGTTACAAAATTTTACAGTCTTTCATTAACGATGTACTGGTTAACATTCAGCAGTACAAAATGTGTTAATCACAGGGGCTGATTTTATTTCAGGTTGATGATACACTCAGTATCCTAGGCCCAGTGAAAGCAAAAACAACCAACAGGAGCCTCGTTACTATCACTGACCCAGAAAAATCACTGCTGAAGCCTCTCAGTGAACATATAGCATAGCCTGGAACTAACCTTTTGCTATCCCTTCTAATCTGGGAAATCATATGCACATATGCACTTAGGGGAAAAAAAAAAGGCTATGACTCACTGCTGTGTCACTCCCATTGGTATGCTGGAAGAATGCTGCTCATACAAATGGTGTTATGGCAGCAAAAAACTCATATGCCAGAGTGGTGAATCTGTCCCTGGCTACACAGTGAAAATGCACCAAAGCCTAAGGGCTTGTGCCTTGCTTTAAACCCTGTGATTGTCTTGTTGATTTTGTGTGAGAATGAACTCAAATCAGAGAGTGATCACACTGCCCTCCCTACCATGTGGGGAAAGGGCTGATGTGAACTGTACCACAGTACTTCAGGTGTTCTTTTTGATCTGTGTTTTAAGTCATGTCAAGGAAATCAAAGCGTGGGTATTTGTAATAGCATTTGATTACATTAAAAAAACCCCAACACAACACAACCTGACCTAACCTAACCTAACCCAACTCAACCCAACCCAGAACTAGAAGCTAATTAAGAAAGAGTATCTGTGACCTATTTTGTTGCAGAAGACACTCAGGCAACCTATTAGAAATCCTTCTCCAACTTGATTTTACTTAAAAGCTCCAGATATCTGCAGATGACAACTGCCTGCATGTTACTTGTAAAGTCACATTTCCTATTACTTTTGTGCTTGCAAGATATAGCCAAGAAAGGCACATTAACGACTTGATCTTTTGCAGCTGTTCTTTTTCTCTTCAGATATAAATAGGTCTAAGAAAACAACTTCAAAAAGTTTTATTAGAGAATCGTGCAAAAAAATGCTTCACTGGTTTGGTTTTTTTTTCCCCAGTTTCCAAAAGAAATGAGGTTTATATGCTCATGTTTTATGTTCCCTGGTGACCTTTGAATCTGTTGGTCAATTTGGGCATGTCTGACAGAGGAACAGAGGTCTCCAAGGTCATTAAGATTTTGAGAAAATAGGCAGCCAGCCTGGTTGATAAGAGATGGACTCCTCTTTTTTTTATGCCCCCCCTGAAGGGCAGGCTTCAAGGTGTTCAGAATCATGAACTGCCCCAAGGCAATGCAGTCTTCACATAAGGCCACAGAAATTTGCTACTGAAACAAGCTTGTTTTAATGTTCCACCAAAAACAAAGTTAGTACCAAGCAGCTGATTTTGCCCATGATTACTACTTCCCTTCACTCTCCTTCCCCATCTATGTTTCCTTCTAAGACCTGACATAAGTCATTCTAAAGAAAGAAACCTTTTCAGCTGTAGATAGTTTGAGTGCTATTGCAGTTCTGTTAGCTATTCAAGAAAACAAACTCCAAGAACGCCTTCCTACTTCCCAAGCACGCTACTAGATCCAGACCATGGACATCAAAGCAGCCTTTGGTCCAAGTTCAGTGCTCTATGGGTCAGACATACACACTAGAATTTGCTGGTCTTGTCTGAAGTGAACTAGAGTGCTTTTGCTCTCTGCTAGTTGCACTCAAGTTTGTACAAGTTTATTGCTGTTTCAGGCACTATTTCCTGAATGTCTGGTTGTATCATCCAATCCAATGCATTGGGTTTTATGAACAGCTCTCGCAGGTCCCTCTTCCTTGAAGGTAGCAATGCTGAAAACATGGTCATCAGCGCTTCTCTTCTGTGATGCATCTGAGGAAATGCCTGATCCCTGCTTAGCTTTCACTGGCAGCTGTGTTTGAGAAATCAGTTTGGAGTGGGTTTTCCAGCAGTTCAGCTGAATCATTTATCTTAGGTCTTAAACAATGGCATGGCCTGACTGAAGTGAATGTAAAGACTTCTCTTGACTCCACTGATCATGGAAACAGGCCTGTGTTTTCGTAAGTTGGTGTGGTTGCCTTGAAAGTTGGCAAGCAGTTTTTATAAAACGTATGGCCATTGTCACCTGTTTTATAGCTGTGGCAATGAAGTATCCCACACACAATTCCATTTTCCATCTTCAAAAACTAATGGTCTGTAGAAAGGAATAGCAAAGAAAGAAAATTACCTGAACAAAAGCCTTTGTCCTGGCTCCTTCCGGATAATGTTTAGTTTGTAGTAGTGGCGTAGAGCTCTGGACATTTTCTCATAAGTCATATTTGTTCTGTTCTGTTTTTTTTTTCAAAAGAAAAAAGCAAAAATGTGGTGAGATGATTCATTAAAACCTGCCTAAGCCCCAAAAGGAGTTGCAGAACTATCATAGCTAGCTAAAGTAACCAGGTCAGTCCAAGAAATTACATGTTCCACTCTTCTCTTTGCAGGTCCATTCTGCCCCCACAGCCCTCATCACCAAATTTTTGTGCATCTCTTTTCAATCAGGGCAATTTAAACAAGAAATCTATCAAAAATTCCAAGTGAGGTTTTTCTACATTTTCTTGAAACACAGGTAACAAAAGACTTAATTAACTACAAGAGGAGACATTAGATGGAGGGAGGTGCTTATGCCAAGTGGGATGTGACGAGCCTGCATCCCTCCAGGGATGCACCTGCAATGGGAATGGTCCCTCCTCAGCAAAAGAATACCCAAAATCCTAATTTTGAACCAGGTCCAGTCTACAGTCTTTGTTTTCAGTGATGGAGGCTGAAACGGAGAGGTGGGAAGAGGTAATTCAGGTGGTTCCAGCCCCTCAATCTGATATGAAAAAGAAGAGAAAAAACATTCCTACGATCTCTTTTTTTCTTCTGCCTAAGAACAGTGGCAAATACATTGAATCTGTCCGCAATCCCTGCTAAGAGCACTGTTCCTCTGAGATTTCCCTGCATTAACTAATTAACGCTTACAGAACACTGTAGAGATTGACAGTCCGTTTCTCCTCCTGTTATACAGGTGTAAATCAAGAAGCCTATTATATTGTAAATCAGGAAGCTCCTCCTCTTCATTTTGGGAGCTGTTGACCACAAAGGCCATAGCCAGAGCACTGTGGTATACTGAAGTGTGGCCCTGCTGAAGCTGAGTGTCACAAGGCAAATGTGATGGGCACTGGCAGAGATGAGCAGCCCCCATAATACTGACCTGGGATAGCAGGATCAGCCCCTTAGGCTGTGCCTACATGAAGAGTATTTTGCTGGTCCAAAGAGCAGTGGTTATTATGCTGGCAAAGAGACTCCTAGCAGAGACATAACTATCCTGGCAAAGCTGTGTTTGCTCAACTATAAAGTACCCACCTCGCCATGAGCAAAACACATCAAACTAGTACAAGCATGCTTTTGCTCTGTGAGCCTCCATGTTGGGAGTTTGGCTTTATTAAATGAGACTGATCAACTTGCCTAAAATGTTCCATAAAAGCAGACCTCCCCTGCTTGCCCTGACCACAATAGTTCTGCTAAGGGAGGCCTCATAAAGAGCTCCTGTAGCAATTAA
Organism: Corapipo altera; assembly: GCF_003945725.1. Taxonomy (NCBI): domain Eukaryota; kingdom Metazoa; phylum Chordata; class Aves; order Passeriformes; family Pipridae; genus Corapipo; species Corapipo altera. The sequence goes on from NW_020884989.1 coordinate 1,219,924, forward strand.
ACACTAACAGGGACCATGTTTTCCCTGCAAAATCTGGATTCTTCTCATTGGGAAGCCCCCTGAAATACTGTGTGTGCTTCTTCCATTTCTTATATGCCAAAAGGCCACTGTTTTACTCAAGTAGCTAGTGGTCTGAAGTAGCTTCAGTTTTAGACACCCAGCATGAGACATGATGGCACAGCCCAACTAGCATGCAGGTTGGGTAAGGGCACAACTCTCCATTCCCAGTGTTGCAGCTCTAGGACAGATGTTCTTGGAAGCAGTATGTCACATGAGAAAATCTTGACCTTATAAAGATTATAGGCTGTGTATACTCATATATAAAATCAGAGAATAGCTGAGGTTGGAAGGTACCTCTGGACACCACCCAGTCCAGTCCCTCTGCGCAAAGTGAGATCAACCAGAGATGGGTGCTCAGGACTGTGTCCAGCTGGATTTTGAATATCTCTAAGAATGGAGACTTCACAGTCTCCTCTGGGTAACCTGCTCCAGTGTCTGACCATCCTCCTAGTAAAACAGTCCCACACTCAGGATCTCAGGAAACACAACATGAGGCAATGTGAAGTCCCACACTCCTCAGGTCATTCCTCCCTTGGTGGAGGACTTTACACTGCCCCTTGCTAAGTTTCATAAAATTCCTGTTAGCCTGTGCCTCCACCATGTTCAGATCCATATGGATGACAGCACAACTGTCTGGTGTATCAGCTACTCGTCCCAGTTTTGTATTGTCTGAGAACCTGCTAGAGGCACTCTGTCCCATCATTCAGGTCATTAACGAACACATTGAACAGTACTGCCCCCAGAATCAATCCCTGGGGTAACATCACTAGTGACTGGATTTTGTGCCACTGATTACCATCTTTTCAGCCCAGCAGATCAGCCAGTTTTCAATCTACCTCACTCTATTCTTGTCTAGGGCATACTTAATTAGTCTGTCTATGAGGCTATTTTGTGAGACAGTCTCAAAAGCCTTTCTAAAATCAAGATAAGCTATACCCACTATTCTCCCTGAATCCACCAAGCTGATAATTTCATTGTAGATGTATGTTACAGTGGTCAAGCACTTCCCTTTTGAAAATCCACACTCAGTACTCATACATTCATATGAATATACTCATACACATATAGATATATCTATATGTAACTCAGTCCCAAGCTGCAAAAATCAGTAAATGCTTTCCAGAGAACAAAGCAGAATTGCCCTATTGAAAGGAAATACACAGTCTTGCAGCATTTTGTGTCTGTCACAGGACAGTGTGTGAAGTCTGAAAGTTGGTACAGACAGGGACACAGACAGAAAGCTCCTGCCAAATTATTGAACAGGGCTCCTTGTAGACCACATCTAATCAGAATATCCTTAGCATCAGGTTTCCAGAAGAGATAAGATGCCTTGAGAGAGACGGACTGTTAATTCTTGCACTCCTTCTAATTTTATAATTACGTGCATTTATATCTAAATGCTTCTAAATCAAACCAAGAGGTTTTTCTATATGAAGACTAGGTTTTAGTGCTTGAGGATGGGTGGTTTATATTTCTAATGTATGTAGAATGAAAGATTCTACATACATTAGAAATATACTGCTTTCCAGCAGTAATTTATATGCACATCCTTTCTTCGTTTTCCCCCTGTTTATAAGTGAATCCTGTAATGTTACCAGAGGTGAAGTGCTGTAGGAGGAAAACTGCATTGCTTCCTTACCTTGTGGTTTCCCCACAGCCGGGCCAGCCCGTTGGGATCCACTATCCGAAATATTTTGGATTCCTTATCTTCCCATCGGATGAAATTTTCGTACCGGCTGTCAGAAAGCAGCTGATAAACATAATCCCAAAGCAACCTACAGTCTGTGAAGAGAGAAGCAAGAAAATACTTTTTTTTTTTCTTGGGATTAATTCTGGAAACTTTTGGGTGGATGTGCAGTAAAAGGACAGTTGGGATCAGGGCTGAAACAGCTGCTGCAATCTGAAATGCAAATGGCTTGGCTGGTATTGAGTAATGTTTGCAAAATGTACTGGAATATACAGCCTCTTCTGATGCGTCCTAGTCCTTCTGACACTGATTGAGCATCTTTATCGCATTAAAAGCTGTGCGAGATGACCCCCTGACCTTAGTTGCCTGTTTATTGTACTGAAGCACATAAAACTACCACTGTTGGCCCTGATGCTGTTGCTGGCTGTTTTAGTGGAGAAATCAAGAATCTTGCAACCTGCTCTCCTTGCTTGAGACTGCCCCTTTCTGTGCTAACATATGAGTTCTAAAGCATGGGCAATATTACAGCTTTCCTTTGTATACTCCATGTAATACAAAATTGACACCTTCTCCCATTTTAAATTTGATTTTTATTTTTTCAGGTTCCTGAAAAAAAACCCCGAGTATTAAAATTACTTAAATGCTATTGAGTGGGTAAATACTTTCTATTTGGATAATTGAATTGGAATTTCCTCTTGAAAAACACTACTTAGGTCGCTAATTAAAGGTTGAACAGAGATTTAGGTTTGAGTTTAGTGCTTTTCAGTTTTATGGCAGTCTCTTGAGACTGAGGAAGCCAAGAGCTGAGCTGCTCCTACTTCCTGTTTGTGAAGTGTGTGTGCACAGCACAGCATAACTGGGAACTATGAAATATGCCAAGAGAATTGTACAGAGCTGGGGATGTTACTGCTGCCAGGGTTTTTATAGCTCAACTGGTCAGATTCCTAAGATGGCCACAGGGTTGCGTTTTACTTTGAAAGCAACACCAGCCTCTGAGAGATGGCTTGTTAGAGTTGTTCAAGGGCTGGCAACCAAAGACATCCAGCTTACAAGTGCTAAAATGGATTCTTGTCAGCCTGTATTTCTATTCCTGTCTGTCTGCCTGGAGCTGGCATGTGTTACAATGGGGATGATGACATGTTCAGTATGAAAATATAAAATGCTTTTTGAAAAAGGATATGAATAGCACATTTAATGAGCACACCTGAAATGGTTAGATATATTAACGTTATTTATGGTATTTTCCCACTTTCAAACAGTCAAGAGTATCTCTGAAACCTGTGCTGTCTCTAAAACCAGTGCCTTTACTACAGACTCTTTCTACCAGTCCTATGAAGAATAAAGCAGTCTATGACATCTGGCAAAAACTGTTCTAGCTGAAACTACCCTGATGGTCATCTCATCCATAACATCTACAAGAGAAAAAATATGAAAGGAAAGAGGTACTTTTTAGTTGGAAAAACCTTATTTTCATTAAAGTTTTTCACAGAAAATCATTTTCCACAGAAAAATGTCCACTCCCCTTTGAAATTTTTCTAGGTTTTAATTAAAAAAATAAAACCTGAGGACAAGTTTCCCTGGACTTCCCTGTGGGAGGTCTGTAAAAAGAGCCTGAAAGTGAAAGTAGGAGGCTACCACTTTAATTTCTGTCACCTTCCCTTTCACAGACTCAGAAAACGCAGTTCTTCCATTGCCTTTCTGTCAATATTTTTGGACACACACACACACACACATACACACACATATTAGAAAAAACCTTTTCTAGACTTCATTTATCAATCAAGAGAAGGGAGATTATATTGCTCTACTGGTTTGTGGCTTTTAATATTGTGTGAGGTTCTCAGGTAAAATGATAGTAAGAGCCAACATAAGCGGTTCCTTGACACATGTGCAATTCATTCCAGGACTCTTTCAATGTCAGAAATGTATAGAAAATGTTTTTTTAGTGCAACAATCCTTGGGATCAACTGGAGGAATGGTGCTCCCGCAGAGACAAGTCAATGTCAGGCTTTGTCATATTCTTGAATGTCCAACCTGGATCAGATAGCCTCTGATTATAGCACCTTATAGCTAATATTTCCAAGTGCTGCAGAGATATGATTTACACTAAACTTTACTTTCACCTCATTATTTCCAATAGGCAATATTAGTTTTAATCTCTCTATCTCACACACACCCCCACCGGTTCCCCTTTCTTCACAAAACCAAGGAAGCACACAAAAAAATCAGCCTAAGATGTCTAGGTGTCAAATAATTAGATTAACAAGAGAGCTTCAGATGCCAGGAAGAGAGAGGATTCAAGTGCAGATTTGTTTTTTGTTGTTCACTTAATTTTTAGAATGGATTCAGGGTAAGCTTGAATATAAATATACCTCAAATAAGAAGAACTCAGATCTGCATCTTCAGATCTTCACAAGGAAGTCCTAAGTGACCGAGGGCCCCGTCCCATATTCTAAACTGACTGAGCTGCTCAGACTTGCAGAGGTATTTAGTAGGTTGGTGGAATTTGCAAAAAATCACAACCACCAAAGTATGTTAGACTGCTGTTTGCTTCAGTGAGAAAACCGAAAATCCTTGAAACCTCTGCTTGGTTCCTACAACCACTTAAAAACTCGTTTTCAAATGGTACAGTTGTCTATCAGCAAGTTTAGATATATGACTCAGTTGCAATAATTTAATGAGCATCAGGGCAACTACGGCAACTGTGTCTCAAGTCACTGCAAATAGGAAATAAAAACCATTAAACACCAGTAGGAAAGATTCAGCTCACTGCATTTCTTCTCACCAGAGCTGAGAGCTATGAGCTTGCACAGTGTTAGTTATCGTGGACTAGCTGATGCCTTGCAGCACACTTTAGGTATGTATGAGCTCTGTTTGCAGAGTACCTAAATCAGCTTGCCTGCTTTCAAGTTTCACATGGGAGACCTTTAGGAATTTGAGCATGGGCACTCTGGGACTTTTTTGTTTGATTTTAACCACAGATGATTTACACCCTAAGTATCTTTCTCCACAGACTGCATGGTAAAAAAAAAAAAAGGTCCTGGAAGGGTCTACTAACTGACAGAGGATCAGCAAACTAAATAATCTACCAATAGGCCAGCAGAAACCATCTTTAATAGGATATTACAGACTACAGGTCAAAGACTACCTGATAACTCTTAGAGACTGTAATGCATTTGGATTATAGTAGAGCCCATCTGAAGTACACTGCAAGACTATGAAATAGGTCAAAACCCAAGAAGAGGCAATGGTAGAAAATGCTTTTAAAAGGAGCTTTTCCACTGGGAAAAGAGGCATTTTCAGAAAAGGCTGGTGAAGATGATGGACAATGCTCTCAGGCACATGGTGGAATTCTTGGGGCTGTCCTGTGCAGGGCCAGCAGTTGGACTTTGATGGTCCTTGTGGGTGCCTTCAACTCAGGATATTCTGTGATTCTGTGATATGGAAAGTTGCATCCTCCAGGAAGGTCAAAACTGTTATATGAATTTTTAGGAAGGATAGAGAAACAGAGAGGAGAACTTGTATGTGGATGGTTGTTTTGTAAGAGTAAATCACATGTATGAGGAAAGTCTGGATGGTGTGAATGACTCCATGAGAACTAAATCACTTCCTTGACTGTCAGAAGGCCTCAAAAAAACTTGCATGAGGGGACTCTCCACAGGTGTGTGTTGGATAGTGAGTAATGACAAGAAAGCACATGGACGTTTCTGAGGCCAACCAAGTTTAAAATTGTGGGAGATTCAATAGGGGAATTGAGTCAGGGTTGGTACCTAAATTGCATGCTGCAATTTCCTGCCTTTTGGCTACAATAGACTTACGGAGAAAATAATTGTGCCTCTGTAGCACAAGGAAACATCATTTCCCCCTAACACGCACATACGTTTTTTCTAAAATGAACTCAGATGGCTGAACTTTGTACAGCATGAAGGTAAAGGGATTTAGCTGTGGGTAGAGCTGGGTCTAAGAAGCTTTAAGGTGATGCAGTATCAAACAACCTAGCCAAAGTGGGAAGGTGGCAAATGGCCCAGCAATGTGGCAGGCTCCTAAACACTGGAATTTCCAAGTCTTACAATTTTATCCGCTGTACAGACTGAACTACATACTTAGCTGGGCATTAGGGCAAACTGTACCTTCAAATGGAGAGGAATGGCTACAACCTTCCTCTTGCAGCTAGTGCTTCTAGAGGGACTTTTATAGTTATGCTCAAGGTAGTGATAAGGTGTAGAGTACTTAGCTGGTTCTCAAAATGTCTGTTATAAACACTGCCCTACATGTGCAAGAGGCAGCAGTTTCACACTCCTGCAAATAACAGCTATGTATAGTACAGTCCTAAGGTTGGCAGACCTAGAGTAAAGCCTTGGGGGCTGCCTTTCCACTCAGTCTCTTGGCTGCTGCTTGCCTGCCATAGTTGACACTACGCATAAGAAGAACAGGCAGCTACCCAGCTCTGGAAAGGGTGGGGGAGACAAGATAGAGCAGTTGGGGTTTACAAAATATAAAGAAATCTCTCTCATAAACAGCAATTTTTATGGTTTAAATGCTGGCTTCAAACTCCACTCATAGCAGCACACTTGCCTACTTGCTGTAGTTTTAACCCCTCCTTTCACATAGCAGAAGTGCCCAAACCTCAGCCACTCTTCCTTGGCATGGTAAAATTCAAATTTCTCTTTTCTGGTGAAAAGCTCTGTTTACTTACAGCACAGCTTTGGTAATGCTACATAAAAGGGGAGACTATAAATATTGTCATTAAGAATCCCTTGTGACACTCAAATAGGCACTGTGAGTCTGTATTAACAGATTCTTCATTTCGCATATTAAGACTACAGGCACAGTCTTCTAAATATACACCTAAAGAACACTGGCATGTAAATACTTCCTAATGGCTATATGATAAATATCCCTTAGAACTGAGATACCATCTCAAAATTATCTGTAAATGAAATACTATGGATCTTAGGTTCCTAGTATTTTGACATTTGTCCAGCCATTATGAATGACTTCTCTAGTATCACTTGGCCAAGGTCATCTTCACGTCACGGTAGTGAGAGGTCTTACATCTTTCCTCCCTAGGATTAATAATGCTGTTAACAGTATAGGCATATACTAAAGACCTCTTTTGTTCAGAATGTAACATTCCCATGCAATATTTCTTAAAATACACACTGTATCTGAGACCTCTGTTGTTTAAAAGAGGCCTATGGCGCAGAGCTGGCCCTCTTCACGTATCAACTACCAAAATCCTCTCGTAACCACAGAAATGTTTTGCAAGACCCACCCACATCTTGCACTGAAGATCATTACATAAAATGCATTTGATCTGGCTGCTGAATGACTTGGAACCCAAAGTGGCTTCACAGAGGAAGAGATGCCAAAGTAACATTGTCATACTCCCTCTGACATCAGCTGAGGCCTTAGCCCTTGCTGACTAGGTCAGCCTAAAATTTCTCCAGCATGATACCATTTGACTTAAATGGTTCTGTGATTTCTACCAGTTCTCCCCAGCTCTCTAACCCTAACCCTTTATTTTACAAGGTGGTTTGTGCTTCAGCTGCTTTTCTTTAGAGTCATGCAAACAACGGCTGAAAGTAACGAACAGGATTTCTCTAGAAGTTCTCTAGTACTCTGGTTTCTGTAAGCACACCTGAAGCATGTGTGAAGCTCAAATGGTGACGCTCATGGTATCAAAATGATGAACTGATAAAATTCAGCTGGTGCAAGAAGAAGGTCCTGATGTCCCTTACATTTTATCCTCCATTCTTACCTTGCTGCTTACCTCGTGCCAGCTCTGTTGTTAAGATTTCTCTGTGAGCTGACTTAAATCACTTCAACAGAAGAAAACAAACCCCGCAAAAAACATCAGACATCTTTCTGTTATTTCTGTAGGCAGGAAGATCTGGTGAATTCCAATGCCAGGACAAAGAAGGTGGCAAGACTTCACTGGCAGAGCAGGCAAGGGTGACCAGAAAAGAGGCAGAGGCACAGGAGGTCCCACTGACCTTCAGCCTGTCTGTGACCATCTGCCTGGCTGGAGAAGGTCAGTAAGTCTTTGAGAAGACAACACTACTTTGGAGCATCTGGATTTGTTTAAATTGTAGCTAGAACCAAGAAAACACAATGGTTATTGGCTGTTGTATGGAAAATAAAAAAGACTGGGAGAGAACTCCTAAGTCCTGGAGTGGTTTAAGCTTGGCGTGGAGATGAGCTGTAACTGCACTTTCACCACATCTTTAACTGTGCAATAGGTACAGCTCTCTGACAAGTCAAATGAATCTTTTGTCTACCTAACTGGTGCATGCAGTTCATCAGGCTGGCTAATACTGTAACGTCTTTCAGGAGAACAATGACAACTACTCAGTTAACTCGCTTTCATCACGCAAATGGAGAGGGAGGAAAAATAAAGCTGTTGCAAAGGAGAGGAAAGACATATGGATAGGCCTTATCAAATCAGCTCCTGTATTCTTGCTGAAAACCTCTTCCATGGCAAAAAAAACAACTGGGAAACAGACAGCACACCGAGAAAGAAAGACAGACAAGTTGAGCAACACACCTGGGGCAGGTAGCTCACCTTGCAAGCTGCAGTTTGAGATGCAGATTGAGCTCTGGGTAGGAGCCCAGAGAGACTGAGAGGTGGTGAACCGCCAACCCTCTGCGTAACAAAGGGCATGAAGATGGGTGGTACCAGTGAGGTGGATGGACACTGAGAGACACAGCCAGAGCCAAAGACTCCAGAGGAGGTGTGAGACTTGCCTGGGGGTAGACTGTGAGGGGATAGCCCAGGGGTTCTTTTGCTGGGGGTCCTCCTTGGAGGCACAGAATAAATGTTGTTGCACAGAATAAATGGCTTTATGGAACTAGACATCTACTATGGGAAAACTAGGGTAAAACCAGTAAGGAAACCGGGTCTGACTGTGTGAATGGGGTGTGTGGGAGCCACGCAGGGACCCATCGGTCACTGGAGCCGCCCGCGGTGAAGGGACTTCGTCCCAGCAGTGAAAGTCTCCCACCCTGGGAGTGTGACTGCCAGAGAGTCTGGGAATGGTCAGACTGGGGAGACTTCTTTAACAGACAAGCTACAGTAGAATTACTGCTGAGTTGAAACACAATTCAGCCTCAGTATCTATCCATGGCATATTTATTTTAGCAGACAAAACTAGAAGAAAAAAGTAGCCAAGTCTCATGATTAAGGGGTCAAATGGCTCTGAGGACTGGGGGAGCACTGACGTGAGATAGAGCAGTCCTGCTCACCACTGTGTGTTAATCCATGTTCAGGTTACTGCAGGAAAATAGTTTTCTTTCCATGAATGTTGCTGCTGGAAGCAGGATGTTAAGCTGGTACAGTAAAGCCAAGATTTTTTTGTGGAGAAACTTCTTGACAGACCACTGTTTGTTCAATTCTACATTCAAGCTGGGGCTGAGGATAGAGGTTGCCAGATCACAAAACAACAGTTGTATGTTGCTTCTGTTTTACAAGAAAATCACCGAGTGGGAGATCAGGCATAAGGAGAGCAGAAACCTGAGACAGTCGTGCTGCTAACAGTTGTGCTGTGTGGTTGTAAAAATAACACAGCAAGATGAGGCCAAGCTCTGTCTTTGGCAGTAAAAACATATACAGGAAAGGAGGATCCAAAAGCTTCATATCCCTCATGTGGTCATAGAAAAGAGCACTCAAATCACAAAGAATATGTAATAGATGGGGGACAGACCGTCTGATAGATGAAGACTTTACAGTCTCTTGTACTAAGAAAGTCTTTTTTCTTCTTGTCCTGTTCTGCTTCATCCCCCCATCCCCACCAAACAGTGACATTTTCAGTATTATTTCAAGGGCCGTTCTTTTCCTGCTCTACCACAGTGGTAGAAAAGACCCTTGCTAAAGAAACCCGCCTCTGATTCTCTTGTGGCTTTTCCTTACATTTTTTGCTCATGAAGGGTAATGACCAGAGAAAGGGAAATTCAACTTCTGCCTGCTCACATGCACATCTTACAAACACCTCACAACCTCTTTGACATCAGAACACTTTAGTGATGGGAATTTAAGAATTAAGAATGAAGCTTTACCCTTGGAACTGTACTTCAGAGAAGCTGGCAAAAGCAGGAGCAACTTAACTGCAGCAAAGGTATTACCAACAAGAGCAATAATTTTTAACGCCACAACGTGAGAATCTCTACTGTATTCTGACAGTTCAGCCTTGGGTTTAGATTGCTGTTTTTGGTTTTGTTTTTTTTTTTCTTACAGCCTATGCTAGACTACTACACACGAACCTCACTTTTGTGTTCCATCAGAAAGCCCTGAGTACTCTGAGAGGTGTGAGAACGGCTGGAGGATGTGGCTCCCGGTGTGGTCCCAGAAGTCCCTCCTGAAGGGATGTCGTAAATTGTAAACCTGTAATTTCTCCTAAGTCCCTTGGAGAAAATTGAAATGTGACCTCCCCTTCTTGGGATTAAATCTCCACATTGAGACACAGCCAAACTCTCTCTTCCTTCCTTTCCCTCAATGGAGATGGAAAACAGTAGTCTAACCAGTTTAACGGTGTGCATTTGAATTAATGTAAACTGACAGAACCCTACGTATGCCACGTCTAACTGACTAGTATTAAAGACAGACTTACATAGGCCTGTCTCTGAAGATAGTGTAGTATCAATACTGTAAACGTGATAGTGCATTTTCCTTGCTTAACTAAGAGGATTCGAAGTGATTCAAGCTTGCTTTGTAGAAGAAAATCTGAATTATCAACACAACTAGCCTGAAGAAAGCATGCAATATACAGGGAAAATGAGGGACCTGTTTTCATTAAAGGGCAAGTTTCTTAAAAAAAAGTGTGTAACATTCTGCTGATCCCAAGGGATGCTTAGGATACTCTGAACCCACTTATATGTCTAGCTGTCATATGTAAATGCTGCAGTTCAGTAATGAGAAGAATGGAATGAAATCTAAATGACCAAGCTTTCCTCTGGCTTGGTCAGTCCTGGCATCTGAGTGTACCCAAACAAGCCCTGACTGCAAATTTCTGCTTCTGTAACTGTGCAGTAAGAGTATAGGCAGCTGTGAACCAAGACACTTCACAGAAAATCTACAACCACCTATCCAAGCTATTGCCATTCAGCTATTGTTTCAGCTTGAGTGTCATTAGTTAAATTGGCATGGAAGGCACACTTTCATGCTGAAATTAATTGTTAATGCTACGTTATAATATATAATGTTATACTGAAAACTTCTCCTATGAATATGAACTCTAAGAGCTTTGACTCTCACTCATACTTCAGTGTCTATAGTACTCTAGCTTTCCACAAGGGCCTTGAAATAGACATGGCATATAGTGGAAATGTAGAAGTGTACAGGACTGCAAGGGCAAGTGATTAAACAAGGCCAGTGACATTATCATTGTCATATCCAAATGGGAGTGACAGGGCAGCACTACACCAAGATTTTCAGGTTCTTCAAAGGCTCTGATCTGTCTGTATGAGTTGCTGCCCTACAGAAAGGAAGCTCAGCTGCCTGGAAAGCAGGCACTGAACTCTCACCACTTACAAGTCAGTATGCTAAAGTGAACTACTGTTTTGGTTTTCTGTAGTTTGCCAGTCTGTAACTTGTAACTGTTCAGCTGCTGCGACTGTCTTGTAAAAGCTGTCCCCAAAGTCTGTGCTTCACAAAAGCCCACCAGTCACAACTATGCTGTCAAATCCTGCTGGCATCATAAATCATGACAGTGATGAGGACAGCATTGGCAGTCTCAGGCGTGTATACAGGTAGGCAATTTTATGTGCTGTCCTAAAAAACAGCTGTGTGTTTGATACACCACAGGATGTTGTTTGCCCTCCTGGCTGTCAGGGCACACTTGTGACTTATGCTGAGCCTGATGTTGACCAGCACACCCAGATCCCTCTCTGCAGGGCTGCTCTCCAGTTATTTCTCTCCCCATTTATATTTGTGCTTGGCAATTACTCCACCCCAGGTCCAGAATCCACCAGTTGGACTTGTTAAACTTCATCCCATCAATCACAGCCCAATGCTCCAATCTATAGAGACCTCTCTGCAAGGCATCTTGTCCCTCAAAAGAGTCAACAGCATCTCCCAGCTTGGTATCATCTGTAAACTTGTTGAAGTTGCATTCAACTTCTGCATTCAGATCGTTGATAAATACATTGAACAGGCATTGCCCTAGAATTGAGCCCTGAGGAACACCACTGATGACTGGTTGCCAGATGGATGTAGCCCTGTTCATTACAACTCTTTGAGCTCTGCCCTTCAGCCAATTATTCACACAGTGCACTGTGAACCCACTCATCCCACAGCCATGCAACTTGTCCATAAGGATGTTGTGAGGGACAGTAGCAAAAGCCTTACTAAAATCCAGAACAACTATATCCACCACCTTCCCTTCATTCACTAGGTGGGTGACCTTATCATACAAAGATATCAAATTAATTAAACAGGACTTACCCTTTGTAGACCTGTGCTGACTGTGCCCAACGACTGCATTATTCTTTAAATGCCTTTCAACAGTACCCAGTATAATCTTTTCCGTAATTTTTTCCGGCCCTTCTCTGAAGGTTAATGGTATCAGTTACAAAACTTGTAACTTTGAAGTTGTGCTTAGGTTTTTACCCTCCTTACATAGGTATAACTGTTCTTTGCTTCCTTTTCACCCTCCCTCCCCACCATCCAGCATATGCTATTGCATAGTTAACTGTGCCTGTACAGCTATTTTGCACAGAAAGAAAAATAAACTAGTGTGGTGTAACACATTATAAATAATAAAGTGCATTTGCACAAAGGATTTTGCTGGTACTATGAGTTAAGAAAACCAAAAGATCATCCTACAACTTGACACAGTTGTAAATGCTACATTGACACACCTGGAGCAAATGCAGGCACTGGGGCTCTGGTCATGGTAGCCAAGTTGAAGAGACAGTGCTGAGGTGCTGTGATATAAAGTTTGGTGTCTTTTGATATTTAAGCTCTAAATGTCTACTGTTACAACTCTGCCTTCAGATTTTTCTCCCCACCAAATGCAGTGCAGAATCAAAAGCAATAGGCAGGGTCAGGCTCTGCAGAGGAATAGCAATGCTCATCCTTCTAAGTTGCTTGTATGAATGGGATAGGTCTGCTTCAGACACACACAGAGTGAACCCAGACCTTAAAGCATTTTACTAGGTCCCGATTCCAACAGGACAAGTAGTCCTTGGGGGGAGTCCAGCTGAACCTGCCAGTGCTCTAGAACAGCACTCTGCCTTTCATACCTACACAGTCATTTTGTTAGTATCTGTACTGGGCAGTGCTTGAGTAAAGGAGTTGTTATATCTCTAACCCAAAGTTTCAGCACCAGTGTCAGCTGTGGATTAGTGAACAAGCCTTTCAGCCCCAGAGAGCTAGTACAGAAGCTCTGAAAGATGAGCTAAAGAAATTAATCTTTTGGCATTTTTGCCTGGCTGACACTCATTTCTCTCCTTAAAGAGAGAAAAGGTCATTGGGAGCTAAAAATCCCAGGAACCTGCTCGGTAATGTATTTCCCCTCACAAGAAACATCCAGAACTGTATTAGTTTTAAGTCACTGAATCAAAAGTAGCTACCAGCATGTCCTTAGATTAATTTGGATATTTCTAAGACAATCTCTATATGATAAAGGTTAGGATGAAACTAGCCTGGTTGTAGTTGGATAATCCCGTAACAGCCTCTTGCAGGGATTCCTGTGTCTCCTTTTAAGCCACTGACAGGTTTCTGGAGAGATCTAATATGTCAGTTCCCATTTTCCTGCATACTAACAAGCTGAGGTGGACGTGGATATATATTAAAATAAAAGCAGTTTTGTGGTGAAAATCTGCCCTGGCTAAAGTCAACAGCAGTGCTCCCAAGGAGGGATGTGGGAACAGAACTTCAGGATGGCTGCAGAAAGCATTTCTGGTAGCTTCGGTTCCACTGGGGCTGCAAAGATTGCCTCAGCCATGATGCACTATGAATGCCTGCAAATGCAATAACTCCCACCTCTCCTTGAACCTTGGGGAAGTACCTTTCACAAGATATCAAAGTCCTAAAATGTTTGTTAAGAAAACCTTCACAGTCAGAGGTTTGTGGGGAGTAGAATTTCCAGTCTGCAGAAGGGCTAATTTCAGGTGCCCCTTCCTGACTGAAACTGCCACCATGTTAAAAAAAAAAAAAAAGAAGAAAAAAAAAAGAAAAAAAGATATCTCTTTTTCCTCTCACAGAGTGAAACCTCTGGAGATTGTTTGGGGAGAACCAAGATTGACTAATTAAAAAAATTCAGAGCTAAAAGTAAGCCATATACTCTAGCCTGCTTGCTAGAGTCCAAGTTAGGATCTGACTACCAGCAGTGTTGCTGCTTTGAATTAGCAGTTCCAGTGCGGAAAACTGTCCATTACACTGCTCTACAAAACTTGACTTCTGAGCTATTTTTAATATCTTCAACTTGAAATTCTTTGCGGTAAAAGGGAAAGTGCTTTACCACAAAAATTAATATTTTGAAAAATGATATTACATAAAAAAGTAGGAAAGATTAGTTAGCCAGTGAGTTTCGCTTGACGGAAAGTCCCAAGCTCTACTGACTGATGAAAAATAGATTCACGCTGATATAAAAAAAGAAATTAAATAACTTTCTGGCAAGAGCTCTAAATTGAAGGCTGTGAGATGGGTGGAAAGCAGGTAGACAGATAAGTACTTTCTTTCTAGGAGGCCTAAGTATATTCTACCATTGAATTCAACAGCTCTGATGAAGTTGACTCTAGGCATGAAACATGGGCTATCTACATGTTTGGTAGTAATCCGTTTTTTTGTCACCTTTAAATTGGCTGTGAGCTCTTCAGAGGGTGTATCTACAGTTCAGGGGCCATTACAATCCAACCAGAATAGCATTGCCTTGTGCCTGTGCAGCAGGTGAGGCATGTTGGCATTTACAATTAAAGGACATGGGGCACTGATGGAAGTACACTGGTGAATTCATCAGTAGAAATCTCATAAATCTAACCATGAGCCATGTACTTCCCCAATCCCTGACCATAAAGCACAGCCTTCATCTGAACTGAATGCCTGAATATGCTTCAGGTCTTTCTGGCATGAAATACTTCACCAACTATTTAAGACATACCACCCATGCTGGTGGGTCTATGCAAAGCTGTGGGACTGTAGGTGAAAGCACCCAAGCCTGCAAATATAACATTTTAAGTACATACTACTACATACTTGTCAAGCAACTGTGTTAGGTCCAAATATCCATGGGCTTGGGCTCTGTTACCCTGAGAACAACATAGGAATGGAAAGGACATGGAAGTACTAGTTACAGGGCAGGTGTCATTAGACCCAGTGCACAAACTGCAGAAACCAAAGATGCCCAATTATGTAAGAAAAAAATTAAAAAACTATCCCATCACCCGCTCCCCATATTTTTTCTTCATTTCATTTCAGACAAGGCTTTATTCTTACAGAATGTTTCCTTCTGAAAAATAAAAATTAACAACCCCCTTGATCTTCCAGTAATACTTTCTAGGAAAGAAATCTCCATCGATGCAACCGTCAGAGTATTTTCTCTGCCACAACATTATTTCTTAACTTGCTGAGAACAGTGTGGGTAATAAAAATCAAAAGGAGGGAACCAAGTGTCAGCCAGGCAAAAATGCCAAAAGACTAATTTCTTTAACTCATCTTTCTATTATGTGAAAGGATCATGGTCCTTGTAATGCTTGATGTTGACTAGATGGTAAGATATGTTTCTTTGGAATTTAAAGTGGTAAGTCTTAAGAAAATAGAAAATCTTCCTCATTAAAGCTGAGACAGCACCACATCTGTAACAAATTTAAGGCATGTAAGGACAAAAAAGAACAAGGTATTTTAAAATGTACCTCTGTGGACATGTGTAATACCCCACAGGAACTGGGTATCACGTTAGGTCTCTGCTAGCATAAATACATGGAATGTTTTTGGGTGTGGTGTGTATTTACAAATTTTTCTCAAAAGAAATTGATTACTGGGGCATTCAGCATATTTCTGAAGTGGCTGGATTCCCCTTGGCCCTCTCCCTATCTATTTATAGTTCCCTTAGGAGTACAAGAAGCATCTTCTGTAACCTCAGCTTCCTGAGTCAGTCTACTGTGATGTCAGTTATTTACGATAACAAAACTGAGACAAATGCCTGTGGTTTGCATGGGACAAAGACAACCTTGTTTCTGTAAAAAGGGACAATCCTAGTGTGAGAAGCACAGGAAAGGCTATGAAGCAGGACTCCTAGGTGGTATTTCATTAATCCTGCCAGCTCCATAATGGGCTGGACATTGCACTGACAGAGGTTTTTTCCCTTTCCATGGGATTGGACACTAATGTGAATGCAACTTTTGGAAAACTACTTCTCTGCAGGACAAGGCTTTGGAGATAGGTATCTTGTGAAACAAATGGACTGCTAGTGGGTAGAGAGGCAGTGAGCGTCACGATGCAAATGATTCAATACCAATTACACATTCTGTCACAGGCAAGTCATTCTGCACCTCTGCTTACCTGTCATGAAACTGGTTTATTAATATTTAACTGTCTAAGCCACAGATGTAGTGAAATTTGCAGAATGCCATTAAACTCTTGAGGTCACAGAGTAGCAAAAGAAAACGAGAAGCATGGTTAGTTATGAATGAAGAGCATCAACTTAGGTGCAGCCTCGAGAATGTCACTTACCTGCTATTCTTCCAATTGGCATTGCATGGTCCTCAGGAGGGGATACAGACACCATGATGTGGTTCATATAAGCTAACTCTTCTCGGTGGGACAGGTTGATTGGCTTTACTTCCCTGTGCAGCCCATCCTCAGACAACCTGGGTGGTTTGAAATCGGAGTGCCTGGGGTTCAATATCAAAGGATGCATGATAGGGCTGGGCATCAGCTGGATGACCCTGGTGTTCTCCTGGCGAGGGCTGGAGGGCTTCTGGAGCACCTCAGAAGGAGGTGGGCAGTGGTTGTTTTCTACTGGGGACACTGAGAGAGGATAAGGCTCTTGCTGGTTGTTCTCATGCTGATGCCTTGTTCCCGGCACCCTGTCGGCTGGGGAAAGGCGACGGATAGTGTTGTCCATAGGGGACTTGAGTGGTCGCTGATCAGGATCTGGTGATGGACGGTGGTTGTTAGTGATGGGCGATCTAGAACGATGCAACAGTTCAATGGTTGGGGGGTTGTGGTGGACTGTTTCTGCGGATGGTCTTGAAGGTCTCTGGACAAAGCTATCTGTGGAGAAAAAAAAGGTCCCAGAAATACAGATTGTCTACACTGTGATCAAGATGTAGGAACTAACTCTCCGTCTCCTAGCCAGGCTTACTGGGTACTGCTGTCAGCTTGGAAATGTTGACCTACAGATGCCCAGAAAAACATCATGTAAATGCAGATAGTTACTACTACACATAATGAAATCAGTACTGTGAAACAATCTCCTTCCATGTATCAATAGTTCCTGGAGAAACATGTTAAGAGAAATCCCATTATGAGAAGCTGACCAGTACATATGTGAAGAGTAAAATCTGATTTAGTTGTACTAACTGTTTCTGTGCAAATGCTTTGAAACTTATCTCCTGCCATTCATGTCTCTATGTGTGGTTCCTGTTATTGTACCACAGTACAACAGTACAACAGTAAGGTAGAAGGCAAAGACAAAAAGGGAAAATGTCTGCAGGAAAATATTGGGCTATAAGTTCTAGATGGTAGAGGGCTCAGGTCAAGGCAGAGAATGACTCAGTCTGAAATACAGACTGGGTTATTTAAAAAAAAAAATCACTGGTAGGACGCTCTTTGTGAAACACTAGCTAAATTTTATCCCTGCCTTCATTTTAAGAGCATGTAACATCTACATAAGGATATTTTCATCTTCTTTTGTTTAGTCTATGCTGTCTACTTATGGGTTGTCCCATATAAGCACTTACATGTCTTCACAGCAAGAGGACTTCTAGCATCATGTTTGCATAAGCATACTTGCCCATCTATGATGCTTAACAGTAGGGGGGAGATAAACCACAGCTCTAGGTCAGTGTCTTTACTTACTAACAATCCTCTCACAAAATTAAAATGCTTGCCAGTGCAAACTTTCAGGTTAAGGCCATCAGTTTTGACTTGGGAAATTACTGACAAAGAGGAAAATACCACTGGAGCACAGTGACTAACAGGTCTTTATCCGAAAAACAAAGATCAAATTTCAGTGCTGTTTGTTGAAAGCCCTGGATGACAACAGAAGAATGCGTGGGTACGTGTCAAAAGCTCAAACGAGCAGCTGCTTATTTGTGGTTGCTGGTTTGTTCACTCCATTTTCTCTAATCCTTTAAGGATTCTTTTGCACTCTTGTCAAGGCAGTGATACCTGCTGAAGACCCCAGATTCCCCACAGTGAAGACCTCAGGGCTCCCACTGCCCTGGAACCCAGGCAGGCATTGGGAAAGGGAAAGGTGTGAACAGGAAAAACTCAAGGCCTGAGAAAATGTAGTGCAAGGCAGTGACACAGCACCAACCCTTTTCCCTACTCAACAGTCTGTTCATGCTAAAGTCTACAGGAAAACCTGAAATTTTAGGCAGAACCTACATTGCTCCAGAACACTTACTGCACACACCTGTGGCCCCAGACAAGAAAAATCCGTTTATAGAGCTATTTAAGACATTCACAATGAAACAGCTGGAGGACATGAAACTTCAGAACTATATATAGTTGTTGTTTAAACACAGTTTTAAATACAATCTGGCCAGATAATGTGGAATAGCCCAAATGAAAGAAGATCAAAGAGAAATTAACTTACAACTGTACCTACTTCTGTGACTGTCTTTTCTTAAAGTCTCCTTTCTTTGCCACAATAGAAAAAAATCAACCCCCAAATTTTATTCAGCATCCTATCTTCTACAGACCATCCACCCTCATCATGGTATATTCAAATGCCCTGTGCTCATTCTTGGCACGTAAATATGGACCAGAATATGGTATTGTTTGTCCTACTTATTTAAAGTGCCTTGGCAGAGGGGAGCAGCTATCTTTAAAGCAGAAAGGGATGACTTGCTGTGCTTTCCATCAAGCTCTCTGCAAACGTTAGTTGGCTCTGACAAGCTCCAAAGAGAAATGGACCTTTCTGCCTGCTTCCAAACCATGGTGATACTGAACCTGGACAGAGTGGAGAGAAGGCAGAGACTGAGGAACTCTTTAAAAAGCAGTAAGAGGAAAAACCACAAATGGGTACACACTAGAGGTTCACTTTCCACCAAGATCTTTCTCTATAAATACTTAACAAAAGAACCACCTCATGGCCAAAGATGCTGTTTGCCATAAAACAATTCCAACTCAGCTCCAAGCAGTTCCACTGCCACAAATGACCTTGAGCAGAATAAAATCCTCATCATTCATTTCTTGGCACATCTGATGACTGTAGTTTGAGCACATATGGTATATCATTTCATGGAGCACTAGATTCACTCATCGGTCTGGCTCTTCATTCAGAATGATCAACACTCTTTTCTTGAAGAGAAAGCTGTGAAAGGAAATTCACCTCCCAGGAAATTTGCTGACCTATCTGATCCATATAGGGATGAGCGGGGCTGCACTTAACTCGGGGAAGGAGCAATTGCTAGCATGACAATCCCAAAGACTGGCACTCTTTGCTTACCCACAAAAGTGCAGGGAATGACAGTGTAACCTTCCTGTATGGCATCTCATCAAATGACTCAGAGCTCCCTCAGAAGGACCAATGGAGATGTAGGTAATTCACTTTCCATTGGTCATCCCTCTACAGGGACAGAGCATTCCAAGGCAATGCTAATGCATCTTGGAGATATTCTGAACTGCAATTTATTTCAAACAGCCAAACCCCCTTTGTTTGAGCCTAGCAAAAAGCCACTATATGTAAATGAAAGCATTTAGAAGCAGGATTGTAAGTATAATCTATTAGAAAATAGGCAAAAGACCCAGAAAATTGAAAAAGATCACTGGAGTAAGGAGGGATTCTAAAAAAAATACCTCACCTACGAAATTTAACCACTCAATATTGTGCCAAGGTAACACCTGTCCCCTCTGTCACAGTTTGTGAGTTAGCCAGGGTTAAGTTCTGCTCCTCACAGTCATTCTCCTTTTTTTACTAAGTTGCAATTTGCTGAGGGAAAATGAAAACTTAATTGTGCTAGTTTTTCCCAAGTGACTCTGTGAAATAGGAAGAAGTAATGTTAAAATACATAAATAAATAAATTCACCTGCCCATAAATTCTTAGCATAGAGATTTTTTTGATTGCTCAGTCTTGCGACAGCAAACTGTAGTTTCTTTTGCTTGTTTTGAAGTTCCTCTCACAGCAAATCAAGAACTAATTTTTGTCATTATAAAGAGAAGTTTTAAGTAATAGCATAGAGTTTTCTAAGCAAAAACACTGGTACTATCAGCAGCCAGAGTGTTGTAAGGAAGAAATCAAAGTTGTTTCTTAATTGCTACATTATAAAGGACTTATTTTTAAAGTGAAACACTTGAAAGGCTGACTCATCATCTCTGTGAAATCCTCTCTAGTGAAAGCTGCTCCATATGTTTAAGGGGGGAGTGTCTGAAAGAGCAGTTAGTATTTCTGTTTGAAATTTAGAATGGGAACACACATGGGTGAACGCCAAGCTTCAGGAAAAGACTGAGATTTTACTAATAGTCTCTGGAAAGTGACTGAATACACTAGACAACTCTCTTGCACAACTCTGCCAATTGAACCTCATCCTCACCTGTAGTGCCTTCACCTAAGCTGAAATAATTTACACAGCTGTGTAGAAAGACTTTGGAGTGTCCTTATTCCACCTGCTGTTGTCCTGCTCTTGGCTTAATTTTAGAGTTTTGCTGGTGTCATTTGATTCCGGCAGGGTCAGACTGGCTATAGGCAATTTATACAGGTCTGACAGTACCCCTGAATCCTCTCTTGCAATCCCATGTTGAATCTTCAAATAGATGCATATCAAATAGAATTAGTACATCTTTTATCCACTTAGCACAGACTAGGGTGACATCCTAACTCACTTATGTTCTCTTCTGTTTACTTACAAAGGGACTAACACCACTTTTTCCTAGATTTTTTTAAATTGAAAAAGTGAATTCTGCCTGACGCTTTGAAAAGGCCTTTGAAGAGGCCTAGGCTTTATATTTTTCTGTTATATACCCGAGAAGTACTTTAGTGTGTGCATTTTTAAAGAAAATAAAACTTCAATTTTCTATTGAAAGCAGCAGACTTACAATTTGATCTGTACAAATAACAAGTAGAAGAAGCCCAAGTATGAAATTCCACAAACTTACCTATTCTTTCTTCATCACCTCTGAGAGTCATGGTGTGTGTGGATACTACTAGACCTAAGCAAGTAATTCTGATAGTAAAAATGAGAGAAAACCTGCAGAAATCCCCTTCTCTCAATATGAGTTGCTCAACCAGCCCAAAAGCTCAGCAGCATGATGGGCTCAGTTCTAGGAACTCTGGCATGATGTTCAGATTGTCAGCCGAAGTGACTTTGAGTTAGATATTCCTCTCTGAGGCTGCCTTCTTTCTTGGTCTGCAAACAATTGCATTTATCTGCATCTCCAGGATACTAAAAGTCCATGAAGCAACTCTGTCTACCTAATTGGGTGCGAGGAAAAATGAATCAATGGGGTCAGTAAAACTTTCTGCTTTTTAATCTATATCTGGCATAGCTTTTAAAGAGGCTTTGGAAAGAGAACAAAATAACAGAAGACAAATGGAGAACATCTAGTTCACTCACTAGACCATTTGATTGTTCTAAAGCTATGGACACAAAGGGAGGAGAGTAGCTTTATTTAAGTAACACCAAAGCAAGAAATTTGCATAATTCCTCACAGCCTTACTCTACTCGCCCTCTAATAGCAGCTCCTGTAAGAATGAGACAGTTACCTTCATCATGATTCTGGTGTAATATGACCTCTGGTTGAGCATGGATAGAGTTCCCAGGGTGGAAGAAAGGTGTGAAGAGCATACGAGCTTTCCTTTGCTTCAGGATATGCTGAAGGAGTTCATATAAAACATCACCTGAAAGATAAACAGCAGGAAAAAGGAAACAAAAATGTACATAACTGATGAGAAGACTCATTTAGCCATCTGATGCATGAAGTCATGCCTCTTGGGTGCTACTTTCAGACCCAAAAATGCTTGCAGTAAAATTCTACATTTCACTGCTTTGCAACGTTCTTCTCTGAAAGGAAAAAAAGGCACATCACACCTCTGTGTGTGACTGTGGCAAAACAGTAGAACAACATTCCCAGGCATAGTAATTGTTCTGTCTTTCCTCAGTGAAACAGACCACCGCAATATCTAGGAGACCAATGCACTAACTGCTTATTTTGTGACTTTTATAAATCACATCGTGTGTTGATGCCCTTCTTCCAACAACATCTACATAAAACACATAGGTACTTGCACATTTTGTCTGGTGTAACTGGTTGAACATTTCAAAGTGAAAATGTACATCATAGGGTAGGAAGTCTCTTGACTTTTAATTCTGCTTGCTCTCTTCTGTTTGTCACTGCTCATATTACAGAGGAACAGGTTGCAGCAATAACATATTAACTGAAAAGGAACTTGGGTTTCACTTAAGAAAACAGATTTTCTGGGAAAGTTATCTCAAGCATGTGGGGGTTTTTTTAGCAGTTGTTTCTACAAGATTGTAAGCTGCGCATCATTTGTTCCTTGTCTCTATAAACTGCCAATATTCTATTTGTGGACAAGTTTAGTTGCTTGGTGTGAAACAGTTAAAGCCATACTGCTTTCCATAGGTCAGCTTCCTTTATTTTTAACATCTTGGCTGCTTTTACTGTCTCAGCAGTGACTTTAGGGCATTTTTAAAAGGTGATTGCAATACCTGAAAATTCAATTAAAAACAAAGCCTCAAGAACCCAGTTACATGGCAGTCTAAAAAGTGATTTTACCACATACTTTCCATAACTGAATACAATAGAGGCATAATCATAACTAGTGCTGTAACACTCCAAGTAATAAGATAGCAAGTTTGTACCTCTTTTGATTTGGCCTGACAGACTAGTGAAAATGTCCATAACGCTGTCTGTCTTTTTTTTTAGCTAACGAAACAGTTACACTTCTGCACCACCCAGGTGTAGTAATGCTAGCTAAGATGGTGAAAAGCATTTTTCATTCTCTCCCTCCTCTGCTGTCCCCCTTCCCTGGCCAGCCTGAACAGAACATCTGTGGGGCTGTGAGCCCATTTTATTGCTTGGACTGTGTGCAGTGGATGAGGTTCTCTTGGTTTAACCATGAGTGGAAACAATACAACTTTCATTTAGCTTCAGTCTTGGAAAACGTAATGCCTCTATGGCAAACATTATTTCACAGTTCTTAAATTTCATAGACAGTTAATTTCTGGGAAATACTGAGGTAATGTCCTACCTCATCATCATTGCTGGGCTTCGCGAATGAAGATTTAGGAAGGTACTATCCACATTTGTTACAGGCATGCTGGTGACTTATGAGGCCAATACGAGATAGACATATCCGATTGCAAAAGGCACAGCAGAAAGACTCCTTAGGTGGTGTATTCAGCAGGATGCGATTCTTTCTGCATTGTCTTTTCATGTCCTATCTACAGTCATCTAAATTTTTAAGGACTTACTCAGATATCCTGTACAAGGTTTATTATCAAGGTTTATTATGGGGAACACATGGAGAGAAGAAAGAGAGAAAATGCAAGGGAGGAGGCCTTTAGTTTGGTTATTTCATTCTAAATTTAGGTAAATAACTGCTTAACCTTCTGTATAAAGTAAGACTTTCCAAGTCAGAGGTTCTTCCCTGGGAACACTTTATTTCTAGCCTACAAACATTTTCAATCCTGCTCATTTCAAGTGCCCTCACAACACAAAAAGGGGAATATACCTTCATAACTTCCACGCAGGAAAGTATAGTAGTAAGGGGAGTTGCACACAGAATACATAAAGGTGTCCCTTGCAATCCTCGCCCACATCCCTGCATTCAACACTCCTTTTGCTTTAAGCAGGGCTAATTTTTTAGGAAAATGATTCCAAGTGGAGTACCAGAATTAAAAAAAAAAAAAAAAAAAAAAAAAAAAAAAATTTCTTGGCATCAGTTCTCACTGACAACAGGTGCTAATGTTTGGCCTCTTCTTCCATACAAAATAAGCACATGCTTAAAAAACTTAATATACACTACATATAAGCAACAATTTGCGAAGTAGATTCTGCAGGAGGATGGCTGGGGAGAGTCACCAAGCAGGCTGGTGCAGAATTACTGCCACAGCTTGATTATCAGTTGGATCCAAGCAGCATCAGCTGTACTTCAGCACCTAGTGAGCCCTGCACTAGAAGCCTCCTCACAGCAATTCTGTCACCACTTGGTCCAAGCTCTTTGATCACCTATGGTGATTGAATTACAAGCCTTTATATTTAACAGGAGTACCTTGTATGGTCACAAAAAAAAGCTCACAACTCATATTTAGTTAAACACCCCTAACAAAAGAGGGTAGATGCTTACTCTGACTGTAAAACTGGAGCAGACAGACCGCAGGGGATATAAATACAGGCAGGCAACATGCACATTTCTAAATCTTCTTTGTAAGTGAAGACATAATTTGAGCAATAGGCAGGACTGATTCACACACCTGTGTGTGCTGTGCCTTGGGCTGGATTCCAGCACATGAAAGAATATGGTAAAGTAAGGCAAAACCCACAGGGGCTGTTAAATAGAGGCAAAGTCCCCAAGGGAGGAGTTTTGCAGTTGCTTTTAGCAGCACCTCAGCCAAGTCAACTGTGAGGCAAAATGCTAATACGGGCTGCTTAAAGATTAACTTGATTAACTTGCTGCTGTAGTTGGGTCTGTGAACGGATAAGCCTTTACAGGGAAGAGCTGTAAGTCACAAAATGCTGCCAGAGAAGCTTGCTTTCTGGGAGCTCTGCAGGGAGTTTTACCTAATAAACAGGTTGGAGGTTTGGATTTGGATTTGCGCTCAAATATGCCGACAACTCAGGTGTATCAAGATTTCATTCCCTCTCTGTCCTTTTTGTCCTTGCCTCATACAAGTGTCCCCATCCTCTGTCTCCCCTCCCTTTCCCAGTCTACTCCAATAAAGGCAACCGTTTCCTCCTATGACCCTGTTCAGCTTTTGTTGCAGCTTCCTCTCTCTTTTCAATCACAGCTTCTGTAAAAAATTCTCACCTGAATGAGGAGACCTGTATCGGAAGTCCTCTTTGGTCAGGAGCAGCAGAGCCTTGCCGTTCATCTCGAAAGTGTTGCTCTCAATCGGCCTCAAGGAAAACTCCTTCTCCGCCCACCTGAGCCACTGTGCCACATCCTCTCTGCTCCAGTAAACGGGCTGCAAACCTGTGGCAGGAAGAGACCGTGATTGTGTTACCAAATTGAGGCAAGGCAGGGGAATGTGGGTAAGTGTCAGTGAACCCCCCCTTTCCTCCCACACCATAATGTACAAAGTCTCAGGGGAAAGTGTAGGAGAGGAATGTCGTATTGATGCAGAATTACTCTAAGTGCTGGACTGCAAAATACTTCATTAGCTTAGGTACCTTGGTTTATCTGTGACATACTGCGAAACAAGAACTGCCTCAGCATCCTGAAAAAAGCTCCTAAGAAATTATTTCATTTCAGATTTCCACTGTGCAGTGGGGTTTTCCTCCAACTGCTCCTTGTAATGTGCAGAGCAGGCAGCAGGCAAAGTCCTTGGCCCCATTCATCCTTGGTGTCTATCCTTTCATGGAAGAGAGGTGTGCTCTCTCTTCACACCCCTTGTAAATTTATGGATGAAAAATAACAAGAAGTTGTCAGATGCAGAAGAGCTGTGACTTCCCTATAGGTGGCTGGGGTCTGTAAGGAAGGGCTGCTTAACACAGCCTCTGTAACAGTGTGTCTGTAAGCCATTATCAGTCCATGTATGGTTGAGAGAGGTGTATTCAGACAGGCCCACTCCTCCTCCAGATGCCATCACATTAGCAGATGCTATTCCCACACTACAGAGGAAAACCAGTACTGAGACTGTGGCACCTTTAGCACTGTGTTTCCTGTATAGATACAAAATATTAGCAATGTAACTCTGTCCATAGAAGGGGATATATAATTTTATGGCAAAATAGCAGGGATATCTATTGGTTTGGGCACAGATTTTCCAGGGTGCTGAGGAGAATCTGGCACTCCCTTTCTCCCAGCCAGCTCGTACAGCAGATAGAGCCTAGGCTATTGTGTTTACTCACAGGGGCCCAACAAAGTTACCATCAAAATTTTGTCTGCTACCTTTATTGGGCCCAGGTAGAGAAGCTTTGGAGGTAAGACAATTCAATATCTGTTCTCCAGACAAATTTAAATAGGTTCCTTCCCCTGATAGAAGGAAACTACCCAAGTAGAGAGATTATCTCCAATACACTGGGTGATAAAAGCTTTCTCTTTTTTTTCCCCTGGTGAGATGACTCATTGTTTGACTTGCTACAAAGCTTACCCACTGTGCATAGGAACATAAAATTTGCTGTATCTGATCAGATCTCGGGTACACAGACTCTGGCAGAAGCTTATGCTTCAGAGGAAGATGAACCTCCCTTCCTTGTATTGCACCTGGCTGATTGTATGCTGCACAAGGGAAGAAATTTCCTTCCTGGCACACCATTCTCTGAGATCTGATTACCCTCTTCCTACCAAACACTAAAAGAAACCTGGGGGAGTTGTACCACTCTTGTTTTGGTTTGGTTTTTACTTCTTTAACAGATAGGTAACTCTTTTTTTCTGTTTTAGCAAGAGGTAACATGCAGTGAATTGCATTCTTCTGCTATGCCAGATTCCCAAACAATGGCTTCAGAAAGTCCCAGAATCACAGCTGCATACAGAACTGAACCTCTGTCAGAAAAGGAATTGAGATCATGCCTGAGAAAGGATCAGAGTTGACCTAAGGAAGGGACCTCTGCATGGCAGTAGCAAGAATTTCCTCTGGCTTTCAACTGCACTGTATTATGTGCCACACAGAAACAAGTAGTAGAAATTATTTATTTTTGAAATATTTGAATTCTATTTCCCCTATGAATTAGGGTCTGCTTATTTGGGTCAGAGCTTTCTGTAGGACCTTTCTTTTTGAAGAGCCTGAACTGAGGTGAGGTGCAGATTTGCTCAGAGACATGGAAACCATCATCTGAAATCCCAGAATGAGGTTCATCTTTTGCTGAATACAGAGCTATTCCTGCAGAAAATACACTCCAGACCCCAGGCTGCTGCTAGGCAGCATGCACATTGACTGCAGCTAAAAGAGAAGGAAGTAAGCCATGAGGCAGCCAGACTACAACATACAAAAGGATTTTAAAAGACCATCTGAGGAGTGCTTGAAATGCTCTTGTGTGGTTTCTTTTGCCTCCCTCTTTGCCATGCCACGCAAGTCATAAACTGCCCAAAGGAGAACTGTCGTGTAGAAATCTAACCAGACTTCTGATGTGCATTTCACAAGATGAGGCATGAAACAAAAGAAAACATCACTGGCAAAATCAGGTTGACAAGGACAGAGTTGTATGATAACTTCACATGAGGTGTGTGCTCCCTTATATATACATCAACATAATAAATAAACCACTCCCTGTACAAACACAGATCAACATTTCCCATGTGCTGGTGACAATGTACTTTTGCCATCCGTCCAACCAATGCAAAAGTACCGTGTTAAAAGAGAGGTGCTAGACCCAGAGCAGCCAGGTAAGTTAGACTGGGAGAAGCCACGAGCTGTGCTGGTAACTCTGAAAGAGACCCAACGCTTCACACTGCAAATCAGGTCTCTGCTGGGTTTCAGCAGCATCGCCGAAGCTTGTGAGAAAAGCCGCAAAGTAAAATATGACCTCGGACCACTTGGCTTGAAATTACTAAGAATCAGCAAAAAGCCAGTCTAATTCAGTTTGGCTGTCACTAAAATGAGGGGGTGGATGAGCCATACCTCTCCATCCATGACGTGACACCGTAATTAAATAATTACATTGTGTGGAAGACATAAGGTGCTATAAAAGAAGTAAACTGCTTTTTCCTAGATGGATTGCTTTTTCTTCTGTTTCCCTCCCTTCCTGCACTGCTGCTTTCCTGGGAAGTTAGTTTCTCAAAAACACATGTCACCACTGCATGCCCATTTGTTTTGTGAGGCTGAACCAGTTCAGTCACAGGAGGCTTTTCTAGGGGTGTACACCAGTGTTGCTAAAAGTGCTTCAGAAACTGTCATTCAAAAAATAATTCTTTCATGTGCAGTACAGCATCTGCTGAACTTGTAATGCCACCTTCTTGGACCTTTCTTAAAAAAAAAAACTACTTGGTTGTGTGAAAACAAGGTCATGAGAAGGTTGGCTTTGCAGCTGAAGGGATTTTACAGCACAGTGTACATTGCTATCAGTAGGTCCTGAAAATGGTTTCCTGTACTGTGCATGAAAGAAAACTTAATCCCGCTCACACTATTTTTCTTCTTTGGATGCTGTTTCTTATTTTCCCCTCTCCATCTTCTCTTTTAGTCTCATGCACACAGTGGAGGAAAATGGGCTCTTTTTATCTCTCTAGCTTTATTCTGTGCAAAAGCTAACAAAGATATTTACCAAGCAGAATGAAATGGGGAAAATGAGAGCTGTGTTGCAAAATGAGGGCAGAGTTTTGCCTGATGAACTGACTGTTGAAATCAGTGTGAAGGTTTTGCTGCTTTCAGTAGGTGCAGATCAGATACAGGGGAAGCTGCCCTTCTCCCAGCCTGCCCTCTTGGTGGCCAGCGTTGCCAAGGACTTCACAGGGTGAATTTTGACCTGAGAGTCAGACCTGTCTCCGCTCCCACCTCTGGCATTGCTCTGCTGGTTGAAATCTGGCAAGCATTCCCAACTGTGGCCTCCTTATCTCTATAGTGTAAAAATAAACAACAAAACCTCCTTGAACTCAATAGCTGAAGGCAGGTTAGAAAAAGGTGTGTAACCCACCTAAAACTGGCTCGGTGAGATTCAGTGCATTTTCTGTCTTCTGTCCGTTTCCAAGCACTACCTCCAGCAGAGTAAAATGCAGTAACTTATTGACATGTTTATAAGCTGACAGTTTCATATGCATTAAACAGGGAGCAAAATTCGTGCTCACCTTTCTAATGCCACAGGCTGGTGCACCGGTGTCTTAAGAGATTATGTACTTCTGCGGCATATTCCTCACCTGAAATCCTGTTTCTAACACCTGTTACACTAGCTACCTTATAAATGGTGGGAATGATCAATTCTCATGCTGCAGGGCACAAGCTGGTAACCATCTGGAGTACAGAAGCAATCCACACTTCATTCCTTTCTATTCCCAAGCAGCAAATCCAAGTACAATGGAGAGGAGCTGATGAGGTAATTTACACTTTGAAGTAGCCAGTAAACATGTTTAGCACTTACACCAAGAGACAGAGGCACGAACAAGAGGAGCGCTCTGCTCACCTAGTATAACTTTCTGCACACTGAACTACACAGCCAGCAATATTTGCATCTGACCACAGAGTTTTGGTGGGGTTACAACTTTGTTTTTTGAAGAGATGTAGCCAACCTTGAATCTTGCAAAGCACTCATATTCAGCATCTCCTTCTTTGGTTGGGAAGACAAGGTATGTATTTTACAGTATGAGTTGCTATTACAGTGCATGTAACAGATACATCTAAAATGTGAACTATAATGTACCACAGGCTCTTTTCACCTTGACTCATTTTGGAACAATCTGAAGGCACAAATCCAATGCAAAATGTGATGTAGAGAACCACTGAGAGCTGTTGTTCTGTTTTAGTTTCGATATGAGGACACAGCTACATTACAGCATGTGTGATGGAAGCACCATTCGTAGTAAATGTCATCTAACTTTTTGTTCCTCTTCAGCGAGGCTCTCCACCCTCACGCCTGGCTGCCTGGCAGGCAGGATGACGATATGAGAAGGGAGTAAAGACAGACCTCTCATTTATCCCTGCTTTCCACAGGGCAGACAGAATTGTTCGCAAAACTACTTAGCATGGTTGGGCAAACAGCAAAAGGGACAGTGTATGCAAATCAGCAGCTGGTTTCTGAATACCCAGGGACAGATGCATCATCACTGGCAGCATGAAGGAGGCCAGCTCTGTCTGTAGCACAGTACTTTGAGCCATTAGTGGGACAATGATGATGGAGAAGTTCAGAAGACTTGAAAGCTTGCTACCAACTAACTCTTTAGGAACTGATGCTCTCTTTTCTGTTACTGATTAACAAAGTTTTTCCATGGTCCCATAAAGCATAATATGTAGCTGTGAGTATGATGGTGTATGTCAAGCAGGAGTGGGGCAAGAGGTTGTGTTTTTTTCTTCATTTCTGTGTAAAGGCAACACAGTCTGAAAAAAACCCCCATATGATTAGATTTAAATCCTTCTCCCAGAGCACCTTTTAAAAGTCCCTTTGTCTCTCATATCTTTGTTTGAAAAGCTGGTCTACCAAAATGCAAAGAGGTGTCATGGGGCTTTGCCAGTTAACATCTGAAATGCTTTTAAAGTGCAAAATGCTGCACAGCTTCTTCAAATGACTATGGTTCAATATTCCTGTGGTGCCGGGTCTGCTGCTCTCTGGTTCCCTGTTCAGAGATACTGATTGTTGCTGCCAGGGACCCTGTTCTGGTATCATGCTCGAACCTGACAGAACAATCCATGACATGCTGCTCCCTGAAAAGGGCTGTGCTGAGCTCAGTGCTGAAGGCCGTTTCAAATTTAAGGCCAAGCTGGGCACTGAGGTCCTCCTGAAGCAGCAATTCTCTGCTGGAGCTGCTGCACTGATCTCTTACCACAAGTGCCTTCCCCATAGTGCCCAGCAGTCGCAGGCTCCAACCCACAGGGTGCTCAGCAGCTCTTCAGAACTCTCACCGCTGTGGAAGGTAAAGGTGGGAAGGTTAAGGATCTTGCTTTCTCAGGAAGCTTTTCTAATTCCTCAGAGGAGGGAAATGGGTGACAGAAAGCTATGGCATGTTCCCATGCAGATGGACAGTGTAAGTAAGTGCCTTCTGGGACTGCTCTTGCATTGGCATACAGGTGAAAGATGCAGCCCTGTCACAGGATAAACGCTGTATCGCTGGTGGTCTGTGCACTTGCTGTTAGGAGTAGGGGACAGAGGTCTGGTGTGCAGTGATGTGCCTGACCACTTGCTCCTTCCAGCAGGTGCCACTTGATCCAGGTACTGCAGAGCCAGCTCTCTATACAGGATGAGGCAATACCTGCAATCCAGCAGCAATGAATAACCACTGCTTCTGCAGTGGTCCTCAGAGATAAGCAAAGTTAGAAAATGAAGAAAAGGTTAATCCTGGCTAGTCCTCAGACAGAATTATTTGGGAAGTGAGTACAAACTGGTACAAGGGAAATGCATGGCAGCACCTGAAAATGCACCTTTACAGGTCTTGTTGAGGAACAGATTATTGGATAGGGAACAGAGGAGTTGTGTGATGGGCAGGAAGAGAGACCATAAGTAAGGCTTGCATGTCCTTTGAAAAGGTCTGAAACTGCCTGTAACCATAATGAAAAGGCTTTGGAAGCCTCCTACACTGCTAGGAACAGAGGGTGAAACAGCTTTTTCAGTAGTAATCTGAAATAAAAGACATAAGCTTATTTCTTCTGGTATCCTGTTGAACAGGGTATTAGAGGTAGAACAGGTAATGCTCTGTGCTCTGTGCTTGCTCCTGAGGCCTTCATGTATGCAGACATCTGCAGAAACAACATGAAGCTCTGTGCTGGGTTTCTGCCATGCTGACTTTGCTAGTGTGTGCTGCCCTGTGACCTAGCCCTTCCCCTTTCACTTGTCTGTACACAGACCCTGAAAAGCTGACACACCCGAAACCCCTTGGGGCTTCAGGGTCATAAAATAAATAAAATTGCTTTCCTAATGCAGCCATTGGAAAGTCTGTAAGAAACATATTGATTGGAAAATGCTTTATTAGAATGGTCAAGCTCTAAGCTCTCATCCAGGGAAATAAATCTTTTCAATTGCCCACACCCAGTGCCAAGCTCAGCTTCCTGGAAGCAACTATGGCCCTTTCTGGAACTGAAGTGAAAATCCCATGTTCCATCACCTGCTGACATTACACATGGTTTGCATTTGCTGATCAAATGCACAAGTATGACTTTAAATTAGCTTGCTGGGCTGAGACAGCTCACTGATCGGAGATGAAGTCACCTGTACACTGATCGGAGATGAAGTCACCTGTACAAAACCCTAAAAATCTGAAGTCTGTGTTAATAGTAAAGGAGGGAGGAAAGGCCACACACTACAGAATTTAAAATGAAGAACATATTCCTTCTCATTCTATAGCTGAACCCTTTCAGTTGCAGAGACAGGTTAGTAACTGAAGTACCTCTCTCAGACAAAATTACTCAGCTATGTCTAAGACCTCCCACTCTAGCAAGTCAGAAAAGTCCCTGAACACTGCTGATCAATTCCTGAAGTCCTTGGAGTTGTAGCTGATGTCAGAATAAAGCCTCTAGGGCAACCCCAGTGATTTCATGTGGCGATCTGTGCTGAATTTCTTCTGAGATCTGTATTTGACCTGTAGAAGCCGCTTGTTCCGCTTCTGTTTGCACTGAATCATACAGAACTAGTCTATAGAATGAGTGGACGTTAGGATGTAACCCTCCATCCTCTCCGAGCTGCCCCATTTTGGGATCAGTCAGAAAATGTTATAATGCTGGAGCAGTCTACCTGCTGCTGACAGGTAGCCTGATAAAAAAATATACAGGACAGGACAAACCAGTCTGGGTAATAGTGCTGGTATGTTTGTTGAAGAGGCCAGGGTTTGAGGTTCTGAAAGGGAAAAACTACCAAAGAAGCAAGCAACCACAGAGGTGAAGAAAAGACCAGCAGGTTTTTTAGGCACTCATTCCATGAGCTACGTCCAAGAGCTTTCAAGAACTCTGCAGACAGCTCCGGCTTCCTCTCGTGTTGTTTGCAAAACTTTCATAGAAGCCTCAAAAGAGGTCTACTTCCAGGGCACGGTGAAGGCTGGCATTTGCGTCTGGGTACCACATTCAGAGAAGGCCAGAGTGTAACGGCAGTTCAGAGAGCCATGGACAGCATAATGGCATCTGGCCACTGCAGACACTTAGCTGCCACCACATTTGCTGCACACAGGAAAGAACCCGCAGACGATCCCTCTGTTTGCTCCGTGCTGTGCCAAGAGGCAGAAGGTAGGTAACTATGATATTCCTACCAGAGCAGTTTGTGCAACACAAGCAGTGGCAGTGGAATGGGGAAATGTTGGTTTCAATCTGCTCCCAGTTATAGTCTTAATCCACTGCTGACTTCTCAACCAATTTTTGGCTGTTGTCCATGGAGCAGACATTGCTTTCCTACTGCGCCCTTCCAAAAGGAGCTGAAAGAAATGTCTTCTGTTGTGTTTTTCCTTGTATGTGCAAAAACTATATCCAAAACAAAAGTAGCTAAGCCCTGACAATGTCATAGAGTAGCTAGCTCAAAAGACAATGCTGCCAGAAGAAAACAGTTTTGCCAGTAGAAGTCAAGGGATTATAAAAACTTCAATTTTCTTCTCAGCAACTCATTATTGTTTCAAATCAATCTGTCTTAATCCAGGTCAAAAAATCAGGTCTAATAAACATTCTTTATGGTTTTCTGTTTTGGTTATGGCCACTGCTGATACTTACTATTAGTAATACTTGCACATTTACATTACACAGTGCCTTTCAATTGCAAACAGATTAGATTGTTATATCTGTTTTATAGATGTGAGGAACAAAGTCATTGAATGCCTGCCCATACACTAAATCTCTTATAAGAGGGATTGAATTCAGGAATTCTATTTTGCTCCTCTTTACAACTTGCCAAATGCAGAGCATCTTTACATTCTTAACATCTACTTTTCCTTCCCGCTCTCTGTATCAATTATTTGATGCATCCTGGCAACACTAATTTAAAGGCAAACAACCCAACTCTACATTAGAATGCATGGTCAATATGTGCTGTTTCTTTCTTTTAACCCAATATGGCCTTGCTCCCTGGCTGGGGTGTTAAAGATTTGTAAGTAATTAGAAATAAATTGATCTCGGTAGCCTTGACCTACATGTGGTTTTACTTAAGTGTTTTGCCTGCTGCCTAATTGTTGTACAGTGGAGCGGGGTGCTCAGATTATTACCGTGCTAACAGAACGTAGCACTAATACTGGTGATGGAACTGAAAGCTCAGGTTTTAGGCACCTCATCAACACTCCTGAAAGATGTGAAAACCTGAAGAAAGAGTTGCTAGCTGCAGTGAATACACCTGCCTAAAATTAAGATGGTTACTTTCAGCAATTTATCACTTTAACCTACCATCAGCTACATCACCTCAATCTTCCGGTGGCTGCAAACTTAGAGAGATCCTACCGTTTTGTAAGAGAGAGATCAATAAATCCTTTTTGTACAGCTGAATCAAGTGGAAAAGTTTTGAAATCTCAGTTTCACATATCAACGAAACACCACCAACAACTGCAAGACACTATAATCCTCCGTATTAAGAAGCTGCCTTTTTCTTACAAGGAAATTTTGTTCTCAGAGGCTCACATCCTGAAGCAGTTGGGTCCCTTTCCAATAAGGAATTTTGGCTGAGACTTTGTTTCCTAACTCAACTGTGACTGTGAGAGCTGGGGAGGGGGGAGTATGTATACAAAGGGCATGTTTTCCAGGCTGTTTCCAGGGAACGTGAGGCCAGCTCCGCTACAGAACAGTCTATGCCATAACAGCAAGACGTTGTCTGTTGGCTTCCTCTGCACTGGGGCTCTAACACTTGTGAGCTGCAGTTGTACTTGCAGATTTTGGCAGCACAGCCAGAGTCATGGCTTACTTTGCCTGTAACCATTAAGCAAATCACTGTAGACAAAAATTTACCAACAGCACATGGTAAAAATATGGCATACTTCTACTGTAGCTTTTGGACCTCTTGCTTATGCATGCATTCTCCTTCAGAGTCCTAATGCAGGAGGGCTATAACAGCCAGTATACAAGTTCTTCTGAGCTTTATGTGAAGACTTGCCTTCAGGTGACATTAAATATTAAATTACTGATGAAACGGTGCAAATGACAACTTTGCAGACTGTATAGCACGTTTAGTTCTGAACCACATCTTTAAAGGTAAAAGTTCACTCTTAGAATGCTGCAGACATTTCTTGCTCCCAAGATGCTGCAAACCAGAGTCCTGACATGATTAAAAACTCCAGATTTAGCTTCATTTCTTGATGGTTCCTTAATGAAGCAAATCCCTACAGCTCTTATAAACTGTCAGTCATTTCTCCAAGAACACATTGCTGTTCTAGAGAAAGGTCAAGTGCTTAAAACAACAGCTTTAGATGCTGGGGGTCCCTTTCCACATTTGGGAGACAAGGAGGACGCTGAGATGGACTCCAAACTGCACTACAACACATCACCCATGCAGGAGAAGTAACTGCATTACATTCATATGGAACCCTTTAGCTTTCCAGTGCAACTTGTGCACAGAAAGGCCTCTTGTACTAAGGTACTTGTGCTTGAAATACATTGATAATGAGAACAAATTAAGAGTGTGCTCTCTGATTATCAGATGATAAATTATGATGATTATCTTTGCTGCAGCCTTGAGAATTGCTTCCTCTCCAGCATTTAACTCCTGCTTGCTCTGAAGCTAGTCAGCATACCCACTAATTTCTCATAGTGGGGCCCCCCAAAAAAGTGGCTTATTATTTCTATGCAAGTCACATGAAGTTGAGGCACTACTGCTTCTATTTGGGACCACTTGAATATACTGTTCAAGTAATAATAAATGAAATTTATTAATTGGTACATCATGCAAAATCGTGTCAGATCCTTGTCAGATTGTAGCTAGGATTTTGTACTGTGTGTCTCAAAGACATCTGGCAGCCTGCAGTCAGAGGCATGGCTGCAGCACTTTAAGTCATCTCTAGGATGCCATCTGAACTAGCTCCCTGAGGTGCCAAACACAACATGGGCATAAGCTGCATGTTCAGCATAGTAGCTAGCTCATCCTGAGGTCTGACAGTACTATGGCTTCAGCCAACTCTTGGTCAGCTGTGAAACCAAGACAACTCTGACTGCTGTGCAGATACACACTTGTGTGACCTATGGCTACCTCTCCCTGACAGCCTCAGATTTCAGAAATATACACTTCTAGTTTCTCCTCTCTGGCTTCAGAGGTGTCTCTCACTGTGAAAATGGAGTTGAAATACTTTTTCACCAAGTCATCTAATTAAAATTTTCATAGTAGTGCTCCCCAGTATATTGGCAAATTTCAGTCAACTCTCTGAACGATATCTTACCTGTTGCAGAAATCCAGATTTATAGGTCTGTCTGTTCATGCACCACTTCCATTCACAAAAACTCAGACAATCACAATGATGATGAAATCAGGAAAGCAACAGAGGTGTCTATGTGAAGTAATTTCTCTTCCATTCTTCCAATGTTT
Organism: Corapipo altera; assembly: GCF_003945725.1. NCBI lineage: Eukaryota > Metazoa > Chordata > Aves > Passeriformes > Pipridae > Corapipo > Corapipo altera. The sequence continues at coordinate 1,256,068 of NW_020884989.1, forward strand.
CAAGACGTGCTTGATTTACGAAGTCCAAAACTAGTTTTCCTTCATTCTTTTGTATCGTAACTTCCAAATCATCTCAAGTTTTTGCTCTCCTGGGAAGACTGACTCACAACCAACTTTCAAAAGTTGGAATGCCATTTTTAAAATCCATCATTTGGATCTACTGTTCTTATGCCTGGACTTGCCTGAAGCTGAGGATCTCTGATGCAATATACTCTATCCTACTAGGAAACACTTGCCTGGACACCCTCTCTTTAGTTAAACTCACTGTGTCACAAACAAGTACCCATGAAAGCTGTTTTTGCCAACCGTAGCAGCAATAGCAATTTTTGGAAATGCTGTTCAGTATCAGATCAGAGTAAGGGAGATTTCTTGGTAAACAGAGCACAGGAGCAAAATCAAGATTGCAACAGGACTGCACAGTTATAAGCCTCTCAGGCTCCAGATCAAAGTGTGCATGCCTATGCGCAGGAGACAGCAGGGAGCAGAGTGAGTAGAAAGACTGGAGAAGTAAGACTGTAGGAAGCAAACATGAACATGAGGGAAGGATAGTGAACTATGTTTTGTAGAAAAGATACCTTCTAACTTAACTTTTCAGGTTGCCTTAGCTTTTCCCTGTGTTTATAATTCCTACATTACAGAAATTACTAAGCTAATAGATGCACATTAGTGCAAAGCAAGTTGACATTCCCAGGTCTTTCCTTTCTTCTTAACAAGTTGCAAGTGCAAAACTACTTTTCTAAAATGCTTTGCTTATTAATGTGATTTTGATTTGTTCTTTTCTCCGCATGACTGGGGTCAACCGGTTTAACACTGACATCATGGTGCAGAAATGCAGACACGGGCACATTGTTAATTTGAGGAGTGGGAGAAGCCTTCTTCAGCAATTTCACAGAAAATGACATTAGGGAATGCAAAGTGCCAAAATTTTTCCTGTGAAGCCCTGAAAAAATCTGCAAACTCTAGATGTCTCACACCACTCTGGCAGATAATAAACATAGAGCATATGGAGTCAAATGCTGTGTGTTCATGACAACACACATGTTTTTGACACCATGCAGAGCTTCTGAGGACATGAATGCAATTTCAGAAAAGATTTAAACTCTTGTTATTCAGGTGTTTGGATAACCAAACAATGGACATTCAGAAAAAGGCTTATTTGTGAGCTGGCTTATTCCTTAATAAATTACAGTATTTCTTTCTTATATCTTTCTCTGACGCATCTTGAATGGGCAATTTTTAGGTTGATACTGTTCAATATTGTCTCTTCCCTGCTATGAACAAGTTAGTTAATTTAGGCCCTGGAAACACTACTTCCCTTGAAGATTAATTCTCAAAAGAAAGGACTGTGATTAATTCTTAAGAAAGTGTTTTGTGATGCCTGATTTTGAATTTTTTCTAGATTTTCACTTCTCCCCCCCCACTACCCTTGAGGTGTGCACATTATGCGAAGAAGAGATTTTTTTTTTTTCAGTCCAACCTCAACCTTATTCATTTAGCACTCATGGTCAAGCTTTTGCAACTCTGCTGACAGAATCAGATAGGAGGAGGATGAGGCTGAGTCGGCAAGAGAACCTTTTGTTTGCATATAAATACCTTGGTGTTATTAGAAAGAAAACAAGGAGTGAGTAGCATGCAGTGTACAAAAAAAAAAATCACAGCACTGTTACTCTGCCTTTCCCCCTTCTCTTGCAGAACTCTAAGTGAGCCTCTGTGTGTAAGAGAAGGGCTGGCATGCAGAACAACTGTCACTTCACTGCCTCCCATTCACTGCTCAACGGCATCCCTGCAGCAATTATAACAGTTGCTAACCTGGAGAAATACTGAGAAACCAGTTGTTCTCAGTAAGCAGCATTAAAACTCCACATAGGAACTAGCTCTTAAGGAAAGAAGTTTTGAAAACCAAACGAAGATGGGATCTAGAGGAACAGATTTAGACACACATTCCTAAGGCCAGAGTCCAAAACGGTGCATGCCAGCACTTTTCTGTGTATCTGTGCATCTTTCTGTCTCTTCAGTTTCGTATCCAGAGAAGGGATTTTCACACTAGAGACCAAATCAGCAGAGGACTTAGTGCAAAGCTGCACACAAAGCACCTGCATTTAGCAAGACATAGTTCCTTTTCTGTTGTTTTGTTTTTGTCAAAGATACACACATGAACACAGTGCTCAGACTGTACTGCCCAGAGAGGCAGATGCAGCGTTGGCCCTGACTGGGACAGGAGCACAGTTCCTCTGCATCACAATTTCTACTTCTTTCTCAAATTCAGGTCACTGATTTAATTTTTTTAATTTTTTTTGCACAGCCTCCATCTCCATGCAACACGAAGGTTCTTCAAGGCTCAGAGCTTACGCTGGGTACTGAGGAATGCCTCTCCCTGCAGCTTCCCCAGCGGTCTGGCAGGTCCCACAGCCTGGGAGCACCAATGCACACACATTTCTGATGACTCTGTTAATCTCCACTAAATCTGGTACCTCAGGACATTCTCTCTCTAACTATGGGGATAAGGAGAGAAAGCAAAATCATTTGGGTTCTTCTTTTTGCATGGCAGAAAGATCACACTGTTTTTTTCAGTCTTTGCCTTCTTGCTTAAGTAATGCTACTCGTGTGGTTATCTTTTAAGCCTGGGAAGAAGTGACTTCAATAAAGCAGCATTAACACACTGGATGCACTCTCAGGGTGTGCACCCAATCCAGAGTTAATACTTCAGGCAACCCATTCATCTGACCGTAACCTCTGGCTGCCTCTGGACAACTGAGGCAGAGTCAAACCCCAGCTATGAAAAATCCTCGTGAACATGTCATACTGACCATTAATTTAATTCACCCAGCTGAATGTTAAGCAAATGACTAGTTAATGCCTGCCCAAGGTTTTGAAAATACTGGCTTGGAAAGCATGTCTGCATCTCCTGTGAAAATCAGTGGTAATTGGTAATCTTAAAAATTTAGCTGCAGTGCTAAGAGTAGTATGCAAGGCACTAAAAAGGAGAGAAAAGTTTCTCAGAACATCAGAAGGTTCATATTGCTAATTTTGAACCTAACAGCTTCCATTTGTGTTACATACCAAAACACTTCATAAATCTTGACACACTTTGGTGTTTGGAAAAATCTGTGTAAGATTAGATGCTGCTTTCCTGTGTTTCCCTTTGGTTCAACCAGCTGTGAGAGTGTATTTAATCAAAGAGAGCAGCACACCTTGACCAGGCAGGTTGACTTGGGCTGAACAGCAGGAGGAGTTTCTTTTTCCCTTCTCACTTCAGAATGGGAGTCAGGATGGAGGGACACCAGTGCCTTCAAAGAAATCTGGGACTATTTCTGTACCCCTGTCAAAGCCTAGTGGTTTCTTTACTCCCTTTGCTTGCTAGAACCCATATGAAATTGTAAAAATGGTACTGGGTGCTTATCCTATTCAGGATTCATTTAATATCTCTGCCAACCTCTTAAAAAGACATAAAAGAGGAGATAATTTTTAATTTCCTTTCACAGTATGGTTGCCAACATTGCAGGCTAAAGCTGCATCTCCTAAGAGAGAGCTGAGTATGTCCATAGCTGCTATTTCCTAATTGGCAGGCACGGTGGAGAGGCCTTTTGCTTGCCCTGATAAGGTCCTTTGCATAACTCTACCCAAGTGGCTTTGCATGTATTTTTTCCCCTCTTCTTTTTCTTTCTCTCTCCACTCCATAAGTTCTCAGGCATTTCTCCATATGTCAGAGAAAACCTTATCTGTAGTTAATAACAATATTCATTCTATTATAGGCTTACTAATTTATTTTTATTTCTTGTACAGAGCTGGTGTACATTCTGGTAACTCTATTCTTACTTACACAATGTGAAATAAAGAAAATTGTGCTGTTACTGCAAAAAGAATTCTGCTTTCTCTGCATAGGTTCCTTTCACATTCAGTCAAAGTGGTTGTGTGGGTTTTCTTCTGCTTTTAAAAGAAAGATTCCTAATTCCTTTTGTTTAAAGTAATCCAACTTTGTTCAAATTAAAAGCAATTCTAAACAAAAGCATAAGTGATATTCATACCTGCATTGTCAAAACTGAGATTAATGTAAAATTGCAAAGCAACCCTCATAAATAGTGGATTGAATACCAAAGTGCATCAATTTAAGTAAATATGACATTGAAGTAATAAACGAGACACTCAGAGCTGCATGGGTTAACCCATACTGCTGTGAGCAGTTCCAGTGATTTTGGTGGGATGTCTCACTTGGATAACTGCCATCTAGGGAAAGAAAGGGTTGAAAAGGCTGTCCTTCTCTCTTTTTTTTTTTTTAAATACACATTCTTAACTTGGGGGGGGGGAGGTCTCCTCAATTCCAAATTTATTACTCTGAAAAGGATTATGCTGAAATTTGGACACATTTTGAAGTTCTTCCTAACAACACAAACCCTTGCCTTGTTTTTCATGGCAGCTTAAAAATATCTAGCATCTTTAACCAGTGGGCCTGATGCCCTGTTTGTACAGAAAGACAGAACACAGTTATTTCCTTAACTACAGCAGCTCATAAAATAACACCCTGGTCCATGGGAAGGGCCAGGACATGCTCTCCAAGTTGAAATCAAATGATCTTCATCATTCAGTTCAGTAGGTCTACACTACTACTCTGAATAATTGTACTGTTTCAGTTGAAATCATAAACCAGGACCTCAGTGTGCTTGGCAATGCACAAACAGAAGAAAAATGCTATTTTTGTCCAGAGAGTTTCCCTGGATTGTAATTTCTATGCAGATCTATTAAGAGGATGTATTTGATTGTTTTTTTCCCCCAAATCCCCAGCTAAACAAAACTGAAATGATAGGGTAATACCATGGATTTTGCTATCGGAGGCAGCATTTTGGTTGTGGGAAAAAGAAAAAATGAGAGTTCACAATACTCAGGAGAATGGTGAGACTTTAACAAAGTTTGAATAGGCAAAATCAGATCCACTGAAAAAATAAAACTGAAGAAATTTGGAATATTTCAATGTTGGCATTGATCTATCAGTCAAGATACAACCTCTCTTTGGTGCTTCAGTTTCATAACACCTATTGTAAGGTCTACTTTGAGTTTTGGGGTAAGACAGATTTTGGGGCAAGCAAAATTTTCCATAATTGTTAGGAGAATCAGTTTGATAACCAGTTCTAAAAGCTCTTTTTTTCCAGCTGAGAATATTTTGGAATAACAGTACAAATGTTACATTGTTGACCTCTTCTTAGAAGAATTTGTTTTAAAGACACTACTTCTACAGTGTGAAAAAGAAAGTTTACTGACAGATAAGGTCTATTAATGACTCCACTTCTGAGCTTTACTATCTATATTTACAAATTAAGAGTGTGAATCCTCAGTTTATTAATCTGCCAATTGGGTCATTTTTGGCAACCTTGAGCTGTTTCACTTCACTGAAAATATTTAATAGCCAATCTCTAGTGAACTTGAGTTTTCCCAATACTTTACTATGTTTACACAATATATCACAAATTTCCTAGTGCATTATTAGCATTATAGATTATTAAAATGAAACTACATTTTTTTGAATGAAAAATACAGTGCTTTATCCTTGACTAAGCATAGCTTACTTAGTCAGTTTGTCCAAGCACACGTGAAAGTTATGTCTATCTCCACAGCATGGCAAACACTTTACAAGCACATACCCTCCTATGCAGATCTCTGAACAAAACATCTTTGGACCTAAAAGGGATTTAACCCAAAGCTTACTACCCCATGGAAGAGTTTACTCATGATTTGAATGACATTAACCACAGGTCTGCTCATGAATGCATTTACAGCTTGATAGTACGTGTTTCTGTTTAGCAACCTTTGCAGTGTTCCAGTTGAGCTACCCAATCCTCCAGCTCCAGCCTGCAAAGCACGTATTGGATGTCTGCTGGCTCTCCCTCTCATTTTTTTCATCTGGTAAATTACATTACAGACTGCTAAAAATATAATAAATACTTCCGTACCACCCCATGTAAACAGCTAAGTTATTTGCCACAAAGATATTAAATATGAATGAAAGAGAAAGTAGGTCTCCATGTTGAAACGGAAGAAGCTTCTAGCAAGGAAGACACCAGTCAAGGAACCAGGAAAACCCAAGTTTAGCTGCAGGCCTCCTCTGTGATTTGGTACAAACCACTTGTGTGTACTGAAGGCAGACAGGAAGAAACTCTCCCATTCTTCAAGACAACCATTACAGTGCAGCTGTAGTTACCAAAGCTGATGTGGTTACTGGACAACCTATGAGCTGCAAAAACACAGCTCATGCTGAGATATCAGTGAGTAGATCAAGAGTCCCTGTAGATTTAACAACTTTCTCCTGCAATTATACTCTCTCCTGACTGAGGTTCACCCCTTTTCCTCTTTATCAGTACTTAGTAAAGTTATTAATGCATCCCCTAGAGTCCACACTTTGCTGCATGTGCTTGATGCATATGCAAAGGCCATGTAACTGAAGGATCAATGTACACACCAGCAATGTTAATTCTGATATTTCCTCATCTTTAAAACCTTAGTGGCCATAATGCAGAATAAATACACTGAGTGCAACTTTTTCTCTGTTTTTTTAAGTATCAGTAATGGTGAAAAAAACTCTCAGAAATTCCATCATGGCATCATAATGAAAACTGCATGGGTCAGCAGGAGGAGGGTTAGCACTTTTAGATCCAACCCACAGACCTTTGCCACTTTTTCACTAAAGGGACAAGTGGGAGCAATAGGACTATATCATCAATTTTTATAGGTACCAACACTGTCAGGAGGGCTTGAGACACCCTGCCATAACCCTGACTCATTTTTCCAGCAAGTTGTGCAGCAGCAGCTATGTACATGACAGCAGAGTGAAGGTTAGACTAAGAAATCTGTCCTTCTAGCTCAACTTCACATCCCTCTGTCTTGAATTGTAATTATGCCAGTGTGCAATGCCAATTTCCCTGACCAGCCTCCTAGCTCCAGGCTCTTCCTCCTACCCCACCCCAAGTTAGACTTCTCTCCTATCCACACGGCCCAGCAGAGCAGTACCGAGAACACAGGAGAGATTACTTCTCTTCCTTCAAGTCTGTTCCAGACCTTAGGGCACTAGACATTTTGAGAGTTCAACACCCACGTATTGGTGGCTGTTCTGGCAAAGAAATTACCAGTCACAGCAGTTAAAAAATAGACAAACTATCGAACACAAGTTCTTATACTGGGAAGTGTCTGGAAGCCTGATAAACAAGTGGTTCAACCACTTACCCCAGAAAAGAAGCCTGTCATTTTTCCCAGAAACATAACATAGGGACTGCTGACCATAACCCTGAAGCTGTTTCTTTGCTTCTCTCTCTGGAGACCTGAGACCCAGCAGTGCCTCATTCCTGTCTCCCCCATAGCTGAGAAGCAGCATTTGCAATTTTGGGGGCCCCTGTTAGCCAAGAAATGACAACCAGCCGGCCAATCTCACCAACCCAAAGACTGGCTGGCTGGACCAGCTGGCCAGCCTGCACACATTTGTGAGTCAATTCCATTAATCAAACCCCAACAGCTAAACAGTTTGAACAGGTTGAATGAAGGTTATATTGAAATTATGCCGTATTGAAAACTAAAAGCTTAAGACATCTGCTTTTCCTAGTCTAGGGGGAGTGGACCAAAAGAGATTCCTTCAAGACTTCATAGTTCAATTTAATTTGATCTTAACCTGAATTTTTAAAATCAGATAAACAGAAAAGAAATGAAGCAAATGAAATGCCTTCACTAGATTCAAGAGGCTGAGCTCTGAAGAGAAACAGGAACATTACGGTCAAAATGTCTGTAAGACTGTTCTTTTTTCCATCTTTTGGCAAAAAATTGCCATAGGTTCCTGGGATAAATCAACATACAGAAGAATTAATGCAAGCAAAAAACCCTATTGTGTAGGCAATATTTAGGCAACAGATCACAAATGAAGAAGAATACTACCAACAAGGAGGCTTAAGGAATGTTACGAGTAATGAGTAACCTTTGTGTGAGGAATTGTAGAAATCATTGTATGGCACAGATGAATTCAGCAGACAGCATGGAATGCTGACATATTTTAGGGGCAGAGGGAAAAATTTGAAGATTTGAACAGGACACTGTAGAGACTAGAAGAGCAGAGGGGGTAGCTTAGTGAGAGGGAAGCTCAAAGTATGGTTTATGGGGCAGGTACACCTCTGGGCTGACAGACTGACAATTCTGAAGTCCTACACTGATCTTGACAGAGGAGATGTCAATAGGGTCAGAAAGAAGCAGTAGCGTCACAACACTGTACATGAGGGGAGTAATTCCCCTGTTCTATCAACCTCAGATCACTCAAGACAGTGGTTGACTCTTCCTGCTGCCCAATCTCCTATGGCAGAAAGTGCCAGGTGACAATGCTTCCTCAGCTGCTGCGGTTTGCAGGCTCCAATGTCTTCGTTATCTGCCCCCTGTAGCCTCTCCTCTGACAGGAAGCTTCCCCAGAGTTTTCCATCACAGGAAATTTCCTGTGGGGAAGCACTTAGTGAGCAAACAAAGAGTTCCTTGGTATGAAAGAAAAGTGAACAGCTGTAAGAAAAAACCCCAAATGCTGAAGCAGCAAAGGCAAGGGCATTAGGTCACAGGACCCAAACTCTGTGAGGAGAACCACGCTACCTGAGAGGTGAAGAAATAACAAGTGACCATATACATAACCATTATATACTGAAGTTTGGCTCACAAGGTTGAAGTTCAAATGTTACGGTCTGCTTCTATTTGGCTTCTCTGAAGATAGTAAACAGCCTTAATGCCACATTTAACAGAGGGCTGCAGGGAGCACAGACAACCACCTCAAGCACCATTTCAGTGGCATTTTCTGTGGTGCCTCCTCTAGCAAGGTCAAGGACTGGCTACAGGTGGAGGGCCATATGACTGTCATCACAGAATAAGCTGAGACTGCAGTCTGGGATGAACTGCCAAGTGTCCCTATCAAGCTCACTTTGCCATTACCTAATAATGGGTTTGACACACCCTGGCTCACAAATTCCCTCTTGTGTAGGATCTAATCATGCTCTGTACATACTGTTAGAAAAAATACATTTGTCTCCAGACTGTCCAGTTTCCCTGTTTATAAAATCTGTGCTCTTGGATTTTTCAGGGGTATATATGCAATCTATACCTCTTACTCTCTTGAGCACTTCTAGAAGTCCACCATGGCCCCCATGGTCTTTTTATTTCTGTTCCCTACTCCTTCTGCCCTTTGAACTACACTGATTTCCTCCTATTATCCAGTTGTCTCTTTCCTTCCTTTTTACTATAGCATTTTATGTTAGTGTCCTGTGCCCCTCCTAATTTTTTGTCTCCTCACTCCTCTCTTCAGAATCAGTTCCCCTGACCCCTGCAAATGTTGTTTCAGAGAGCTGAGGAAAGAGATGCACGTCTGCTATAAGCAAAAATAAAGAATGACTCAAAAAGAAGGGTCTTCCATGCTGGAAATCTGGCAGCTGACACAACGTTCTGGCATCATGCACATGGGATATGGCTTGCCTAAAGATTTGCCTGCGGAGTACCCACCTGGAAGCCTCAGGCAGGGACAGTACTGACACAGGAAAACCCTGCTGGAGAGTACAGGCTGACAAGCAATGTCTCATAAATCCTGCATGATACAAGTCTACAGTGGTGTACAAGGTGCAAGTACAAACCACACATTTCATTCTCAGGCACAGGGTATGAAGCTTGAAGAAGTCTCCTTCTAGCATCATCAAACTTTGGGATACTCCCACGTACACCAAGTTAGTCTATGAGGTGGGCACGAAGCACAGAAGTGTGAGTAGAGATGGCCTGAAATTCTGTACCATTCATATTTTCTTTGTTTTTGAGAGCAATCATCTGCAAACCCACTCTGATTTACCACAGCTTATGCTGTGGATTTTTTAAGTGTCTAGTTCAGGCTGTTCTCTTTAATTATTTGACTGCAAAAGGCAGTGTTGACTATTTTCCAGCCTCTTCTGGTTAACTGCAGCTGTGGTAAAGGGACTTCTGCCAAGAGACCCACAATGCTCTGCTCCACAGGAAGTTTTAAGATCTCTTCCTGCACAGGAAATTTCCTGTGGTCCAACAGACACTCCTCTTGGCTTTTATCACTCACATACATTTGTTTTGGCAAGTGGCTGTTATTAGGAACAACAAGAAACTGACAGAGCGAAAGCAAACACTGCCACAAAGAAAAAAAAAAAGGCAGTTATGGTTAGAGTAACAAGTACGACCAAATTAGCTCCTGTCACACATGAAAATATATGCTACTGGAGAAAATATACACTGCTGGAGCTGACTTGTGACGTTTTCTACCTTAAATGTTATTCAGAAATAAAGCCTGATTGATACACAGATGTAATGTTTTTTAAGATTCCGTATGTAAGTTTTCTTCGCCTTTTTAAAACAATTTACTGAGGCATTTCCTTGGAAATGTGCTAGGTGGTATGAAATGAATTCTGGATCTTTCCTTTCTCTGCAAACTTCATGTAATTATGGCTCTAGTGCTGACCTTACCACATCATTATGAAGAGAGTTAAAGGAAGGAAATGCTTAAAAAGAAATGCTTTAGTTATATTTCACCAGACACACCCTCTTGTAAATCAGAGACTCTCCAAATCCTAAATCATTGCTCATAAACTGTGAGGTTTGAAACTCCCAAGAATCTAATTTTTAACTTCAAGCCCTCCTCCCACAGTTTGCCCCTGTGAGAGGGTTTAGTGATGGTATGAACTTGATATCTTTTTCACCTCATGTGGAGAGTTTTCAGACAAAACACAACCATTTGTTATTGGGGGGAAGGGGAAAATATTTACAAGGGTTTATTTACACCCATATATATTTACATTAAATTAAATTTCTCCCCTTCTTCAATATAAGTTCAAGAAGAAAAGAGAAAAGTCTTTCTGTCACTTCTCAGGCCATGGTTCCTTCATTTCAGTTTTTTGTGGCACTGGTTAGTGTCCTTCATTTTCCTGAGGCAGTAGATTTAAGTATGGCAATCAGGATTTTTATTCTTTGTGGAAATTTCAACCCTGAGTCCGAGCCTTCGGGGGATTTCCTTGTAGATCTTCACTCCTCTTGCATTAGAACATTGAAGGCAGCTTTCAGTTCAGTCTTACCAACGCTCTTTTGCTCTGTCTCAGCTCGACAGCTTGACAGAAACAGCAACAGCAGCAGTAGAGGGCAAGGCCACCTCCTCCGCATTCCGTCCTGGCTCAGCTCTCAGGACAACTCCGAGTTTTCAGCTCCTTTCTCCCTCTCTCTAGCTGCTGCTGCATTTCGGGACTCCCTAAGGGTTTGGAAGTCCACCCCTCCTCTTCAGAGAGCCTCTGGTTTTTGGGAAAATAATACAGTCTTACCCCAAACCAGCTCTGTTGAGTTTACCTCTGTTTTGTTGCCAGCTCTCCCTTCTGCAGGAACATCTCTGCGTCTTTCAGCCGGCTTCACGTTATCTCGTTGCTACTGGCTATCTTTTGGCTTTCAGCCATCGCTGTCTCTGTTCAGGACTGCTCCGCTGCCACTTTCAGTGTCTCCTGCTGCTGCTGACAGTAAGGAAACTTTTCCAGCTCTTGATTACGGGACCCGGTCCAGCTTTGACACTATACCGGGTCTCCCGTAGCCTCGGCTGGGGGCTGGGGGCCCTTAGCCCCCCAAGGGGCTCACTGGCCTCCTGCCTCCTCGTGGCTCAGATCATGGCTACCCCCCTTCTAAACTATCTTCACCACCTTCTCTTCCGTTTCTGTGGGCACGTAATTTCCATAGGGCGCACATGGACTATTGATTGGTCCAGTATTATCAGTGGGGCAAACCATTACTACCTCAGAGAAAAGGTTTTTCAAACCACCACATAAACATAACAAAATCACTATTTTGGAAAGGGAAGATATTTCAGTTTCAATCTTCCAAATTCTTTAAGTTATGAAGCCCAGGAGACATTAGGGAAGATTTTTCAGATGCCATTCCACACTTCAAAATAAAATAAGGGCCATGGGGGACTTTTAGAAGTGCTCAAGAGAGTAAGAGATTTAGATTGCATATATACCCCTGGAAAAACCCCAAAAGCACCTATTGATACCTTCATGCACCTAAAAACAAGAAAGTTGAAGAGGAAAAGATTCAGACAGGAAAATCTTTTTCAATATGAGGACAGTCAAGCACTGGGACAGGCTGCCGTGAGATGTTGCGCAATCTTCATCTTCGGAGGTTTAAATGACTCAACTTGATAAAGCACTGAGGCACTTTGTCTCCCCTCACAGCTGACCCTGCTTTTAGTAGGAGGTTGGAGTAGAGACCTCTTAAGGTCCCTTCTAACATGAATTATTCTGTGATCCTAAATCTCTCTGTAAATGCAACTCACTATCCTCTAAGTCCTAATTTGACACTTCTTGAAAGGAGAGTTAGAGCTTACTATCCCATCTAAAAGTCAGAAGTTTTGAATGAACTTCAGTGAAAATAAAGGGAATAGATGATATCTTGTAAACAAGGTTTTCAAATAATTTAGTGAATGCTTATGATTCTAAACTGTTATGAAACTGTCAGCAACTACAGTTCCATTCAGTCCTCTTCTCCCTGGATCAGCTCGTTTTGCCAGGTTTATTTTATCCCAACAGCAGACTAAGGATAACAGTCAATAGTAGCCTGAGATTCTTTCCTATAGGCTTTTCCCGGGCTTTGTCAGCCTGCATATGGTACAGAATCACAGAATAGTTCAGGTTGGAAGACATCTTAAGAGATCCCTCCTGAGTCAAAACAGGGTCAACCAGAGCAAGTTGCTCAGGATCACATCCAGCTGGGTTTTGAGTATCTCCAAAAACAAGGGCTCCAGAACCTTTCTGGGTAGGCTGCTGCAGTATTTGATCATCCTCCCAGTAAAGAATTTTTTCTTATGTGAAAATGGAATATTTTGTATTTCAGTTTGTGCCCGTTGACTCTTCTTTACTTTTCCATCAAATATTTACATATACCTACAAACATGCTCTTCTTGAGGCTGAACAGCTACAGCTCTCTCAGCCTCTCCTTTCATGTTATATGCTCCAGACCCTTAATAAACTACATGCCACTTCACTGGACTTCCTCCAGTCTGTCCATCTCTCAGGCATACTGAGGAGACCAGGACTGGACAAAGCACTGCTGATAGAGACTCATAGGGCTGAGCAAAAGGGAAGGATACCCTCTCTCTACCTGCTGGCAAGGCTCTGCCTAATGCCATTCCAGGATGCTGTTGGCATATCTGGGAGACTAAGGCAGAAAAAATATGTTTCTATGCCACCAACAGAAATGTTACATCCTAATATCAAACATTAGATCAGGTCAGTGAAGATCATCAGAGTTCAAACATGCAAAGTTCAGAGCCAAAACTTTTCCTTAAGTCTTTAAGGCAGTAAGGAGAAGTGTCAGTTAAAACAGGAGGTATTACAAAAGATGTTTCCCATTTCCAAGGCAGTGTGACAGAGAACTGTTCTACAACATAAATTAGACCATGACACCCGTGACTGCCAGTTCAACAATAATAGTGAGCTTAGTGTTTACTTTTTGCCCAAACATCTAATTATGCCACAAAAGCTTTAGTGATCTATTTATTATGAGTATACAATTGCACTATTTCCTGGAATGTTTTGCTCTCTGGACCAGACAATTTGTTTTATTGTAAGTGCCAATGTTACACCCTGTCCAGTAAAAGTCATTACTCTTACACTCTTACACTCTTGAAAAATCTGCTGTGGGCACTGTACAATCCATAGAGAACTTGGAATTTGATACTCAGGTTGTTTGTACATGTGCAAGTACCTGGAGTTAGTTTCCACTTGGAGTTCCAAGACTTTTAGGGACATTTAGATGTGTATTAGGATTTTGTTTCCTCCATTACAGCTCTCTAAAAATGTGCCTGACTTCTCACTATTTCCATTCTTCCAGCTTTCAGACACAATTTCCTCACTGGCAGCTCCCTATCTTCCTCTCTCATTCTCAGACAGTGAGACATAAAAGCACTGAAATTTAAACACATGCTTAAACACACCCATCTACAAATAAACATAGAGAAAGAAAGAGAAATCTAGTGCAAAGTAGCACAGGGTTGAGTGTAGTTTCTGAAGCAGACATAGTACATAGTGAAGAAGGAATACACCAGGTAGCCATGATGCTGACTGGCTATTTGTTCAAGATCCATCTTTTAAAATCCATGGTAGGCAGCAACAAATTTCTGCAAATCACCAGCAGCTGATGAAGCAGATGTATACACACACACACTGAATGACCTAATTAATTCAATCAGCACACCTAGGTGTAAACGGAGCACATGAATGTATTAGGTCCTCCTGTAAGAAGCTCTCTCAGAGTGGGGCACAGCAAAACCTAGGAGATTACAGTCTGCAAACACCAAAATGTGCCCTCCTAAGAAAAACACAAGGAAGATGGCCTGGTAGGAGGAAAATATTACAGCTTTTTCTCCTCTGCTTTTAACAGCATTTTGCTAAGGACTTGGATGTGTTTCAGACTGAAGGAGCAGGAGAGGACAGACAGGCGAGTTAAGACAGCTAACCTGCACTCCAGACAGTGACAAACAGGGGCCTTCACTAAACCCTGGATGAATAGCAGGTGGCTGCAGAAGCCCAGTACCATCAGCTCTCCCTGCCCAACTCTTTCATTCCCTGACACCATCCTAACCACAGCAATACCTAAGCTCAGTGCAGTGGCCTTCCCACAGTTCTAGGTGGGCTTAGGAGAAACATCCACATGCTCTAGCCTCTCCTGGGCCTGGCTCTTCCAACAGATGAGTTGCACTGATGGACATCACTTGGAAATAATTTCCTTGTAATCTCAAAGTCGGCTATCTATTCTCTGTTTACTAAAAGTGGTTACTCTAATCTAAATAAAAAAGTGGCCATAAAATCACACTTAGTAAAGGAGGTGTGCAGTCTCCCTCATAGTATATGCAGGGTAAAAGCTAGAACCTTCAGTATACAAAGCACAGGGGTCAGCTCTGCAGTTAAAAACCATAATGCCCATCATTTACGTGGCAGAAGCTTGGGTAAGGTTGACTGTAAAGTGATGAACTTTACACACCCATACACAAACTATTCATACACAAACCAATCAGTGCTTTTATAATGCAATAAAACAAAGACCTTGCACGTTTTAAGCAATGTAGCAGTTGTTTTCCTGCAGAATACTTTAAAAAAAAAAAAAGGCAGATGCTGGACTGTTACTTTGTAGAGCAAATCACTGACACACAGTTTATTACCACTTGACTGCTACTGACTTCCATCACCCTTCTTCCAAGTGATACCTTTTCAGCTGCAGAGGAGAGGTGGAAGGCTTTTGAAGTCACACAGCAGCAGGTGATTAAGACACCTTCTCAAGGGACCTCGTCCAGTCATGTTTGTTCTAATTTTCCTTGGCATGATCTCAGCTTCCACAAGTTTCAGATTAAAAGTATTTTAGACAGCAGGGAGAGGAAATAATGAAGACTCAGGGTTTTCTTAAGAGAGGTGATACAGCCTCACTTGTTCTCTCTTTTTCTTCTTTGTGTGTATATGGAATTTACAAGTTAATACCAAGTTCTTATGAGAAGACAATGAACCACAAGTCAGTGTGTTCTGTGAGATTTAGGTTAAGGCAAAAACTGAGGGAGCTTTGGTACATCTGAATGTGTTTACAGGACTTCTCTCTGCCCCATACATCCTTCTAAAGCTGAAAATCATGCCTTGCCAGGAAATATCGCTTCCTCGTCCTTTTTTTCACTGGCTGATCTTACATTTGAGGAGTAGAGGTTTCATGCTTGTAAATCAGCCATTACAAAAAAAGGAAAAAACATCACAACCAATCAAGTACTATTATAAGGAAGTGTGCTTTTTCACTGCTTTGGAGAACACAGATGAGGATTACTGGATTCTGCATCTTGCACTGTTGATTCCATCTCTGCTCTGCACCCACCACTTCATCTGCAGCCAATGTGGGCCAGGCCAGGTTGGCTACAATTCAGATGCATCAGCAAAAGATTCAATTTGACTGGGACCCCGTGCATGTTAGCTTACTATAGTAAAGGTGACTTGGGGAAGCCCACGAGAGTGATGTGAACAAGCACTTCAAAAGGCTATTTACCTGTACCTCAGGCCACAGTTCTATGAGTCCTTTAAGTTGGTTTAAAGTGGCACTGCCACAATAAATAAATCCTACCTACACCCATCTCACATTCCAGTTTTCATACAGCTACCTGAAACTTGTTAGTGTTCAAGTAGCTGTACAAACAGTCTGATCAAGGTAAAAGAACCAAAACCCATCTATTTTCTCCTAACATTAGTTTTAATCCAGAGGAATTTCTCAGTCTGAATATTTGAACAGTGGTAAAAGAGATTTTGCCAGCAGCCAGCATGCAGGTGAGAATAACAGCCAGAACAACAGAAGGGCAGGACTGGCATTTTTCAGCAGGGGCACTACATTACCCCAGTTTACTGGATTTGGCAAAACTGGAGCCTCCATTTTCCCTTCTCCAAAAATGGACAACTCTAATAGCATCAATACCACGTTCCTCTGGGGGACTGTAAAGGTTTTGAAAGACCCTCAGCAAAAATGGTATTTGAGGATCTTGATATGAAGCATCATCACAATATACACTCGCATTCATTAGCAGCCAAACCAAGGACTACGTTAGCAAATAATCTCCAGTGGACGCTACTTTTGTCAATGGCATGTAATACTACCAAGGCTTTAATATTGCCTCTGTGCCAGGTATGGACAATTAGCATGTTGTCAAGCTCTTTGACTCCTTAAGCCTGTGAAAGTAGGTCCAACAAATTGCCTTCAGCATACCGAACAATTTATTCATAAAAGAGACTTAATCTCTTAATGGTTATTTGCTGAAGGGCATCTTGCTGTGTTGAAGAGAATTATGATGGTTGATGGTTGGATTCCTTGTACATGTTTTGTCATTATTGTTTTACTGATGATTAAAGCCCTAACTGTGAAGGAAATGCTGAGAGGTGAAGTGACTGACAAAATGCTGAGTTTTTTAATTTTTAATTTGTTCAGCTGACAAGGGCATTTTTTTTTGGCTTCCCTCCCCCTTCTGATGCTGTACTACCCAGTTAAGTTTTCTCTATCACTTTCCATAACACTTCTATGTCAGGAGGGAAGTCAGTGCTCAGGAGAGCATAAAGTACCAGCCAACAACAAAGTCACTACCATGTAGGCTAGAGAGGAGCTAGTTTACATGACTTCACCTCAGCCATGGGATAAGCCTGAGACAGAGAGGCCATCTTGAGCTTTGAGAATCTGTTTTGCTCTCTGATTCCTCCAGGCCTGGTAGACTAGCCCTGAGCTCACAGATGCACCTGCAGCTGGTTTAGTGATATGGGATGGATGTGCACGGCCAGTTCTTCACTGAGGACAGGACAGATACCACCCGTTCATTTAACAGAAAACACTGAATCACCACCAAGTGTTTATTTACCATCACTGCTAGAATGATTTGGAGTCAAACCAAATCTATTAATGTTCCCCTGAGCCAGCTTGTTCTCCTTTCTCACTGGCCTCTCTCCCCCATTTTTGCCCTTAAGTGAAGATGGTGTGGTGCTGTGCAAAGAAAGCCTATTCCAATAAGAAGGACAGAATAAAAAAAGTTTAAAAAACCCCAAAACACAACATATAGGAGGTCTATGGCATAATGAACCCCATCTTTGAAACATCTGAATTCTGGTGTGTTTGAGAGTACGGGAGGAGAGAGAAGACAGTTGTTGAGGCAGCTTAGGTATTGCAACCAGACCTTATACAGCTGAAGTTGTTCAATATCCCTGTCTGTGGCTGCACAAGAAGCTTAGAGTCAGAGGATATGGATCACCTCACTGGAGCAATTCCTCCAGTGCAGCCTAAGATTTCCCCATCTATCTTCTTTATCATCTCTGTAAAGAAAATTCCTGTTTCAGTACCTTGTTTCACTCACAACAAGCATGGAATATGATAAAGCAGAACCTGGTCCAGGACAACCACAGGCACAGGAGTAATAGAGTCACACTGAACTTCCTAATTTCCCTTAACCTTAAGAATACCAGAGAGCCTCATGTGAAAGAACTGACTGGAAATACTGGCTCTGAACCAACCCCAGCAACAATGGTTTTTTGTTTCCTAATGCTCTTGAAGATACCTGGACTATGAGAAGCTTATGTTCCCCATTTAAAATGGCCTACTTAAACTGGAAATTTTTTCTGCATTACTGGACTTTTTCTGTTAAGCCTCACTTGAAACAATCAGACAGCTCTCAACTAGCAACAACGTTATGTCTTTTCTAACCTAGTCCTCTATAGTTGCAGGTGTTCACCAAGAACACCTCTTTGACACTGTCAAGGAACATGCTTTTCAAAGACTACTACTGTCTTTTAAGAGCCATGTCTTTATATTTACACGTTTAGTAGTCATCTTTATATTTCCCTGGAAAGTAAATGGTTGGAAGTCTATGACTGACAGAAACCACCCAAGTCAGTAAACCACCAATAATGTGAAGTACTTCCCTTTTGTTACACAAGTGTAACACATGCCAAGGCCTTTAAAATAAGACAGATATCACCACTGGTCTCAAATACTGAAGCTTAATTCTCTTTTCCTTTAGCACAAGTTCTGTGCTGCTGCACATCTGTTCAATTGCTGTCCTTCTGAAATGACATCAAGAAGACCAAAACCCCTTTTACATCAAACACAGTCAAATCAGTGTCTCTTAAAAATTAATTAAAATTATACTGCCTTTCATCCTACAGAAACACCATGGAAAATACAAAATCTGCATTTGTTTTATATATGAAATAAAATCCCACAGAAGAAACAATGTCAGAGGTACTCTTCCTAAAGTTCCCAGCATGTGCATTCACCACCATAAGTGAAAAAACAAGCCAACTAGTCTTGCTTACAGTAATAGTGCCAGAAGATTTTCCAAAATGCAGCCCCCCCATGTTTGTGAGCCTTCACAGACTCTTGCCACCATTTTGGGGACAGACCAAAATGGTCCATGGAGGAGAATTAAGGTGTCAACAACAATGTAGCCACACTCAAAGTCCTGATAACTACAACTGAGGCAACATCTCCCTGGATCTTGTTTTGTTCCCTCTCTGTGCTCTTATGATTTATTTTTGTATGCTAGAGACTTGCCATCCATCTAGAGCTGACTTTGGAAACACAGATGTGGTTGGACAAGGTTATTGTGGGGCTCCGGCTTCTCTCCGCGTTGCTCAGTGCAAAGGCTGCACTCAGTCACCCTCCCTCACATGGGCACAGCTCTTCTACTCTAAAGGCAGGCCCGTTAGATAAACTTCTGTCAATGCCTCTTGACCGACATTCCCTGTTCTTCCATCCTCTTCAGACAGAATTATTGCTAATACTCTGGAATAGTGGAAAGAAGCACCTTTCATCAGCAGATTTAGACATATTTTCTAAGAGTTAATGTGTTCATCCTTGCAAAGGACCTTCTTCTAGGTAGGGAAAGTAAGTAGCATCATGCAATAAAGTGTCACAGCCAGTAAAGGATTGCAGAAGACTTGATAACCTGTAGATCATTAAATACAGCAAATGGGACAGTTTTTACCAGTAATGCAAGCCTTGGGCAAACTCATGTAACTGAATAATGACACAAACCGTCTCTGTTTGATGGTCAGATAAAGAAACCACATCTGTCATTCTGCTGATCAGTATTAGCAGTTGATTATCACCCAATAATATGTAAGAGTGTATTGATTCATTTATATTCACTGACTTCAGAAAACCAACTATTTCTGCTGGAATAATGTGTTTTGCACACATTTGCAAGTCGCATGCTGCCAAATATGCCAGTTTTCTGTCTTGATGCAGGTAGCTTATGTCTGGATCCCTGTTTGGTTTTTTTCACAGAGCAGATTGAAGGTCTCTTGCCTACGTCTTCACTCTTGGTTTCACCAAAAACACCTACTCTATAATTCCCTACTCCTCATATCAACTCTCTCTCTCATCATCTCAGTCTCAACTCTAGCCTCTTCCACAAATATACACACCTTCAGTCTGCATGGGACAAGGGGGTTTGTGGCAAGAAAGTCAATAAAACTCAGCTTTTGCACACACCTTAGGCAACCTCATAAATCTTGACTTGGAAAACTTAAAAACTTCACCAAGAACTCCAGATTTGTGCAAGCAGCACACAGAGCTTTAAGACCACAAGGCATTGGTTTAGAAGAGACCTCTAAGTGGATTGGTAGGAGACCAAAGAGATGTCTGACTGGCTCAAAACAACCAGGTGGGAAGTCTGGAGGGGGGTGGGGAACAGGGCGAACTCTGTGTACGTAGGACGGCCACTGCTCCCCTCCCCGCCTCCTTAGTCAGCCTCTGGTCCACATGGGAATGGCGGTGGCTGGCTGCATGGCCTGCCCCAAAATGGCACCAGCCAACTGCATGATGCCTGCAAGAAACACTAAAGCACAGGCACACACCTGGGGCAGGGCTCCAGTGGATGGGAGCAGGTAAAAGGACGGTGACACGTGTGCCAAGCAGCTTGCTCCGCTGCCCAGGATTTAGAAGCTGCTGGGATCATGCTAGGTAGTGACTATCTACCTTTCTCTCTCCCTTTTCTTTCTTTTTCTTTCTCTCTTTTTCTTCTCCTACTTTCTTCTTCTCAGAATATACTGTAAGCCAGACCAGAAAATTTCAGTAAGTCCCTTGTTGTGTCTGAATAAGTTAAAGTTTGAGAAGTGGCTTACTTTGTCTGGATGTTTTAAAATTTGTTGAGTACCTTATTCTACTGAAATGTTCTAAAGTTTCCAAGAAAAAGTTGTTATTGAACCTCCTGAGAATTTGGTTGTTTCTCTTGCACACTGCCCAGGGTGAACCCAACTACCTTACCCTAAATCCATCAAGCAAGCTAGGATGTTACAGGATCACCCTTCAGAAAGTATCGCCAAATTGAATCCTCTCTACAGCAATCCTGTTTAAAAGAGTACCAGCTCTATTAGCTGCTTAGACTGCTTGAGCCATTAATCCCGCTGTATGACTTTCGTAGAATCTCACTACTCCAACAGCCATACATATCCCAGATCAATACGTTCATGGCCATTACTGGTTTTGGTTTTCACTCACCCAAAGGCAGACATTGGTGTTGAGTTTTTACTTACCTTAATCACCTAATGATCTCAATTTTTATAAGTCTCATCACTACCACAGCCAAGCACCCTTGTAATAATGGAAGCTATAGTACTGAAAGACAAAAAAGGTATTCCACCCTTACAGGCATAACAGGGCCTGATGTGAATTTATACAGTGGAAACAGCAGCAAAACAATACAGCCTAGTAGTTCATTTATGGGAGTGTACCTAGGATGTAGCCTGGTGGGCAAGCTTCAGGTTTCTAGGTAAGAATATAAAGTTAGTTGATTTAAGTACAGTATATTGCTGAAAGCTGAAACGTGTATCATTGCCGGGTTGGTGCCTGTGTTGCATCTTTCACAGAAGTATTTGCAGTGGAGTTATTATATCCCAGAGCTAGCTAGCTGTTGTCACAGGCCATACAGAATCCCATAGAAGTACAAAGGAAAATCTGTAACGCACCAAGAAGCAGTGCATAGCTTTAACACCTATAGCAGCACTGCTTAACTCTTCTCTTTGTGCTACTTCTTTGAGTGAATGGTAAATCTCATGCACTAGCCCTCCAAACAACCCCTGTGGTTTGGCACTGCACACAGACACTTAGCCAGTTAGTATTCATACCCTCTTGTGTGTTAAGTCAATGAACAGGGAAGAAGAAAGGTATATTTATTCTCTCTGTTCCAACAGCTACAGAGAGTGCACAGCCCTTCAATACTAATGCATCAGCGTTCATGTTTATTTAATCACTCAGATTGTTTCTGAAATGGTGCAATTCAGCCCATGGAAATTTCCTTGTTTGCATAATTCTGTCATGTTAATATTGTTGGGGTTAAACTCAAAACAAGATGTTGCAGGATGATGATTTTAAAACTAAAAAATCTCTTATGGTAGAAGTAGGAGGGGGTAGATTTTTATGCTTTTGTGTTTTGTTTTGTGGTGGTTGGATTTTTTTTTTTTTAAGTTGACTTCCAGTAAGGCTTAGAGGTCATTTTGAGTTGAACAAATTGCAGTCACAAGTCATGCTCTTCTGAGCATAAGCAACACAATTCCCAGAGTCTTAGACGTAACAGCTAAAATGGTATTTGGAAGTTCTTGCTTATCCGCTCCAAGATTTCCTGGACAGGCGTTTAACATATGCTAGAAAAACCTGAATTAGTAGCAATGAAATACAGAAGTTCAATTCTACAGCTTTCCTCCTTTCTGAACTGAATTTCTCATACATGCACAAACCTATCCTTAACCCCCAGGCAGGTACTACAGAGCTCTTTGTGGGCTGCTGCTCACCAGTAGATAAAGCATCATCCTGAATTTCATGGGAAATCTGACTGTCATGCTTGTTGTGCCTCTTTTGTACTTCTCTTCTTCCTCCCTGCATTTTAAGTTGTGGCATTAAGCTGCACAGCCTCATCAATGACACATAACAGCAAGCAGACTTTGTTTTTACTTATTTTGTTAAATCAGAATAGTTTAGTGTTTTCCAACCAGGACCATGCAGCTGCTAACGATGTACACATGGTCACTGATGGTGGATTAAAAAAGAAAGAACAAGGAAATGTTGATGACCTGTACTTTCAAAATATTCTTTCCTTTTCAAACAGTTAATAGAAAAGAGCTACTTCTAACTGTCGATTTTCATTAGTCAATGGTACGTCACCAATGGCCTCTTCCAGGAAATGTGTAATCAGGGCACTCCCTTAGCCCATACTGGATTTAAAAATAATAACAGCTATTTCATATGACTAACTTCCTTAGAAAGGAAATTTCCTTAAGAAAAATATCCATTTGCGTCTCTTACAGTTTTCCCCAGATATAAGCAAATTTAGTGTCAGTGTAAAGAGAGATATCACATCCCTTCACCTGCTTCAGAAAAGCTAACTGTTCATTTGCAAAAGCATTTAAACCAGACAGCTAGAGTCACATTAGTCTAGCTAGGCAGAAGTGAATCTCTGACATGTAAAAGGGACAAGGGAAATTCAAGTGATTACGGTTTCAAAACTGCTGAACTGAAAAGACATTCTGTAAAATGGACAAGTATTTCCTTTCCAAATTCTAGTTTGTGGCTTTCAGGCAGTTTTTCAAATTATCTCCAAGAAGGCTTTGAAAGATAATTGCAAAAGTAAACCTAGTGTCCATATCCCTTGCCTAGTTAGACACTGCTTGCAACCCACTCTGGAAAAAAATTAAAAGAGGATCACTGGAAAAAAATGCAAATTATTAAAGACTATGAAAAATTTGACTTTGCCTATGTTATTTGTGCCTTATGCTGAATTTTAGTTCAGGTCTTCCCTACCATGTTATCCATGCTTTAGTAAAGTGAGTTACGTGGGGAGTTACGTTACCTTTTCCCTTTAAGCAACATTTGTCCAAATACTGAGAGACGGATTTCCCGGAGAAAATCATTACATACTTAAGCAGTTAAGAAGTTAAACATTTTCATATACAATCTGGCACAGTGACTGAAAATCCCTAAATAGGGATTGTGCAAGAGAGGAAAGTCGTGTCCCTGGTTTTCTCTTTCTCTGTGTTCTCCATGCCAATCCACTTTCTCATGGGAAGTAAATGCAGCTGGTGTAGAACTGTCCCTGTTACCATGTTGAAATGCTGTCATAGTGACAGCTTGGGCAACATACCAACTAGCATTGCTGCACACATAATTCTCCCTTCCTCCAGATTCCCAAGAGATGAACCTATCTCAACTCCTAGGGTTGACTGGAAAGCTTTATTTTATTCTTAACTGAATAACTCCATCAACACAAACATATAGATGTTTAGAGGAAGTAAAACACAGTTGGAGTGTTTACATTTCCTTCCCGTTAACATTTCTTGCTGCAATAGATATGTGATTGTAAATTATACTGAGGTGAAAAAGGAAGCATTTCAAATGATCAGGACAAAATCCAGCTGGATAAAATATCAGTTACTGTCCTGACAACCTGTGAGCCAGAGTAGTAGAAGAAGAATACTAAGAACAGCTACCTTGAAATGAACTTTGGCTCACATATTCCTTCCCCAACTTTTGCGACACCAAACCTGCTGAGCTTCCAGAAACACTGCACGTACATCATGCTGCACTTCAGGAGAAGCAAACAGTTTAGCAGGAGAAATGCCTGCAAATATTTGGTATAAGCACCCCACAAGCAGAGATTTAGAGTGGTCTGACTCAGTATAATTCAGAAGATGAAAACACAGCTTGATAAAAGGAAAAGAGAGGCTGAACGTCAGCTTCCTAAGGGCAAGACTTAAATTGTCTCAAAAGGATGTCTCAGAAATTCTGCCAAAGCGGACAAACATATAACAAAATGAACTGTTCTGGAGTAAAGACATGTATTATAGCCTAGCTTTCTCATTTCAAGCAGAAATATATGCTACATGGAAGGACAGAGGTCAAGATACGGCCCTAGAGCATCACCTGTAAGAGTAAAGGTAGTAAGATACATCCTACGTCACCTCTCCAGTCTTTCCTTTGTCCTCAAAGACCCTGCATCGTAGGAACTATTCCTATGACAGGAATAATTGCCTACAATTTATTGAAACTCCATCACTGCTAGTTTTTAGCTGATTAGAGAAATCCCTATTGACCCAGTATTTCCAGAAATTACATACAAAATTTCCACCTTCTGCCAACCCAGTAAGAATGTCTACTAGGAATCTCTGGGCTTTCCATGTGGAATTAGGAACAATACAATACTCTTACAGATCAGTCATGCAGTTGTGATTTTCATGTCCCTTTTCTACCTCATTTCCTTCCAGCACTGTTTTGATATCATGCCAAGAACAAACAGTGTGAGTGTTTAAAGCAATAAAAAAAGTACAAATTAAGTTTCCTCCCACCTGCATTTTACTGGAACTCACTACCATGAAGCTGAACAGTGAGACTGGAGTGACACCTGATTAACAACACAGACTTCTATTACAGACAAAACCTTGGTGAAACTGTTCTGTAAGCAGCTCATCAGTTGTGCTCCCACTCAGATTTCCTCCTGGTGTGGCTATAGCTGCCACCATTGCAAGATGTTACCTACATTTTATTTCTGAGTAGATTGGAAGTAATTCTGTTTAGTTTTTGCTCAGAACAGAAAGGTGACAGAAATTAGTCCCATGTTCTTTGGGGAGAAAGATGATCTATTGTGGGGGAACAACTAGTTGAAGTTGTGTCAAGTACAGAAAGAGAGGAGTACGCATCAACTTAGCCTAGGAAGGAGGCAGGCAATATAGAAAATGCAAGGACATTTCTTTAGGTGGAGATTAGCTGAACAAAATACATCAGCAGGGGCAAAAAGAAGAGCAACTTACGTTAACAGTATGTTGATTTTAATCATTAATTTAATGCTATCAAGAGGTGGTAACAGCATAATAGCCCTGAGCCCAGTGCTTATCCACCCTTTGTAGTCACATTGCCTAGTACACTTCTGGGTGCCTCACAACTCAAAACAAAACCATCTGAGCAGTAAGCCTGACCATAGCTCCATCCAAGGTGTGTCCTACGTGTTAGGCAAATGCTAAGAATACAGCCTCTAAGTTCTTTCAGGCTGAACAGTTGGCATGGAAGCTATTTCTGAGATACCATCCTCAACTCCAAATCTGCCTCTACAAGCAATAGCACTGCAAGTAAAAATTACCAGGTGTCTAATAAAATAGATTAAAAACAAAGCAGATATTTCCATATGGTTCTCTGCTGATCTATACTACGCCTTTACTAGGAAAACTGTTTTCTAAAAACCAGAATTACTTATAACCATATTAAGTGTTGCCATTTGAATATTTCCACAAAACTTTCATCTCTTTAGGAAAGGAAGCACCTCAAAATGCAAGCCATGGTGAGGACTTTTCTGCTACGAACCATTTTTAGTTTTCAACCCAGTCTAGCCCAATGATACACCTGAATGAAGAAGCGAGTCTAGTACTATACAGCAGAAGTCTCTTCCTCTGAGGAACTCCTGTATGCTGTAGCTTGGGGGTTGGCATGTCTCTAGTACAGGCTTCTTAGCACAGCTCCTTCTTAATTTTCATTTAAGCAGCATTCGTCTCCTTGGACAGCTGTAAGACAACCCTGGCCATTGCACCGTAAGATTTACCCTCACGGTGCTGGCATGCACCATGGGCATGTGCCGTGGTATGTTATATCAATCACAAACAGCCAAGTTCTACATTTCAGACATTACATTTTGCAGATTTGTAAAATATGAGTAATACATTGTTACTAATGAGATAATTTCCCAAATTAATACTGGAGTCCCATTTCTTGAAGACCTCCAGAACTACCAATCCCAAGAATTTTATGAGGCAACATGCCTTCAAAAGAGAGAAGGTAAAAACTACCAAACCTATAAAAAACATATAACATGATTACACACACATATATACATTTCTTCAGGATCCTTTGTATCTGACTTTTGAGCCATGTGAACCACATTTTCTAGTTTTTCTTTATACAGGTCAGAAACTTGCTTTAAAAAATACAAATAAAACCTCAAATTCTTTCACTGTCATAAAAGTCCATCATATGCATTTTTAAGAAAAACTTCCCACAATTACAATACTTATTATAAAACCGTGCACTGTTCCGCCAAATGTTTCAAAATTCTTAAGAAATTCACTAAGCAATGGAAAGGGATAAGGCCTCCTTGGCAGAACAAGGCATGTAAAATACACCAATTCTGCAGAGTTCTGAAAAGAATTAAAACAGCTTTAACTGCCAGCCAAATAGTAGGCAGAGAATAAAGGTTTTCTCTCAAGGGAGAAAAGAAAATGTTGACAGCACACTTGTATGAGTGCATGTCAGATCACTTTTTGGAACTAGGCACTGTGAGTAGGATCACCCAACAAGTTTACAGACAATATAATTGAGACAAAGAAAGGTAACATGAAACTCCTCCTTGTTTGTTCCCCCTACTCCATGCCATCTGAAATTATATCCTCCATCTGCATGTACAATGTGTTTAGCAACCTAAGTAGTCTAATCAAAGCTCTTCACCCAGTTCACTTGAGTTTACAGCTATAGGCATCCCTTAGGGTACAGACACCAATAAGCCTCCCCTTTTCAACAGACTGGGATAGAGCAGAGCAGAGAAATAATATGTACTGGTTTGTGCCTATTGAAAACAGCTTGAGCTCTCTGGCAATGCCCTCCCTCCATTGAGTCTTGACTGGGATGGAGCAAAGGTCCTTTTTTTCCTCTTATTTAACAGGAAACAGTTATCTGCAACCCTTCCTCCCAGATATTTTCATTACTGTACCAAGACATTCCTTACAGGCATTGACTTAAACTCTGCTGATACCCCTAATTTCTCCTTGCTCCAACCACAGCAGCAGCCATGGCACCCAGTTTTCAGGGCAGCCCCACACCACTTCTATGATTCACATCCAGGACACTCATACCATGCCAGCCAGCATAGCAGGGCTTAAACCAGAGGTGTCTGCTCCATGGAGGAAGAAGTACACTTAGAAAACAATTTCAAACATCATGCTTCTTTGCCTGTTGGTTAGAGAGGCCTGCAAAAGTTAGATGACAGTGAAGCAAATACCAGGGTAGGGGGAAAGGGAGATGGAAGGTAAAAAAGCAAGATCTACAGGGCGGAAGGCTGAGGGGAAGGATATGCTCCATTATGGAGAATCCTGTCAGGATGCAATTTGTTTTCATTCTGTGCAGGAGTATAATGGTGAGCTCTCTCAATAGCTGTTTTGAAGCGAACCAGGCTGGTATGTCTTTAATTTATCATTTCATTATGAAACGGTTTCCCTTCCAAGAAGCCTTCAAGTCAGGAAGCTCTGTCTGCCCACACAGGAAATTCCTTTGCAGCAACTTCCCCAAAAAGGAAATTTCCCTCAGAAGTGAGCCCAGCTCATGCCTTTGAGCAGAGCTGTTTGAAGAATCTGGCATGCAAGTCCTGCAAACAACCCTGCCTGCTCACTGCAGCTGGCATACCTACGATCAGTGGCACTGCCCTTGCACAGGCATGTGGAGACCCCACTGCACTCAGCTTTTCTCCTGCTCCCTTCTCCCCAGAGAAAAACAGGAGCCATTAAGAGGGGACAAGCTGCTGAGCTTTTACTCAAAAAACCCCACTTTTATTCATGAGAGAGGCACAGGACACACACACACAGCTGAGAAAGAGCAGAGGAAGAGCAGGGGGAGCTGTAGAAAAGCTTCGTGAACTATTCGAATCTCCTGCTTGGAAATTAGGGGAAAAATCCTGCACCCTATCTTAGATCTCTTCTGATGGCATGTAGGAGACTGCAGTCTGTCCCTTACATGTACTATGGGTTTTATTTAATGAACTTTTGCAGTGAAGACTCGAAAACAAAGGAGGGGGGAGGTGAGAATATGCAGAGGGAAGATTAATTGACAAAAATTAATCTCAAAGACATCTTGTGAATCATTAAGTGTGAGAGAGCCAAGAACATCCAGGCCAGAGTGACTAACGACATGTGGTATTTTATGAAGCACCTTAAGAAAGGGGAGACAGATCAGAAGCACTACCAGACTTTTTAATTTACCATTTCAAATCGCAAATAATACCGAACAACTTGTTTTAATGACTACGCCTGTTTTTTGGGGGAGGAGAGGAAACAGAAATGAAATTTGCATTACATGTTAAATGGATGTAAGACAGGGCCATAGAAAGGGCACAAGCTGAATTGGATCTTGGACTGGACAACAGTAGGAAAATGAAAGCAATCCTTTGAGGGTGTATAAGAGGGAAAAAAGGCCAGGGATAACAGAATCGCTGTGGTGACTACAATCCACTGGATTGCCTATATGCTAGGGAGAGAGGTTCTCCACATTTTCCCCTCAGTTTCAACTTCAAAGTTTGTTTTTCAAACACTTGGTGGAGGAAATCTGGTCCTTAAAGCCAAAGCTCCAGGAGGTGGCTCTGCCTGCCCTCCTCTTCCATTCCCTCCTTTACCAGATAGCTTTGCCCTGTTCTCTCGCCAGCTAATTTACATGACGGGTTTTTTTCTCTATTGCTGCCCTTGGCATTACATTCAGTGATTCAGTCAGCTGTTGTGTAAAGAGACTTTTGTCAGAACTGCTTAAAGGCAAATACCCCACTTAATTTTCTTCTGTGGCCTCTAGCTGATGAGTTAGTTATCACCTAAAAGAGCCCTCTGGCGTAGCATATGCGTACTGAATATATATCTGCTTGGATGGCATCCACACTACTGTCAAATCACTCAAGATGGTTATGAGATGGGGTAAAATGTAAAAACTGTCATACTAGAAAAAATCCCCAACCCATCTAATCAAACATTTACACTAGTAGAGGCATACACAAAAAATATGAGGAATAAGGAAACATGAAGCAATCTCTACTATAATATATATTACTTATCTCAGCCTCTGGTAATCTGTGGTTTAAGGACATCATGAGCTGTCGTTGCAGTCAGGCCACTGTTTCCATATTGATCACACAGCCTATCCCTCTCTCCACAGGTTTATCTGATTCCTCTTAGAAATCCATTTACATTTACAGTCCTGAAAACATCTTCATTGCATCTTGCTGCAATGATTTCTTTCATGTAGTGATGCATCCTCATTCCTGTTTTAGACATGTTGCCCAATGATTCATCTTTGATCCCTGGATTTGCTGCTCTGTAAGGAACTATGAATTTCCTGGTCACCACCTTCTCTGTACCACATGTGATTTCATAGCCACATGATAACTTTCTCTCTGCCAATCCATTCACTTACAAAACTACCTTTTCCTCAAACTGCAGAGTTCTATTTCCCTCTCTAGTTTCGTGGGAATGGGAGGATTGGGGAAATCGTCTGCTCTGGCTAGGTTCCCTAGCACATTACAAATGATCATGTAGATGAGCCCACCACATCCTGAATGGGAGTTTGAACAGAGTTTGAACAATAGGAAGGCATTAAGACACCTCTCTAGAAATTCATGAGCTTCAACAAGACTGTGTCAGAACTTCAACTTTCTAGCAGTTTTGGTATAAAATTGTGAAATCAATGCAGAGTTCCTATAAAATTTGAGACCGGTGACTGATTTTTGACAAATATCTTTGCTTAACTCTACAATCAAGGGACATTCATAGGTCTTCTGTAAAACCACATGAAAAAGTTATGAGCTACTCACATCAATAATTGTTTTATGCTTAACAACCACAACATCCTTCTGAATGAGATATTCCTGTACTGTGGTCCCATATAAAGGAGCTGCTGTGTCTGAAGAAAAATTAAAAAAATACTATTAAAATAAGAATAATTTACTTTAATCCCAATTGTGAGTGACACTGGGAGCAGTCAATTTAGTAGATGACCATAACTTCAAGTCGTAATGACATGCCAGGCATTTTATTCATACAGAGAATGTCCCTGCTCTTCCAGTTGTCAAGATCTATTAAAGTGTGACGGTCCTAATGCTCAAATTTAGAGGTGGTCAAGAGACATGTTTTGTACCACAAATTGTATTTTTACAGCCTTTACATTGTTGGTGTTATATCGACTTATAAAACTGTACTGTGAAAATGCTTCAGAGTGGGGGCCAAGTCATTTCAGGATAAAATTATCAGTGTGAGCTACCTTTATTCACAATGGGTTATAGTACTCTGATTATTTCAGCTTCCAAACTGGTGCCAAGACTGTTTGTGGATTACACTTCACATTAGTACTCTTTGGGAAGTGGCTTATGGAGTGCACTCAAGAAAGCATTAAAGGCAGCTAATTGAGCCCCATTTACAGTTTTAAGCCAACTTAGAAATTTCAAACATATACAGTACTGCTGACTCTGTACACTTGATCCAGTAAAAATGGATTGAAAGAGCAGTTCAAACCTGGGCCTGTTGTCTCAAACACAGCCTAACCCTCTTGTGACTGCTCGACGCTGCAGAGACAGACGTAGGGAGGATAGCACTGTGAGCCTGCTTGGCAGTGCATGTGACACAAAAGGCACCTTCCACTGTCTTCTGCATCCTTTTTTTTTTTTTCATCATAGACAGTAATTTTACAACTTTGCCTAAAAGAAATGGTTGTAAGACATTCCAAGTGTTAATTAGCTACACAACAAAAAGGAAAAGCTACATTCTCTGTGCATAAAACCTATATGCTTGAGCAAGCCTCCTTTCTGAAGGATCTAAATATACACATGTACACAGAGATATATGTCAGATTAAAAAAAAAATTCAAAACTTCTCAGCTTTGAAACAAATTTTCATTGTTAACTCTTGTCTGAGTCTCAGTGGGTTTTATGTGCACACATTTTCTCACTGCAAGTGATGGAGGCACCAGAAAGGCCATGGGCAAGAAGCTGTGCTCTCAGGGTTTTTCTGGACTAGCTAGATTCTCCCAGAATTCTCACAAGAAAATCATAATTATGGAAAACTCACCATAACACTACAGATCCAACCAATTTAAAAGACATCTGGATTTACTTTTGGGTGTTCTGTTGAACTGAATCAGCACCAAACTTTCTGAGATTCAGCCATTGGTGTTGCACACAGTGATAATAGTGTGGCAGGAGGCCAACAGCAAATACTGTCTCCTTTTACAGCCCAGATGCTACAGGTCTGCCCATCACAAACACAGCTCATCTCACCATCACTGTTAACCTCTGCTGTCACCCCCAGTTCCTCTGCTTGCTTTTCATTCTGCATGATTTTAAAACTGAGAGAGGGTGTAAAAATTGAAGATCTCTAAATGTCCCAGCTACTACAGATATTAAGTGCTATCTCTTGTTCCTATTTTGCTGAGATACAAGGCTTCAAATCTTGCATCAAACCTTGACCAGCTTCTCCTGCATATGGCCCATCCATCACTACCCCACACCACGCACTGCATCCCTGAGAATATAAAGTGGAAGCAGAGAATAACTCCTGTGAGTTGGTTACGCTTACTTTCAAGAAGTGAAAAACCACTGAACAAGCTGTAAAGCAGTGATGAGACAAACCCTTTTAGTATTTAAAGAGCAGTAAAACCCCCAAACCTCTAATAAAAAGTTCAAGGTGCCTTGAACAATTGCACACCCAGCAACACAATAATGACTACAGAGTAAGGAAGTTAAAAGCCCAGAGGTAGTAAGACTACTAAGGAAGTTTCCAAGGAAGTGAGATACAAAGACGTATAACACAGAAAAAAAAAAAGGAACAAAGAAGTATTTGTGTTTTTTTCTGACAAAATGCGTTCACTGAATCATGAAGAGGAAGTGAAAGCCAGCAAAGAGGTTAAAAATTGAAAGAGACAGATTGCTTAGAATAAATCAGTACAAAAGAGAGAATAGGAAGGAGGAACTTAAATACATAAATGGAGATTTCCCCCACTAGGAAATACACAAGGACCCACTCGAGCGGCAGAACTGAAATGAGTAACTGGTTTGTGGACCAGCAGGAACTGGGGCTACTTCCTTCTGCACTACCGAGAAGGAGGAAGTAGAAAGGGAGAAATTCTCAGTATTGCATAAACCAAAGAAGCACACTCATTCTTTCATCTCTCTTCCCCTAAACATTGGCCAAATAAGTAGAAGCACAGTGCAAACCTACACATTTACTCACGCACACACACAGTCTCAATAAAACTGTGGGAGTTACTGGAGTCAGTGAGACAACTATTCACTTCAGCAGGTCCAGAAGGTCACTTTTCACACCTATTAAGCTAGCTCAGCAAACCATTTCTGTTTCAGCCCCAACCTAGGACTTGCGCAACTGAGGGTCAAGCCCTGATTATGCTTTCTGAACCTTCCTCCCTAACCACCCTGCTTATGCCCAGGGTGGTCGAAATGCATGCTCTGGAGTCTGTGCAGAGGGAGGGTATAAATATCACAGAATCTCTCTGCTGGCTTGAGTTGATGGAAATGTTCTTTAAAGCTCAGCATCAAAGCATTCACTTTATAAGCTGTAAGCCTTGGTTCTTGTGCCAGCAGCAACTTCTCCCCATAATTAATTAATGCTGTATTAATTGTGCATGTTCCACGGGCCTGTTGAGGAGGTGTGGCAAGGCCTGCACACAGAGATCAAACCTTTCTGGTGCAGTCAAGAGAGGAGTACAGGAAAGAGGAGGCAAAATCCCTTCAGGTACCTACAAAGGAAAACTGTGTACAAGCAATGTGCTCAAGGGCTATGGAACAAATGTCTGAGGAGGGACATGTGCTGAGCCCCGCCATGTCGTTCCAGCAAACAATGAATGATAAGGGCAAGGAAGAATCTTCCACCAGCTGTACCCTTCTGCAATCTGTTTGGCTCTGGGCCAGCTGGGAGCACCATCGGCAGGCCAAAAGGAGGGGCCCGTGGCAGCTGAGTGACCTTGCGGGTAGGATTTAGCCACAAGACCCTGTGAAGAAGCTGGAAGGAGAAAGGGGGAGGAGGAAAAGGGAGATTATTCCACCTCCTCTCCGCTGTGCTGGGACTCAACTCTCTGCTGACTGCACTTGAGGAAGTTGCACCCTCACCTTCTAGTGGCTTTGACCATGGTTCAACCAGTGCTGTAATGGACAGAGTCCACTAGAACCACCTCACCCACGTCCCCAGGAAAACTAGGAAGCACACTCACAACAGGAACAAGCGAGAAAAGAGGATGACCCAGCTACTAATATCCCCTGTGAAGAAGCCTGTCTTCAGGCATGCCTCAGGATTTTGCTGGAGATACCTGCCCATCAGCAGCCTACAAGCAGACATACAGATCCTTCCCCACTGTAGCACAGAAACCAAGGACTAAGGTCTCAGATCTGCTCAAGATGATTTACAAAAGCACTCATCCTCTACAAAAAACATCAAGGTAGTGAACGTGTATATATTTTCAGCTGTAATCTGAATGACTTCATGAGAGGAAAGTCCTGTTTATCAAACCTGATTTCCTTCTATGACAAGGCACCTAGTTGATCAAGGGAAGCCAGCTGATGTATCTTTTTAGATTTCAGTAAAGCTTTCAATACTGTCTCTCACAGGATCCTTCTGGACAAAACGTCCAGCACATAGTTGGATAAACACATCACACAATGGGTGAGCAATTGGCTCATAGGTTGAGCACAGAGGGTAACATCAGACTGGCCACCTGTCATTGGTGGGGTTCTGCAGGGCTCCATCTTGGGCCCTGTGCTCTTCAACATCTTCATAAATGACTTGGAGGTAGGACTGGAAGGGACAGTAAGCAAGTCTGCAGGCCACACAAAATTCCGAGGAGCTGCTGACTCCCTCGAAAGCAGGAAGGCCCTGCAGAGAGACCTTGACAAATCAGGAGACTGGGCAGTCACCAACCTTATGAAGTTCAACAAGGGGAAGTGCCTCATTATGCACCTGGGATGCGGCAACCCTGGCTGCTCATACAGACTGGGGAATGAGATGCTGGAAATCAGTGCCCTGGAAAGGACCCGGGGGGTCCTGGTTGATGGCAAGCTGAATAAGGGCCAACCATGTCCGGGGGGGCATCAGGCAAAGCATCACCAGCTGGGCAAGGGAGGTGATTGTCCCACTCTGCTCTGCACTGGGGTGGCCTTACCTGGAATATTGGGGCAGTTTTGGGCACCACAATATAAGAAAGACACTAAGGCATTAGAAAGCATCCAAAGGAGGGCAGTTTAAGACGGTGAAGGGGCTTGAGGGGAAGCCGTGTGAGGAGCAGCTGAGGGCATTTGGTGCGTTCAGCTGGAGAAGAGACTGAGGGGAGACCTTATTGCAGTTACAACTTCCTCCTGAGGGGGAGGGAGAGGAGGGGCAGGCATTGATCTCTTCTCTGTGGTGACCAGCAAGAGGACTTGAGGGAATGGCTTGAAGTTGTGTCAGTGGAGGTTTAGGTTAGATATTAGAAAAAGGTTCTTCACTCAGATGGTGGTTTGGCACTGGAAGAGGCTCCCCAGGGAAGTGGTCACAGCACCAAGACT
Source organism: Corapipo altera (assembly GCF_003945725.1). Classification (NCBI taxonomy): domain Eukaryota; kingdom Metazoa; phylum Chordata; class Aves; order Passeriformes; family Pipridae; genus Corapipo; species Corapipo altera. The sequence continues at coordinate 1,290,935 of NW_020884989.1, forward strand.
GACAGAGTTAAGAAGCATTGGGATGATACTCTCAGGCACATGGTGTGACTCCTGGAGATGGTCCCGTGCAGGGCTACGGGTTGGCCTCAATGATCCTTGTGAGCCCCTTCCAACTCGGCATATTCTGTGATTCTGACTGGTACAGCTGGCTTGAAATCTAACCTGCAAAGACATTTTCACACTAACTCTTGCACCAAATTTATTCATCTCTATAAATTTTTGTGTAGGCAAACACTTATTTGTTTTTCTGAAGGTACTGCGTGTTTGGCAATTGCTTTTTAAAGAACAAAGAAAACCAGGACTGGTAAGGGAAAACTTTAGCAAGAGTCCAAAATAAAAGGCATGAAATTAAAAATACATTAAACAGAAGAAAGGGGGAGATAATGCAGAAAAGTCATAAGGTTTATAAACTAACTGAACAAAATTGTCTCAGCAAGTTACTTTTAGAAAAAAGGAATTTATGTCTAACCAGGAATTTGACACAGCACATCCACAGTAAATGTGAAAAAAAATGCAGGTAAAGATCACGCTACTTATTCTGAGATGACAAAACACCTTAACAAACTATATATAGAGAAGCACTAAAATATAGGCATGAAGCAAAAGCATTAAGAATTCTGCTTAAAGCAGGTAATACTTTCCCTTCATGAGGAAGGCAAATGCAATTTATGTTTATCATATAAAAAGATGGGTTTTTTTTCTTTTACAATGTTGTCAGAAGCACGAGCAGAAATAAACAGACATCTAAACTTTATGTAACTAAATGTACTGATGTAGATTAAAATCTTAATTTATCTGGAAAGCCAATGGGTGCCAAACCTAAGCCTTTCATCTGACTCTGTCCCTTTCTTTCAGTAGTTTGAAAGAAAAGCGAAACAGATCTCCTTACATTTTTAAAAAAGAAAAATGCAGCTATTTATAGCTGCATTTATTGGAGCTGTTTCCTTATCAGGAAGTATGTAGCTGGGAATTACTATCTGCCTACATCGGAAATTCTTTCAGGGATACAAAAACCCAAAAAGGAAATTTCCCTTCAAAGATATTCTGCATTTTTTTGCTGCTGGTGGGTTTAAAATAAAATGTCAGTGCTCTGACCAGCTCACAGCCCCTTTGGGACAGTTGTTTTGCAAACTGGAAGCTTTAAGACATCTGAGGGAAATATTAAAAAAATGCTTCCAGAAAACTGAAAGAGAATGCTGGGAACATATTAATAAGAAAATAAACCTTTTTTTGCAGGATGCTGAGATTGTGCAAATTCATTATCAGCATTATAATATCTTTCTCTGAAATAAGCATGTTCCTAGAGCTTATCTTTACAGAAAGCATTTGCAAAATTTATCACTGGCAAAGAGCTGATTCTTGCAGTTCTAACTAGAGCTGGTTTGTTCAGACCAGGTCTTCAGATCAGGTCTTCAGTGTGGTCTGTATAGCTGACATACCCACCTGACTGAACTTCTGTTGCCCAATTCACTGCTTCCACCTCCAACGCCAGGGCATGAGTGTTGCATAGTCCAAAAGCCAGGGAAACTACCACTCTTCTTTTGAGAAGGGAACAGGTAATGCAGAAAGCCTGTATGGGGGTACCACACTGGTACCACACCAGCATGTCACAGCACCAGGACAGGGTAAAGGCCATGGGCAGAATATTGTTTGCCTGCAAGAGAGGTCCAATTTTTGCAGCCCATGGGATCCAGTGCTACAAGCAACTCTGGAGTTGAATAGTGAAACTCCAGCTACAAGGATCTACTCAGTAAACTCTCAAACAGGAAGATTTCCACTGTCTCCAAAGCAGCCCCTATAACTGATAATTTTGCCAGAGTCCTTTATCCTTCCTCTCCATTAGCTGCATAACACCCCCACACTATGCCTGTGGACTCTAAAGGCAGGAATAATACATTAGTTAATCATTAGAGACATTAAATTAATTTTTACTTGTCATGGTACAACTTGACATTTTCATTTTCTAGTCTGTATAATTGCTATAGAGCTATTTAACCATGCTGCCAGTGCAGAGTGGACACTTTTTTTTTCAGTGGGATACAAAAGTATAGGGAGATCAAAGCCAGACAAGCAGATGGCCTAAACAAAGCAGGGTGCTTAGGGCTATTCCCGGGGTATGACTTTTATGCACAAAAACTCATAAGGAAAGATTTGGAGCTAAGCAAGTTTCCTAATGCTTTGACTCTCAAAAGCCAATCAGTGGTGATTATTTATTAACTCACAACATCAGCAACCATATGCCTATTAAATATATATAAACTTCTTGAACAAGGATCACTGCTACATTAACAGCAGCATGCTAGTCCTGCACAAAAAAATTTACATGAGTGAGCATATTCAAATATATTCATCCCATAAGACAGCACACAAGCACGCCACAACAATGGAATGGTTGATGCATAAATGCTTCTCCCTCCCAAGTATCTTTGGAGAATGATCTTAAAAAGAGGCTCTTGGCTGAGGTGTTGGATTGGGTCTCCAAATCTGGATGGAATCATTTTACCAAAAATCTCTTCAACAAACTTAAAAATCATTTACTGCTCCAGCAGTAAAATGGAGAGTTAGAAAAATGGCATAAACCCCCATTTAATGGATATTTTGCTAGGGTATATTTGCACCAGAAGGAGTGCCAGCACAGGAGAGGGAAGCCGTAGAAGTACAGCAGAAGGAAATCCAACTTTTCATAAAAGGCATCAAATAACGTGGTTCTTTTCTGCATGTGTGTATACACACAACCTATCACATTAATTCCTGGGAGTTTGAAGCAACCAGCAGGTTTCTCCTCAGACACTATGTGCCCCTCTCAATGCTGCACAGTGTTGCTCTCTTCCAACAGTCAGCAGCTCAGCTCTGTTAAAAGAGCATGCATGTTATGTTGTTTCTGCAGGGGTTTTTGCCACACTTGTGTTTTGTTGCAAGGCTCTCACCACACAGTGGTTTCTTATTGTGGAGTTGTTAGTCATGGTTTACATGCAGTTTCTCTTCTGTGTTTTCTTTAATTGTAAGGTTGTTTATGAATGCTGCATTCTTTGCATTCATTTTATTTCTTACAAAAAATAATAAAAGAACTTGGAAGCATTTATAACACAAATGAAAAATTAAACAAAACACGCTTGGGATGGAAAGAGAAAAGCAAGCTAATTTTAGGTTCACTGGAATTGACAGCGCCCCTTTAAGACAAAGCTAGAAATGCTTCAAACCCAGCAATACCATAAATGTCCTGATGTTTTTGCTGCTTATTCCTCTCCACACTTTCCAGGGGAATTCCACAAGGGATCAAGCTTGAATCCCAGATTAAAGCGACATGGCCTCCTTTCCCCTCTGAATAAAGGTGAGTGTGTGTTTTGGAGATTTAAAACCCTAAAGTGAAGCTTTCCAGAAGAGGAAAAGACTGCCTTAGCACCACTGGGACTCCCACACTGCCAGTTCTCTGTACCCTGCAGCAGAGGTCTTTTGACCTCCCACCTCAGGACTGTTTTAAAAGTTCCCACCGAGGCAGCAAGGATCCTATCCCTCCACATGCTTCCACTGAGGACTGTTGGTGCAGGAAACTGCTGTTAACTCTGGGCAACAACCAGGCACATTAAAAAAATAAAAAGCACTCGGCTCTGGAATAATCTCCCAAGAAACAGAAACCAGCAAGTGAGCTCTGTTTACAAGGTTTTTCACACTTAACCTGGATGCTTCTGCCACAGTGACCAGGCAGCAGTCAGGAGCTAACAGATTTAGGGTTCAACTCACCAGCAGTTTACATCAAAGATGACAAGTGAAGTGGCCCTGTGTCATTCCAATGCAACCCCAGTGACAAGGGGCTTAAGCTTCCTACAGGTGATGAACAAAGACAATGCCAGAAATGTGCAAAGCACAATCTTCATGATCCAAAGGCCACAGCTATCCCAGCTGGATCAGTAATGGGGTTTTACTCTCCCCAGTCCAATATATTCCAGATGAAAAAACTGCATCTATATTGTGCCCAGCCATGGTATAAGAGTGACTCTGAGACTGGGTTTCCCACCCATCCAAGTTCCCTGTTTGTATAACTGCTTTGGAACGGGCCTGAGATTCACTGTAAGAAATCTCTGGGATGCAGGCTGGAGTAGATGTGTTAAATTCAGATGAACATTTGAGGATGCCCATGGAAGATGCCACCTTAGGTAAGAGGCAGGCATAACCAATGTCTTTCCAGCTCATGATTTTCATCCTATTTACCTAAAAACTGGACATAGCTCACAATCATGAAGGAACTAGGCCCAGTCACTTTGCTAGAGTTAACCAAAGTAATGATCACTGAGGTTGACAGGATGGCTGGCTGGGATTTCTACAGTCCAGTCAGCCTGTCAGTAGATTATTAAGAGTTATAAATTGAAAGACCAAGAGGCACTGCTCAACAGAGGAAGCAGATGGACCCTGCTCTGCATAGCTCATAATATAAAAGTGCAAGAATAGCCCATGGTAGAACACAAAGATGCAACATCAATATTAAATACTGCAGATGGATTTTAGCAAACAGTGCCACTGTATCAGCCTAATAATTTTTTTTTTAGTAGTGGGTTGGTATTGATTACTAGAGGACTAGCTACCCAGAAAGGGAATGACACATAAGGTGAAAAGCAGATTAGGAGAAAAGGCAAGCATATAAAGAGAGGTTTAAGTGTCATAATGTCAGAGAAGAGCAAAGAGGGGTCTAGAAGAAGCCAACCATTTGAGAAAGAGGCCAGTCCAGGTCCCACTAAACTCAGTGGGGATTTAAGCACTCATTTCAGTGGGACAAGGATTATTCTCAGAGTCACTAATTTGACATTCTGGCCACCTCTCAGTCCCTTTGTCATATGAAGCTTTATTTTATTTTCCCAGTATGTGCGTCAGTCAGTTTTGTTCCGCAAAGATCCTTCCAAAGCAAACATTTTTATTGCTTTCTGCTCTAAATGTGGCTTAGGATGAAGGGCTTTTTTTCCCATCTCACTACATACTCTCAGTTCAGTGCATTGAATATTCTAGTAACTAAATAACAATCTGCTTAATGCTTCAAAGTAGCTTTCCATCTGCTAGCCAAAACTGTAGAATATTCAATTGGTGACAAAGAATTAATAAAAGGAGCAGCATAATTAATAGATACTATACAGGAGACAAATGGATCCTTGGCAAACCTGAGAGTTATTGCTTCCTCTTCCTCTGGTTTCCTGCATTCCTTTAATAATAATAATAATAATAATAATAAAAGGAAAAAAAAGAAAACAATTGGTGCCCTTAAAACACAAAACCCACAAATGATACATATAAGCAACAATGCACAATCAAGAGAAAGAAGCTGTTAATAAACTGCCTTCAGATATTATAAATGACTTAGTTTAAAGAAACTGCCCAACTGAGAGCCCAACTACCTGTCCTACCCTACTTCTCACGTTCCCACTTGGGACAGACAACTTTTTTTCAGTATGTAGTACAGACAGGGTCACAAAGATGCCAAACCAACACAGAACCACTGGACTAGTTCCCACCAAATCAGAGTATCAAATAATACTACAAACAGACATGTACAAAGATTCCTATGAAACAGTCACTAAAAACTTAAAGCCTTTAATACAATTACTGCAGAAAACTAAACAAATTTCCTTTCTGTCCTCCTTAATGAGGGCAATAGAACAGAAAGTAACAACAAGGGACACACAGAGCTGTTGAAATAAAAAAATGTCATCTCACTAGCTGTGTGCAATCAGGTCTGCATACGGTGAAGTTCATCAAAATCACTTGTGACCCGGAATTTATCACACACTGGAAAACCAAAACCCAGAACCCTAGCCTACAATGGAAAAAAAAAAGTACTCAAATGATTTTACAAACAGGTCTTTAGCTTTCCCTACCACCACGACACCCCAAAAGCAAATGCAGTCAAGAAGACAACACTGCAGTCCCAATGTAAAAGTTCTCCCCTATGAGGTGATGCATGTTCTGTGGCATTTGAGTTGTATCATCTCACTCTGAACATCAGTGCAGACTGTTGGTGGGGTTCAGAAAAAAGGCAATAGCAAGAAAAATCAGTTGCTGTCAAGAAAAATTGCTTCATGTGTACAGAAAATTATGTGCAGTGTGTCTTACTATGACAATGGGCGGCAGACATACAAAAGATGCCAACCCTAAACAGAGAAGAGTAATTAGTTCAGAGGAAGAAATTAACTCATGCTCACGTTTGTATCAAGAGAAAACTCTGAAATCTTTGCCCATAAGATCCACCTCCCTAAACAAACACACACGTGTTCCCAAGATAACATGCCCTTCAGAGATAAAAATCAAACATACAAATCAATGAAAACGTGCAAGGAGGAATGCTTTGCACAGGATCAGAGCGTGCAACATGTCCTTTCTTAGCACTGATATTTCTTCTGTATCTCTTGTTGAAGTTTTTTGTTGAAGGCGACAAAATAAAACCATGAAGCCTCTAGCACATATTTACAGTTGCTGTTATAGAAGGCAAACCATCTTATTTTAATCTTGTGTATTACGAAAAAGGAAAAACCTATTTTCTCTCTGATTCAGAGAGTATTAATAGACACAGGGAAGGGTTCTCATATAAATCTCTTAAATGCTGTATCCTCTATGGAGTTCCAAGAACTTTTTACTACAAGGTATCAGCTATGGCATAAAATAAGCAACTAATGACATTTTACCAGATGAGACAAAGAGATTTGCTTTAATAAAAATAGAATAAAAAAAATACAGACCTCCATCAAAAAAACCCACTAACTCTCTCTGTGGCAATATTAAGTGTGTCCTCAGAGATAAGGGGTATGCAGATAGTTTCAGAGGACTTCCACCTGTCTTAGCATTCTTCATTATCACAATATCTGGGCAGTTAAGAGTCTTTGCACTCATGATTTTTTTTTAGTTTTACAGTGGGGAAACTAAAACAAGATGTCCAAGGTCACAGAAGGCACCAAGGGCAGAGTCTTGTGTGAGAGTCAAACTTGCTTCTCTTCAATCTTCAGTAAAAATCTCCATTTTCCAAACACTCCTTCGGTCTGACATTAGTCTAGTGGAGATCAGATATGCTGCAAAACTACCACAGCATACCCACCAGGGCCAAAGAGTAACTGTTTTTTTACTACATACTTAAAATGTAGGAAAGTACATTCTCCAGCTCCCCGCTGATCCTTTGTTTACAATGCCCCCAATACTCTGTTCCTAGGTAATAAGTGGATGATATAGACAAACAAGTATGTTTAAAAGTAGGGGTAACAGTCCCTTACAGAGAAGTGCAGCATGAGAGAAAGGTATGTTTTATCAGAAAATTATTCTTTATTATTCCAGAGATTTAAAGTTAGGACTACTTACACTGTACTTCTATACTACAGGAACACAGCTGACTGGGGAGAAAGCAGCTTCTTAAAACAAGAAACGTTGTGTGAGAAGGAAAAGGTGCCTTTGTATCACCCCCAGAAAAAGGTGTTTGCCTACATAATCTAGCTGTGCTGGCCAAAGAGGAGTCCTCCTATGCAAGACTGTAGTAAAGAGGGATCTGCATTCTACTCTTCTAAATTTCTCCGTTTTCCAGTCTCTGGATCAAATCAGCTCAGCATAGCTGAGACCCATTTGCTCACCAAACAGTGAGAAATAATTTATTGCACAATAGGAAATTTTTCTACTAATTATCTTCATACTATTCCTGTTAGCAGTTTCAGAGTGCTTTTAAACATCAGAAATAGTGAAATTTCTAATAGGAAGGCACAAAACACTGCCTGAATTCACAGGGTGTACTTCATGTTCCAGCTGAAACGTTTGTCTCTAATTCTCTCCTCGTTTGGGCCAGCTGTTGTTTTCAGCTGCATCTGTAGCATAGCTAAGTGAAGATGTATGGGTTAGGACTGAACTCTGCCTTTATTTTGGTAAATGTCAACAGAACATCACAGAAACAGAAGGAGTAGAGGCCTGACAAGCTATCAGCTCTGTGTATGAACAGAGAAACTCACCGTATCTCTCTGTTGCACTGGAATTAGTGAGGGTTCAAAGAAGTTATTATATTTCAGCTAATCAACAAAAACAGTGGTAAGGCTGGAACCAAACAAAATCTCAGACCTAGAAAACCCTCAGACTTTGTGGATCAAAACCCAATCTCCACACAGTACCACAGCCTGAACTAGAAAATTACTACCTTGCCTTACTTCTGAGGTAGTTTGGATTTAGGATGAAAACCGTGACTCAGATGCATCTCTAAAATAAACAAACAGACAAAAAATAAAAGAGAGGGATCCATGCAGGAACTGAAAAATCCCATATTAATACCTCTTAAACCTCATTGCCCGGAATCCAAAAGGTGCTGAATTATTTCTATTCATGGTATCAGGAACACTACTCCTGGAATATCATCCTCAGTGCTGTTGTCTTCACTTTAAGAAGGATGTCTGAAGTGGGAAACAGTTCACAGAGATGATACAAACAGAATTTAAAATCTGGAAGCTTAACAGGAAGATCGACAGCTTTAAAAACCTCTCTTCCTATCCAGTTTAGCTGAGAAAAGGTTAAGAAGTGACTATCTAAAAGCACCTATATCAGGAGTAGTCTTTTGATAATATTTAGCAGGAAAGGAGATAATGAGATCTAATAGTTGGAAACTGAAGCTTGACTAATTCAAACTATAAATAGGGCACTTAAAAAAAGCAAATAAGGAGGATAATTAAGCATTGAAAGAACACCTAGAGACTTTATATCCTCCCCATCACTTAAGTCTTTTACATAAAGAGCAGAAATCTTTCTGCACCTGTTGTAGCTCAGTTACTGGACCCAAACACAGTAGTTACTGCACGAAGTTCTGTAACTGAAGTTATACCAGAGATCATTTTAGGAATTCAGAATGGTTGCTCGTGGCCTAGCTATGAATCTATGTACTTTAAAAAACAGTGGTTCTAACAGTGTTTGGCTCTGCTGGTTGATGACAGTGTTTTGTGTCAATAATGAGTGCATACTGAGCTACAAAATACTACACTGCCACAGACTACAACTAGTAAGGCTATGTAAATGTGTTTATGATCTCAGACACTAACTATACAGAAGGCTGTTTCACAGATATTTCATGATCTGTGCTTTTACACTGCAACAAGTCAGACTGGTGTGGAAACACTAACGCCAAAGAAGCCTTGCAAGTTTAAAAATGTGCCAACCAAAAGAACAGGAAAACCAAAACAAAAATCAAGGTGAAAAAATATCACACCTAAAAATACTGGATAAAAAGTCTTCACGGAGAGGAAGCCTTATAAGCTCTACATTATCTAGCATGCTGGCTAGCTGACGTGAAGGAAGTAGGTAAAACAACCACCACTTTCAGTATCAAGGGTCTCTGCCTTCCTGCCTTATGCATCTTCCAGACACAGCAGGGAGTGCAATAAGTAACTGTAAAGCCAGCCGTGATCATAGCTGTGGAGGGGACAGACAGTAGCTCCCCCAGCAGAAGTAAGCAGTAACAATTAATGCAATGAGGAATAGACCTGGGAATTAACAGCACCTGTGGGGAAAAGAACTGCTGGAGAACTGTTTCTGTGTTGGGGGGTTTTTGTGTTTAAGTTTTGGGCAAAGCACAGAAATGCTCTGTGAGTGTGGCATTAAGTCCTCCCTGGCCTAGAGGAACAGATCAGCAGCCACATGTATGTGCCAGCCAAGCTGGGCCTGGGAGCTCATGGATACTCAGGCAGTGACCAGACAGGGTCAGAAATGTCACAGTGCCAGATCCCACTCCTGTCAGAAAGCAGAGAAAAGGTGTAACCCAGGCTATGCAGGACCATGTAGAATGCTGCACAGGCAATGAATGACCTCGGGGCAGAGCAACTCAGTGGCCAGCAAAGGAGTGAGCACAGACTACAAAAACACTTGAAACACAGTCTTCATCCAGAAAAGGAGTGTGTGTGTGTGTAAGACACCTGAGGACAGCAGCGAGAATGTCTTGTGATAAACATGGACTTTACTCCCCTGCCCCCCTGAAATCCCAAATCCATTTCTCAGTTGGCAAAACACAAAGTTTTGCTTGCTCCTGGCCCTCTTGCTCACTGTTGCTCAAGTAACCCAGGAACGCAACACCTGAAAAAAGTTTACTTAAAACATTTCTATTTCCATTATAACTGCTTCTCCTCCAAACAGGAAAATTCCACTCTTCTTGTCCCCATCCTATCTCCCTAATTTACTTCTCACTTGCCAACAGTCCTTGGCCTTTCCTATTTCTCAATCATCTCAGCAAGAAGTACCTGGCTCTCACCTTGCCCCCAGCTCCAGTTTTTGTTTCAATGTCAGTGATATGTCCTCCTTCCTTTGCAGCATCCTTTTGTGCTCAGCTAAGCTCATTCTTCCTCCTTTCCCACTGCCTCTGTTAGCCCTCATGCTCTATACCAAAGAGCCTGGGCACCATGAGTATTTGAGAACATTAGCAACCTGAAAAATACCCACAGCACAAATACATTCCACTCGCCACAGATTGTGAAATCAACCGTGTGTCACAGCACATAACCAGGCAATTCCTCTAAAGTGGAAGAAACATAGCACTTCCTGTCAAAATAAACCCTCCATACTTGTGCCTGTCATGAGAAATGACAGGCCAACTGCTTGGCAAGGGGATGGGAGGGGGAAATACAACATACTGTATTTAAGACTAATTTCCTTTAGCTAAAAACAGTAGCTAGGAAAACCAAACCAGCTAGATCTTAAAAAGAAAAAAAATAAGTATAAGGTCAGGGACTTCCCTGCTCTCTTCCATAAAACCAGCAATAATTCCTCACCCCGCCCTGCCCCCTCCTCAGTCCAAGAACTGAAGACGCCTCTGTGCTGACACTCACGCAGGTGTGCTGGCAGTCTGATCGCGTCCTCCTCCATCCTGATTGCTTGAGGCACTGGGACATGTAGTGGTGACGAAGTGTAAGTCGGTACCGGGCTCGCTGGAGGTGTGTACGAAATTCTTTCCTGCTGTTAAAAAGAAAATGGGGGGGAGGGAGAGAGAGAGGACAATGTGAACTTTGGAATGGAGGTGTGAAGCCAAGGTAGAGGAGGGAGAAGTAGGTGGAAGGAAGGAAGAGTGTGAGTGTGTGTCTGTGCGTGGTGATGGTGAGCAGCACTAGTGATGCACCTGGCTGCCCAGGGAACCACAGAGCACAGTACGCTTTGTGGGCAAGCACTGCACGGGCTAAGTGCTGCCCCGTGCTGCAGCCAGAGGCCAAACAGCTTTTAGGGCGATGGGTCTAACTTTCAAAAGGTCCATAAAGTTTCCAAGGTACTTCTCAGAAATTTGCCAAAGGAGGAAAGGGAAGTGACACATAAGTGGGGAGACTCCGAGGGTTTTATGTCAGTGAAAATCTGACAGCAACTCCATGATACAACCATGAGTACCACTGAAGTGCCAAAACCACTACACTAACAAATCAGTTATGATCTGAACAAGTTTGTTACACATTTAACACTACTCCTTCCTAGCATTTTAAAGACATTAATAAATTACTTTTGTCTTTGCTGCAGAAAAACATATCACTACAAACTACTATTTACCATCAAGTAATGTAATACTTCTGTTTTTGCCTAGACTGGTTACTATTATCTTCTTTGAAGTAATTTAACTTGCAACCAAATAAGTAAGTTGGCATACAGAAAGCAGCTGTGCAAGGACACTCACAGAAGCATATATCACAGAATATTCTGATTTGGAAGGGATTATTAAGTCCAACTCTTAAGTGAATGGCCCATACAGGGGATTCAACCCGTGACCTTGGCATTATTACCATCAAGATTTAACCAACTGAAGTAATCTCAGGGTCAAATAGAGTCAAAGGGCAATTTGTGAATGTTTCATTAGTTTCATAACTATCACAGGTTTTTATTTACAAAAATGCCGTCAAGAAATCTAGATCGAAACTTCATGAGATCTGATGGGAAAATTCTTCCATATTCTAAGCCTGTACTCCAATCACAGCACACATTATACCCTTTGTAAATAAATATAGCCACAATTTTACAGGAACATAAAAAAAATTATCATATGATTCCTGAAAGGCAATTCATGCTATTCTCCAAAACCATGCTACAGAAATTTAAGAACAGCAGTGCAAACGGTATGGATTTACATCTCTGCATGCACAGAAGCAGGAGGAGTCACCTTAATTTCTGAGCATTTGCAGGACAGTACGAGTGCAGCTCCTTACCCTGACCTCAATCTCTGGCAAATGGAAAAGACAAATTTGGTGCTGGTCCAAAAGAAGGTAACTATTTCCATGACAAACCACAACATCATCACAGCCATGAGACAGGGAAATAGACTGAAGCTGATAGAGGCACCTGCAGAACGTAATGTTAGCACCCTTACCCCCAAAAGGACAGGGAGGCTTGTAAAAAAACTCTTTGAGGCAGATTAGGTGACATGTCTAAAACTAAATGTAACATGGAGCACCTAGAAAGTCTTGCATTTTTCAGCCACCACTTCAAAGTAAGCCCAGTTCATTCTTCTGCAAGGTGCTGCTAGCTGCTTACTGCTCAGGGCTCAGGCAGAACCAGAAGTTTAGCCTCAACATCAGGGGTTCCGCCACTATACACTATAGCCACATGGCAGAGAACACTGACAACATGTGGTGAGCAAACCATTATAACTATTCTGGGTTTAGATGGAGTGAAGACAGGCCTGTTTCACTCCACCATCGTGATGTTATTTCTGCAAGGACAGTCTCTGTGGCTTTTAGCTCAGTACTTTTTAACCAGAAATTGTTCAATCTTATGATCCTGTCTTCCATAAACTCAATTTCTTTCTATTCATCACTGTCCAGGCGACAGCAATCCATTAGATCATATGAATTCAGCTTTTTGTAGGTAACAAACATGGATGTTCATTGTGACACAATGAAAGACAAACTTGTGGAGGTACAAAACATTATTCTGTTTTCTGCTTACGTAATTCCTTCCCTGACCCAAAACAGTTGCCTCTATGCTTCCCATTCCCACAAGGTGCAGCTCTCTGTGCCCGTTCTGCAGTCTCACTGTCCATTTGCACTTCTCACCCCAGAGGACAGCACCAGCGGACTGCAACGAAACGAGGCACTTCCTAGCATTTTCTGCTGCAATCCACAGTTCTGATAATCAAACCACACTGCTCCTTTTTGTTTATTGAGATATTTATAAAAAGAGGAACACTTCTGAAACACTTGCCTCTGCAAACAGGTACTAGAGGATAGGTGGGAGACCTAAGTCCTTTTCCTCCCTCCCGAAGATTGCAGGATACAGTCCTGTATTTGGTCCATGTTATGCTCACAGAAATAATGAATCATCGCTTCAAAGACAAAGGCTAATTGACTTCAAAGGGCCAAAAGTAGGTGGAAAGTGAAAACAAAAAATGAAATTAAATCTAGAATCTGTGCACTTCCCTCAACACCCAGGAGGCACTGGATCAAATTAAGATATTATGCTTCCAGTACGTGCCTTTACTGATCAACCTCCTAAAGGCATACCATAACTTGATTTATGCCATGACAGTTTCACTGAGATTTACTGTTATAAACAGATACATTTGATTAATTTTTTCCTAGTATTCTTAGGAACAGGACAGTCAAAACCCAAAGATATGGAAATGCTTACTTTTTCCACACACCTTGGATGTCCACAGTAATGTGTGAATTAGTAGTATTTTGCAGAACACAATTCACAAGGCACAAAGGGGAGTTAGCCATCCGACTTCTATTAGTGCCTTTGAAATGCCCTCTCTTATTAATCTTGCATTTTTTTCCAGCACCTTCAGCCTAAATAACAAAGTAATTTACAGACATTAGGTAAGTATTTTTCTTTTTATTAGACACAGGGACAACCTGAGTTATTAGACACAGGGACAACCTGAGTTATTAGACACAGGGACAACCTGAGTTACAGCAAGTGCAAAGCTCAAATGAGCTAAGTAATTTCAGCGCTAAGCTGTCTTGAAAAAGGACAGCATGTGCCTCTCAAGGGCAATACATTTAACAATTGCATGCTGAAAGAGTTGCCTTTGTAACTGTCCTGGACAGATTTCCAAAAGGTGTGGAATGGTAATGGCACAGGGAGGTCAAGGCATCTCATGGGAAAATGAGCTTCATGCCTGTTTGCAGTACGGGGCAGTAACATGACTGGAAGCAGAACTGCAGAGATTAGTCCAGTTCTGCAACCTACCTCTGTGCATCAGCCACACACAACTCCCAGCCTACACGGACACAGTCACATGTGTTCCTCCAGGCTTTTTGAGGCTTTTTAGAGTCATATTTCCAGGAGGTAACTGTTGTGCTCACACCAGTGAGAACGGATTTGCATTAACCTTCACAATCTAGAACTGCCCAGTGCTTCTCTCTGTGGGATCCATCAAACAAAAACATGGCTGGCGTCTCATGCTTCTAAGGTTACGCAACCAGACGCTCTGCTACTAAGAATTTATCTGAAAGAGTTTCCTAACTAGTCAGTTTAATATTTCTCTTTGTATTAAGGTCAAGAATGGTAGGGTTGTTTAAACCACAGCTTGGGAGGAAGGATAGGCAGTGCTGGTAGAACCAGCATGAACCTTGAGTGTACCTGGGCAAACACCCTTGTTGCAACTTAATCTACTGGTAAAAGAAACTAAATCAATACACATTTGGTGTGATCCTTTGAAATTTTTGGTGATGAGTGCTAGGAAAGCACTTGGTATTACCACATTCCATATTTGCCATCTGCCAGGGGACTCTATAAACATTTAAACCTACAAGTGACCAGATGCTCAGTCCCAAATAACTACCAGCTACCAGCAATTTCAAAATAGCAACTCCCTAGTATTTTGTCAGTAGTCACAAAGAAGTAGATGAAAAAGCTGGCATATTGATTGCCATCATCATTTTTGATAGGTTTCTTCAGCTCTCAGTGAGTCAGGAAAGTTTTATCATGAAATTTCACCTTGACTACAACAACTGAACAGATGCATTAAGTCAACTTTTATGGAGGCCCTCCCTGGGGTTTACTCTAGTGGCTGGTGCTACAACAGTGCCACCAGGACAACCAGCCAGGTGTGCCGAGACTGGGGCATGCCCGATCTAGCAGAGACACGCTGAAACACATGGTTAAAAATCAAAAGAATTTATGCTTTTGTTCTCTTTGTACTAGAAAAGTACAAAATACTAAATATCCAGCAGCTGAGAATGCTGCAGATCATCCTATCTAAATCAGGAAGGTAACTCAAAAGCTGTATTGATCATGACTATGTCGTAAGAGTGAATGTAACAGCTGACTAGACTCCCAAAGTCATCAAAGCACACACCAGTTTCAGTTTGAGGAATTGTGGTTGATCCTTTTCAGATGAAACTTACCTGAACAGGTTTTTTTTCGGTTTGGAACACAAATAATTCATATTGCTAAAATAAAACCAGTAATAATAATAATAAAAAAATCAAAATAGCAAAGTTTAAAGGCAATTTTAAAAGAAGTCCAACAGTTGAGGATGAGGGAAGCTGCAAGTAAAAACCACTTCAGGCTTTTGCTAAAATTACACCCTTCTAAACTCCAAAGCAACAGCCTTGCAATCTGATAGTCTTTTTGTCCCTTTACTAAGTTCACTCAGATGGCAGGCACAAAGGACATAAATGTTTTTGTAGAAATGAAAATAAAATATGTAATAAAGTCTGCTAAAACAAGCTTTCTTGTTGTCACAATGACACGACTACTTCAGTAATTGGCTAGGTGGTATACTAAAACTACGTTTTTTAATTGATAAAGCAAAGAAATGCATTACCTATGCAGCAGTTTTCAGGAAATCAAAACAGACTATGTCACCTGCAAATACCCTGTGCTGGACAGAAAAGGCAGCAGCTGAACCCAATCACCTCACAGAAACTTACTCCTACACTGCATGTAATGGGACAAATTAACCAAGAGGGAAAGCTGACACATTTGGCCCCCAGGATGCTAGCGTACCTGTGCCACTCCATACCTGTCTTATTGCATTTGCTGTCCATCTTTGCTTCTACAAACATCCCAGACTCCCTCTACTCCCCAGAGAAGCAGGCAAGGTAGAGATACAGCAGTTTGCACTGTGGTAACTACTGGGCAGCCAACAGTAGAAGTGGAGAAAGTTACTTATTGTGTCCTCACAGGCCATTCTTGCTTACTCACGGGACAGTGGAAGCAGGACACTGCTTTGAGGGGAGTTTCCACTTCCCTGGGTATCATCCCATCACCTGGCTCCAACTCCTCACTTGTTGGACATACGTTTAGAGAGGGCAACACTAGCAGGTGAGGAGAGCAGTATTCTGGTGCCCTCCTAGATTTCTGGGGAAGCTCTAGGCTTAAAACCCCCTGTGCAACATGCCCTTGGCTTAAGTAAATCCAGGTTTGAAACATATGGTTGTAGCTCTCAGGACTGTGGAAGCTGGTGTTCTGGACACAACAGTCTATATCCCAAATCACAGAGGATGTCCAGCTCTACGAGGACATGGGACCAATCTCTTTTGGCAAGCACACTGAGGCAAGAAAAATGAAAAGACAAGCCAAGGGACCAGGAGCTGGGGGGAGCTCATAGTGGTCTGGTTTTCCTACTGTGGATCCTTACAGGAGTATGTGTCTCGAGTAGGGTAGAGGAGAAGAAATAGCCTTAGAGAAAAGGGTTGCTGGGAGGAAATGAGGTGTTTGCAGGGGAGATTCAGAAGGCCCTGAACATCTAGGCACTCAGCAGGGCAATGCCAGCAAACCAGCCACAGAGCAGCACAGGGGACAACAGGAACAGATTCAAGTAAGTTAATCATTAGGGAGGCATGCGAGGAGAAGCAGAAAGGGGAGGAAGACATGCAGTGTTCACCAGTGGTTTGTATGCAAAGTCCAAAAGACCACTATGAGATGAGTTTGAGGGCCTAGTACAGGGAGTAGGAGGAAAATCAGAGCCCCTAATAGACTATATGGCACATTTGGGGACTGTGGTCAGTGTTATAGCCTGCATATTCCAACTTCTGCCAGGGACAAAGGCTCAGGCTCCAGAAAAAGCAAACTACAGCTCTGCAGTACCATGGCATATATTAAACTCTCCACTTCTCTCCTTTCCCCCAGTTGCTGTCGTCTTCTTAATTTCCATGGCAGACATCTCATTTTTTATCCCATTAATATAGCAATTCATGTCAAATCTATAACAGCATAATCAGCACATTATCAGTAATTAGAGAAATTGAAACAAACACAGCTCTCTGGAATGGACCTTATGCAAAGCAGCACTGGGAAAAGATTAACATCTCATTTCCTGCACACTGAGAGCAGAGATTGTCTCTGTAACCTTAGCAATTTTGTGAAGTTCAGTTCCTCCCTGACTCCTTCCTTCAGCCTGTCCCTCCTGGGTCAGGGGCAGGTAATGGTTACCCTCTCATGTCTCAATCCTTATTTAAGTAAATAAAAAACCAGCATGGAGGTGCAATGGTGCATCACAAAGGGAAGGGGAAAGGAGACTGTGGGGAAGTTCATGCTTCTCCCATAATGATTACAGCCACTGTTCTAATTAAACTAAAATTATACAGACAATAATATTGATGCACTCAAGTGTTATGGAAAGGCAACCTGAAGAGATCAATGTTGTCATTGAAAATGCCATGATACAGTTGCATTGCTGTATAAGCACTCCAAAATATTTCAAATTAGCAAATACCAATGAAGCAAATAAATAGTTGAACCACATGCTCAAAAAGTATTTCTTCACTGAGGTCACTGCTAATATGGGAGAAGATACTATCAGGTAAAACTAGAAGATAATACTAAGACAAAAATCTTAGTACAATTCATGAAATGATTAGTCATTTATGTGTATAATAAAGAATTTTATCCATAGATATCTCAGCTAGGTAGCACAAAATACACAACAGGTAGATTCTGATTCAGAATTTAGAAGTGGAATCATCATACTCTAAATGAGAGTAAAGCCTTATCTTTCCACCCACCCTTCTTCAACAAGGCTCCAAGAAGAGGCAGTAAAGCTGGGACTTAGCCGACCTGACCTACTACTTCAAGGCAGAAACCAGCCATGGATTCAACTGCCTGATGTTAAGAAACGACCTATTGCCAGCTCTTTTACACGTGCAACTCCAAAAGTTGCGTTATGTGGTTGTCACTGCAACACTCCTCTGAAGAGCTTGCTACTGACCTTTGTTTAAGCAGGGCATTGAAAAAGCTGGGCCACTGCTGTGATCCACAGGGTTCCTCTGGCATTTATCATGGTTTTGTTAGTACACTTGCTTCACACAAAGCACCACAGAAGGTTTGAGACAGACAGACAGTTGCACAGCTAGGAAAAGTACTGTGGCCAGCGAGTAAGCGGTAGGGAAGCAAGGAGGGCAACACAGAAGGACCTTCCAAGCTTGGATAGCTGCGCCTCAGGGATATTTCACTGCACTTCTTTGTGTTCTTTTTTCTAAAACAGGGAGGGCTGGGGAGCCTCATCTCTTTACCATATGGTAGTTGTACAACCCTGCCTGCATGCATGGGAATTAACACCCTGAACACCCGTTACTGGAGTCATGTGCTCATTTCAGTGCAAGATTTCTGGAGGCCATGAAACTGAGATGGGAAAACTAAGGGAAACATGGTGTATAAGGAGCTGCCCTCTCACGTGTTATGGGAAAGCTCCTCTTCAGCATCTCAAGGCTGGCATGGTAGCACAGGTGTTCTTACTTGGTTGCATTATGAAGCTGTCAAAATACTGCAATTGCTTACTATGCATTCAAACATTTTCAAGCACAATCATCACTTCTGGTCTTTCTATCAGGGATGTGCGTTGCTTTCTGAACATTTTTACTGAAGCTACAATTACTGTGAACAGTATCCTTCACAACAGAAGGTTTCAAATATTTACATAACACAAACCACAGGTGAGAACTGTCACATGGACAAGGTCAACTCATTCACTGCCCTGGGATATCTATGTGCCCATCAATTAAGTAGTGGAAAAATCATAGGAGAGTAATTCACATAAAAGTCACAGGTTCTTTTAATCCTCAGTCACTGATGGAAACAGAATTCCTGTGGAGTTACAACACCCTGAAATACACATTTTAAAAATACCATTTACAAATATAAGAAGTGACTCTTCTTGGTTCCATTGCACACCTAGACTCTGCTCCCATCTGTACCTGCAAAACTCTCACGTTTGTGGGGTTTTTTTAAAACATGTTTCTGATTCTGACTTACATTAGTGTGGAAGTAAAATCCACATAGGGATCTCAATATTTATCTTCTACAGTTCAGTAACTTAAGTCTACTCTCTCTCGTTATCTACATGAAATCAGTTTGAACCTGAGAGTCGACAGTGCGTATACGTATATGTTTGTTTGGAAACAAATTGCATCACGATATGCCATAATTATCTCGTATCTGTTACCATTTGAAAATGGCACACCCAAAAATCAGCTACTACACCAAATTGTAAAAAACTTGTTTATGTGTGATCATGTAGGTGCCTTCTCAAAGAAAAGTCATCCACTGCTGGAGGCACTGCAAAAACAACCCTGATCGCAGATTTGGATTCTGGTATTGAAGACCACTTCAGACCAGAGAACTGGTGTACCTACTTACTGTCCTGTGAAACAACAGTTTAACCTGCCAGGCATCTTTGCTACTTTCCTCACTGGCAAAAAACCCCCCATTATTGGCATACACAGCACCATTGCATTTCATCACGCTTCAGAATTCTGGCAGACTTTCCATGAAAAAAGGACATACCAAACACACAGCAAAACCTGGGGGTGCCGTGACAAGGTCTAAGGCTACACCTTAGAGTTGCTGCTCCTGAAGATTCAAGTGGTGCAACAGTAACCAAGCATACACAGCACAGCAGGGAGGGTGCTATATCCCCTTCTTCAACAACACCTCCAAGTAGGTAAAGGCAACTTTCCAGAGGGAATCTAGGCCAGCCTGGGAATAGGAGAGGTATAATAAGCGCTGCTGGTGAAAAAATGAGCAGATCCACTTGAGTGCTCAGGAAAACCGAACAGCATCCACAACGGGAGAAAGACAGCCAAATAAAATACCCATTCTCAAAGACTATCTTAATAAGCTAGTCCAGAAACAAGAAATGATGGATGTTTGCCACTATAAAATATCAGAAACATTCAGATTATTTGACTCCCAGTACATTACATGCAGAGGGAGTTCCTAGAAAGGACCATACTTGCACTGACCTTGACTACTATACAGAAACTGGAAATGGAAGAAACAACAAATTACAATCTTCCTCTCCTACTATTCTTTCACCTACTCCAGCTACTTACATTAACATGAATGAAATAAGATCAGTGTGACTATAAAAGGAAAGTCTAGCTGAAGAATGAGAGTATATAAAAACTCCTGGTAGGATTTCACTTCAAAAACTGCATCCTGCACATTTCCAGGCACTTCATTCTGCATCATATATACACACCCCCCCCATATATGCAAGACAGACAAATTTTACAAGAGTGAAACAGTCTAGCTTATAAGGAAGGAATAAAGGAACTACAGAAATGGACAGAGATATGACAGATACAATCCAATATCCAAAGAGAAATAAAAACAGAGGAAAAAGAAGGTAACCTGGAAGACATTGCAGAAGGATAAACTAATAAGAAGCTGTGATTAACACATTAAGATGCATTGAGAAACCACAGAAAGAAGCTGAGTTACATAAAAAGAACCAAAATCTGCAGCAGGTCAGACTGGACAAGAACTGGGTTACTTTTTTTACAATTTATTTAACAAGCTACTTAGCAGCTTTTGGAAGGTCTCTCCAGTCAGCTGTCTATGGGTATGAGAATGCAAACTAGAATATATTGAACT
The DNA here is from genome assembly GCF_003945725.1 of Corapipo altera. Taxonomy (NCBI): domain Eukaryota; kingdom Metazoa; phylum Chordata; class Aves; order Passeriformes; family Pipridae; genus Corapipo; species Corapipo altera. Next base: position 1,311,716 of record NW_020884989.1, read on the forward strand.
TTCTGCTGATCAGTGCATCAGACACAAAAATATTACTTAGAAAAAGTAAACAAACCATCTCGGGGATAGCTTCAGGCACAGCAAGATCTTTTATTTTCTCTAAAACATAGTCCTTCCAGCACAGGGCCATCAGGATTGGCAGAACTTTAAGGAGGGTTTTAAAATATATTCATACAGAAACAGCTGGTCATGGTACTGCATATCTGATTCAAAAGAAGAAGAGATGTGCTCTCAAATGTGTTTGAAAAGAAGCTGAAGCTCACGAGCCAGACATACTTTTAAGAAGGGGTACTGACAGGAGGAGAGCAGAGCCTGAATCAGACAATATGTTCTGTATTCCAAGGACAATGACAGTGTCAAGTGATGGCTCATATTAAATGCTTTCTCTCCATTAATGCTGTACACTGTAATAATCTGACCATTACTATTACCAAATCTGCAATGTCCCTGCCTGGAGCTAATAAGTAATGAACTAAGCGGGTGAATATTCTGTTGCGTAAGGAGAGCTATTAGCAATCCTTTCCCAACCACTCTGAAAACAAGAGATGCCTTCCAGGTATGACCTATCCATGTGACAGGGTACATCCCACACAGTCCTTATTCCTTCAGTCTGGAAATTCCAGGGGCACTCCCAGCACTCAGAAGAGGAATAAAAAGTGGATCACCTCCTGAACAGTGGTTCTGCACAAGGCTGGGTGGCAGATGTCAGACTGCAAAGCACAGGATAAAACAAGCTGTGCAGAAGAGGTTTGAAGAGAAATAGTAAGAAGGACACAGGTCTGTTCCCAGTCCTGCTACTGATGCTCCAAAACAAACTGTGGCATTACCACAGTGCTCACTGCCTTGGTTGTGACAACAGGACAACGGGATAATGCTGAGCCCACAGGTGCGTCAAGCCCTGCGACAAGTCTCAGTTTAGCCGCTTTCTTTTTGCCATAGCTTTTCCTGTTTGTTAAGTTCCCCAATTGTTTTAATTGTTCCTTTCAACCTCTGCATCACTTTTTGTTCTTCCTCAAATTATTATTTTGTTTTAGCTCCTAATCCCAGAGCATTGGTTACGATGTTATTCCTGGCAGAACAGAAGTGCTTAAGTTTCACTCTGGCTATCTTTGGTTTGTTTTCACAACTAAGCATTGCTGGTTCACATCTGAATGGACACCGCCATGAGAGCCACTCCACCCTTACCATAAGACTGCTTCTGACCTGCAAATATTGCCTCACTATATAAGTGGGAAGTTTGGGAACCGAGACAGCTGAAATAGAGCAAACTCCGGACATCTTTAAGAGAAAGAGTAAAGTGTTGGTCTTGAACCCATTTTAACTCAATCTGAAGGCTTGTTCATGGTCCTCATTACTACACTATTTAAATAAGTCCTATAATACCTTTAGCACTTTTTTGCAATAGAGAGAAGTGTTATTACACTCACCTTTACAAGTGGAGGGACCAAAACATAAGCAGATAAGGTGGTTAGCCCATTCAGGTGACAGAAGCTGAGCAAAAACCTACTTCGACACCTTAGAAAATAATACTCTCTCCCAAGAACTCTACTGGGCTTCACTGTTAGGACTTGACATTTATACAGTGATTGCACTCAGAAGCAAACTGAAACACAGGGCCATTGTCCAAGGCATTCCAGAAATACCGAGCAGAAGGCAGCCCAGAAGAGCTCAAAGCCAAAATAGTTAAGATAGTGAAGCACTAGAGGAAGGATCTGTCTGAATCCTAGTTTACAGTTAGGAACAGAGGTGCAGGAAGAAGCAGTAAGTTGCCTAAATCCCATTTCAACCCTCTGCTGACATGGCCATGTTTCTGGGATTATGTTGCTGCTCTAGAAATAGAAGAAATAGAAAGAGAAAAGTACAATGACATGGACATCTTGCCAGAGCTCTCAGAACGCATCATTTTGCTTTGCATTTGAACATTGATTTTAAACATGACCCCACGGGAACAACTGATTTCTAATGCTCCTCTTTGTCAAAGCATTGACTGAAATCTCTCCACTCACGAGGGGTAGCAAAGATGGATTGTCTGCATCGTAAGAGAGCTTCAAAATCATTCCAGAAACACATCCCTCCTTTGCCACAAGAATCAGGATAGAGTCACTCCAACCCTTCCCATGGTTATACATGGCACAAATCCATCTAGGAAGGGTGGATTCCTCACCCGACCCAACTCACAGCTAAACAGTCTAAACCAGCAAACCTCTCTGCTGGTACAAGCAAAACAAGAGGGCATCAATCAACCACCCCAGCTAACCAAGCAGGGTGCTTTTAACACCAGAGCTGAGCTGTGAGACTGTCAGAGGAGATGGGGGAAGGAAATAACCAAACCTGTTTACAGGAAGCATGAAAAATGCTTCTTCTGTTCCTATAGCCAAGAAGGTGACTGAGACAATATTCTCAGCATTTGAGGACACACATGTTCCTTCCAGCAAGCAACCTCCAAGCCCCTTCCATCATGTGCCCTCCCCCACAGTCCTCCTCATGAACAGCAAAGGCTGAGGTTTTCATTAGGAGAAAATTAACCTGAATTTTTTTAAGCTGGCAACAAAGACATATGACTTTTCCTGGCATTTCGCCTGTTTATACAGGACCTGCCAAACTGGTTATGTGATTTTTATGCTGCTTGCTTTTCCACAAAGTCCTTCGAAAGGCAGAATAACAGAAAGCAACCAAAGAAAAACTTTAGTTATACAGGTCCAAAGATCAAACCTTGGTAATACAGTTGGAAAATAAAAAATCAAACACAATCTTCCTAAATTTATTTTGACTATCCTAAGACCATAAGTGTTTACATTTATTAAGTATGTGTTGAAGTTGAACAGTTGTTTTCAGCAGCGAAACGCAGACCCATTCAAAATCGTTTAACAGCTAAAGAGATAAGTTATGTGGCAGATAAAATGAGGCACGATGTAGTGAAATGAGCTGCCCAAGGTAGGCAGAGCCAGGCACAGAGATCAGGTCTTCTAAGCAACCATCTGGTTCCCTTCATGGTCGCGCCACGTCTACATACATGTGCCTAACTCCCAACCAATGCCGAGATATGAATGCCTTAACTCTAACACCAAACAGTTCAGAATCCTACAAAATGATGCTGCTTTACTGTCCTACAATACACTAAACAGAAAATAATTCATCAGTCACAACTGCCTGCTGTAAGTCCACTGCCAGAGGCCTGAAGACCAGAAGTGGTAACAAATGTTATAGTAAACATTTCCCTCAATACATGCAATCGTGCTAATATCAAAATATTACACCAAAAATAGCCCTTTCAATTGCCACAGAGGTTTAAATGTTGAGGGTTGTTAGTTTGGGTTGTTTTGTTGTTGTTTTTTTTTTCCAGACTAACTTATCTAGAGCACAACAGTAAACTGTGCTGCTACACTTTCCAAGTAGAACACCTGGTCTTTGATTCAGAAAATTCTGTTTTAATATTAATTTTCCTCTCCATGTGTAAAATAAAATGCAAGTTTACCTTTCTGTTTGGAGTGCTCTTGTCTTGATCTAATATAAAAAAATCTCCTCACAGAACAAAAATGCTATGGGCGTGAGAAAACAAAATTAAAAAATAAAAAGTAAAAATCAATTGAGTGTACCAAACCAGTCACCCCACCCGCACAGCCCGGGGTGCCCCACTGTTTACTCAGGTGTCTCTATCTTCTTCTCCAATGGCACAGAAAGCACAGCCTTCCCCTCCAACACTCGCGTATTGCTCTGCTCTCTCACCCTTGAGGCCACCTAGCACACACGGAGTCTGCCACTCAGATAGCCCTGGTTTAACTGACATGGTAAATATTCATTTTCACTGGGCTGTATAATAAAGGATGAGATAAAACCTTGAGTAAATAAACGGGCAAAGTTCGAGCATACAGCTGCTCCTCACAGGCTACTTTGAGCTGACACACCTGCTTCTTTGGCAGCTGGTTTAGCTCCCTAAGGTTTGGGCTTTGCAGGGCTGGGATCATTCTGTCAGCCAGAAAGATCCCAAAGCGATTTACAAACAATTTATGAGGGATTGACAATCTCACTGCACAACAAGTAAATGGGCACCACTGCTTACACACCTGCAAGCAAAAAAAAATAAAAAATAAAAAATCATTCACCAGATTCCACTTACACCAGAAAGACAGCTGTTTGAGAGTCCTTAGAGTCAACTTAAATGAGAATGAGCCCTCCTGACCCTGCAAGCCCTACAGAAACACCACCTCCTATGGTTGTAAGCTGCCCGAGCTTGTCCAGGTCCCTTGGTAGCCACCACAGAGGAATTCATGGAGGCAACAGTAATATCAACATACATAACCACACAATGTGTAAGAAAGGATCTCTCAAAACAGACTGGATGCTTACAGCTCATGTGGATCAGACTTCATGGACATAGTGAAACCATCCTACGGACCCCTCCTCTACAGTATGCATCCTTGGACTGCTTTTAGGCTAAGACATATAAGACACTGATGGCAAGTGTGATTCTTCACACCAGGAAAATCCAGCCTGAATTAGACAGAACAATGTACCCTCTGTGTGTGACAGGATGACATGCACACAACAAACTGCATTCATCATGGAACTAGAGACCATTCTACTTGCCTCCTGCCTGACAATCCTGTGCTAGAATTACATAACTTTGTAAGCTGCCATAAAGAAAAAAAAAAAAAATTATTTATTTATTTACACCAAAAGCTTCTCCTCTTCCTATATCCATCCAGACTGGAATCCTAATAAATGATCCAAGGCCCCAGAGTGGAAACACTAAAGCTACTAATACATTTAAAAGCTGAGTAAGCCTGGTTTGGATGGAAATGTGAAACTTTTTATTGGCCTAGTTGATGTAGGTGAAAGAGTGGACAGGCTCTCAAACAAAGCTCTGCTATCTTTCAACACACACACTTATGCACATGCACATACACTTATGCTATATATGCATATTATTACATATCTCCATTGCAACTTCAATCTCAACATTAAGATTTATAGTATTAATCAGGAACCTGTGCTAGAACTCATCTCAATCTGCAAGTGGGTAAAAATAAATGCAAGATCTTAACACTTGATGTTGCATTAACTAATCTGAAACTGTGAGCAAGTATGTGCATTCCTAACTGACACAAGGAACTACAGGTTTTGCCAAACACTGAAAACTGCAAATATGGAAAACAGAAATACTGGTATCTTTAGTGAGCAGAACTACCCGCTCCTGCTACTTGCAATAGGTGGCTGGTCACACAGTCAGTGATACCTTGCAGCATGATAATACCCCTTGCCATAGCTAAGCCCGTAATTACAGAACAGATAAAAAAATGCATCAACCCTGTTGGGAGATGCATATACCATCCTTGGCACATCAGAATTTAGTATCACATGTACACAGAGCTCCTAGTTTGGAGAGAGAATGAGGAATCCTGTAACCAAGAGGCAGGTGAGAATTCAGGGGCACAAATTCTCTAATGCAGAGAACATGAAAAACAATCAGATCTCACTGATGAGAATGGAAAGGAAACACATGAGAACAAGTGAGAGGAAACACCACAAACCTCTGGTTTCTAGAAGCAGCACAAGCTCTTATCTTCAAGGTTTAACTATAAGAGCTGTGGAAGTCAGAAAAAAACATCTTCTTCTGTTAAAGGTCATGGGTTTCTTTCCCACCCTCTATGGAAACACAAATTCTAAGGGCACTAGATGCGCAGATTTCAGACAAAACTGCAAATCCAAATACCTCAACAAGTCCTAGAGAACAGTCCTAGAGATCAGAGGGCTAGAGGGATTTTTCACTATTCAGAATACCTACAGGTGCCTATTAATACAACAAAGAAGGCAGGGTTTTTTTCTAAAAGAAAACCATCTTATTCCACCCTCGCACCCTAGCAAAATTAGTCCTTCTGATTAAATCAAAATTGGAAGATTTCTTTTGGTCAACAACACCAGCTGCATCTGAAACATTACTTAGAAAAAGCCACCTCCATTCTTTACAGAGACACAACTCAACACTAATCTTGTAATACATCTCATTGCTATGCAATGGGTCATCTAGAAGTTTTTGTGCCCTGTATTAATTCAAACTAATTTATCTCAATATGCGTGAGAACAGACACTGCACCAAACATACGGCATGCCATTGGTCTCAAAAGTGGTGCATCAGCCCAGAAAAATCACCCACAGTGATCACCCTGAAGCCAATGTTGGCTAGTAAATTTTACACCTGTGTTAGTTAATGGGTGTCAGTTGTAATATCTTCCTTTCAATTTACACTGGACCATAAATTCCCATCTAGTCAAAGGTCAAGGTTTAATAAACAATCACAGGGATTTAACTCCTGTTCCTTACCATCCTGTCATCAGGAGTTACAATCCCAAAGCAGACTAGGCAAAAGGGAATGCCTGAGTGATCTCCAGAGCAAAGTCTAGGAGCTTACTTGAAGCCACTGGGGGCTCAAACCCAAGAAAAATTGACCCTCAAGTTAAACAGAGGCATTTGATTAGCTACACACAGGCATTTGATTAGCTACACACAGTGACCGCATCAGCAGGTGCAGATTTAATGTAAATAGGACGGCTTGCACTCTTAACATTTTTGTAATAAGTAGTTTCAAGCACTGAAACTCAAGAAGAAAGCAACACTCTAGTAGAGATAAGGATGTCCATACAAACAGAAAAGGGGGTAGTGCGGAAACTGGAATTATCAGGTATACTGCTAGAGCAGCAAGGACAAACCTTAAGTGGTCAATCTCTCAAAATGGTTTTTTTCTCTACTAAAGGATGCTTTTTAAGGCAAGCAATCTACACCACTATTCAAAACAACAAAAAGAAGGGAAAACCCACACAACACTCCTCAACTCCAAAAAATCCAGCACAAGTGGTACAATCTGTGTTTCCACATATTATGTATACATTTAACATATCTATGTTCCCCATATGCACAAATTACTCACAAACTTCTACCAGCCAATTTGTACAGTGATGAGGGTAATCCCAGACACAAGTGCTTTGTTCCCTGACAAAGATTTACAGAGCAATTTGTATCATTAAAGAACATTATCATCCATATAACTATCTTTTTCTTTGTATCTTTTTCTACCTTTAAATTTCAGACACTTGTTTCAGAGAACAAGAGAAAAGAACAAACAAACAAACAGCTATGTTCACTTACACTGACGAGATGCCAAATCTAGGCCAACAGTAATCCTCAGCACCCAGCAAGACAGGCTGCACTTTTAAACATATACATAAGGTAGTAGTTGCCCATGCTATCATTTAACCACACCAGTATAGGCAGCAAAAGCCTAAATAAGCTTTGATGGCTGAAGAGCAGGGCCTGACTGAGCCTTCAAAGCAGAAATGGTAAAGCCACAAGGATCCCCTCTGCTCTCGCACTGCACTTGAGGCTATGATTCCCTGATGCATCTATATAATCTTTGGCCAAAACACTAACCCAGCCTTTAGAAAACTTCAAGTTTATATAAAAAAACCCCACTCCATACCTGACTATTCCCTGTGATATAAGAGCTCACTAAGGATGATTGTACAAACTGTAGGTGTCACACACTGTTTCACTTGCTGTCATTCAGCTAGACTTCAGAAATATAACTCTTTATTCAAAGACCTTTGAAGCTGGGGGGAAGGGAGAAAATCTTCCAGGAAAAAATAACAAACAAACCAGAAGTTATTTCTTCAGTTAAATTTTACTTGCACTGACATAATACCTCCTTCACCATTGCAAACTCCTGAAGTCTACCTGAACCTTGACCTCATTTTCTTCCAAGTTTCATGCAGAAAACAGGCTTTTAGAGAGCTTGGACTCTTCTTAATATCCTTACCATGGGGATGGCTGTTCACACTTCACAGTTTGCAGCTCCTGAAGCATGTGTCTACTGTCACCCACGGTAAGTTAAGATTTCAGGTGGGAAACTAGCAACAAGGGCAGACATTCTCAGGAAGCAAAAGACGCTGTTCTCATGATGACATCATTTGTAATGAGAAGTCACAGGAGAAATTTCCTGCCTCTCTCAACTATGTCAAAGCAGAATTTTATCAAGGAAAAATCCTGACCAAAGTTTCTCCTCAGAGGTTCTATGGAGGAAATATTACAACATATTTCCTTTTAAACCAGTGTCAGCTGCTCCTGTCAAACCGCAAATATCTGATCATGGACTCCTTAATAAATGTTCAGCATCAGGCAATTTGGGATGCAACTAAACCATTGAACAAGAGAATGGCTTCAGCACTGAAGGAAAAACCTGTTGTTACATGATAGGTCACAGCTACTTCCTTTTAGACAGTGCTGAGAGAGCGAGCCAATCTGTCTCTCACTACAGTCATTCCACTGATGCCTACATTGGTTGCTTAATCCTAGCTCATGTCCTGCACCATGTCCTTCCTAGCAAAACATAAAATCAGCAGGAAACAGTGACAGTTTAGGGACTACACGCTGCTGCTGAGTACAAGCCTGCTCATTCACCACAACAATTAAATTTAGTACAAAAGAGAGGGCGTGAAAGAAGGGATGCTTTGCACCACCAGGCTCACAAGCCCATTTGCTTTAGCTCTTTTTTGTCCTCCCTTCCCCTGCCCTTTCGGAAAGCACAGTCACTTCCTTGCTGGCTAGCAAGGGGACAAAAATTGAGCTAAGCAGATGTTGCAAGGCTCCTGATACAGGGTAATGAACATTAACACACTGAGTACATGCATAATAGCTGGAGCAGCAGAGGAGCCATGGTTTGAAGGCAAGACCTCCCAACCTCTCACGGTAACTGTGACCAATCAAGCCAACAGATGGGTGACAGCAGGTCAGCCCAAGCAATGCTGGGATCCCAAAATACACCATGGCAATGAACAACCTGATGATTAAAGCCGCTAGGGGATAATTTCAATTACCTGAATCTGAAACCCAGTGTATAGGCAGATGGGAACAGCACCTCAGCCATTTAGCACTTAATCCATTCCAGTGGTACCTAAGTTTGTAGTACAGTTTAGGCTACGAGGGGGAGGAGTCTCTTTGTCCCCACTGACATACAAAACAAGAGGATTCTGCTGCAAGCCAAAGCCTGTACTAGAAACACTGAGAGACTGCACCAGCAAGGCCTGGGATGAGGCCAGGCACATGGAATTGCCTTGCACAGTGGGCTGCTGGGCAGATTTCAGGTGCACATGTGCAGCCAGTCACAACACATCACATCAGCAGCATTGCTACCTCCTCAATGCAGAACCTTTCAGAGGAGACCCACATCTTAACCCACCTTATTAGTGCACAAACAAGCAAAGCCTATTTCCAAGTTTGTCTCTCCAGTCAATGGCAGAGTCAGGGAAAGGGGTCAAGTTCCTTCTCACCATCACCCCTGCATGGCCGTGCCACGTGTAAGGACACCAAAGCATGGGAGATACATTTGGGAAGAGGGGGTAAGGATAGTCGCTGCTCCAAGGAGCCCCACAGCAAATGGGCTGCTTTGAACTTTGGCCACAGTATGGGTCAAGATACATCTGGGATAGCTCTGCAGCATGAGAGCATGCAAATCAAGTCACACCCCACATGCCACTCTCCAGAACAAGCCCTTTTCTACCAGCAGATGAAGTCCCACTGTCAAAAATTCCTACCATCTGCTTTTCATTTCCCCCTATAATGGTAAAATAGATTCTCTGCTATTTTTAAAACAGAATTTGTCTGCAGTCTTAACTTCTTTGCTTTCTAATAAACATTTTTACCTCAAGACATAGATGTCACTCAGAAAACAGGCTTTAGAAACAGGGAAAAGTTGGCTCAGGAGACCACAACCAAGACCACTGAGAGGTAAATCTCCCTGAGACCAGTACCTCAACTTCCCAATTTCACTATTCAAAAAAAATGACATGTTTCTACTAAAAATAAATAAATCCAGAATACATTAAGGAAAAAAAAACCCCAAACTGAGAATTTTAATTGAACTGGATTAGGAAGCAACTACAGAGGCAAACCTGAGAAAATAAGAGCCTTTCATAAGATGGAGGTGGAAGGGACAAATAATATCATCATAAATACCTTGAGGCAGCACCTCTTCAGTTTGGATTAATTGCTGGCAGAACATCATGTCTGACCAGGTTTTCAACCAGATTTCTCCAAGATCAGTCCAGTGGTATACTGGTAAGCTTCTATATCTACTTTAATAGATGAAAGTATTCACAACAGACATTAACAGCAGACATCTTAAGATAGGAAGTAATACACAGAAGTGGCTGATTTTCTGTTTGTGGAAAAAAAGTATTTATTCTGAAATTGGACATAAAAGAACTTTTTCCATTACAAAGGAAAAATCTATTAAAAAATCTTTTGAGATTTTTCATGGGAAATGACACTTACAACCAGTTCTATGTAACAAACACACTACAGAGATGTAACAGCACATGCAACGTATCTGGTTATTTAAAGCAAAAAAGGCAGGGAAACACACTAACAACTCATCCTGCAACTTCTGTATTTGTACATGAATTTATGTATTAAAAAAAAAGGGACTGAATAAGTCTCACTTTAAGCTAGTTTAAGGAGTTTTTGTTAGTTGAACTTCTGCTTTATTTCTAAACTACATGCTTTAAAGTTAACACATCATCATGTGGGTGAAAGTCTAAAAACTGTCTTATGAAATGTCTGGAATTAATACTCTCTGTGTGTGTAGTGGATTAGCCAGTACTCAGGTTAATTGAAAAGTTAGGGTGTTAAAGGAATAGCTAAATAGACAAGAGTAATATGGTAGCTTTGAAATAAGCTTAAAATGCTTAAGCCTACAGGTCTTGTTAGATCCATGCTCAAAATAGAAACTGTAAAATCTCAGCCTTGAAGCCTGTTCCAAGTCCATTTATAGGATCTATACACACATTACAAAAAGAGTTAATTTACTGAGTGTTTTGATTCATCTGTAGTAGTGTAAAAAGGCAATGACACATATAGCTTTTCCTCCCAATGACTTATCAGCATCTCCATATAATATAGGGCTCCCATTAAACTGTGAGAGTGGGTAGGTTTGCTCAGGGATCTCAAAGATAGCACACTTCCCGGGCTTTGAACTACCTGGGGCCTATTCCACATTTCCCATGCACTCATTGCTAAACAAAGGGCAACACTTGTGCTCTCTCACTTGCGTGGGATCACCATCCTGTCATCAGATCTGCACAGTGGGTATCTGCACATATACAGTGTCCCACCGAAGTCACAGGCACAGAGCTGCATCTACACAGATCCAAATTTACGCTCAGGAGTTTAGCTGGAGCCTACAGTAAGGGCTTGTGAAAACTTGGGTTTGGGGGACTGGATATTTTAGTTTCATTTTATAAACTAGGATAACAATAATTCAGCACAAATTTGCAGAAGACAGGCTGTGCTGATGTAAAAAGGGATTCACATTACTGCCTTTCACCTCAAGCAACAGTTTAAAAACACCTTGCCTACAGAAAGCAACCAAGTAGCACAGCTACTGCACATGAAGCCATTGCCCAATTTTTATTTCGGAGTAGCTCTTTATACAGAGGCAATTCTGGAATTACAGTATTTTTGTTCCAGAATAATTAAGTTGCTAGTAATGTGGGCAATTTATTCCATGATAATAAATGTAGAGCAGGACAGTCATTCTAGAAGACTTAAGATGGTTATGCATTCCCATACACACACCCAATAGATTAGGCCATAAGGAATATGGGATAGATGCAAATGCCAGCTAAAAACAGTGGGAGTCTTCCCAGTAACTTCAGTGGGCTTTGGCTGAGGTACTCTGTAAAGGAAATTGCTTAATTCCTGTGTATTTTTAAAAAGGATTCTAAAAAAAAAAAAAAAATAAAACTGAGCTGCAAGCCTGCAGGCATTCAGACACACGAGTAATCCCGCCAAACCCAGCGGGACCCATGTGCATTTGTAGAACTGTGTTCTTCATGGTGTGTGAAGACTACATTTATACATCAAAAGAAGACAGAAAAAATAATTAACTCTTAGCCTTCTCACTGAAAGACGGTCCAAGAAAAAGTCTCAAACCGTGTTTAACCACGATACACACCTTGCTTTAAACTACCGTCCTCTTTTTTAGCTTTAGCAGTATGAAATTAGTAGCGTGAATTGAAAACATCAAGGTGAGAAGCGCTGCAATCAACCCCTGCCAAAAAAAAAAAAATCACTCCATATGATGTTTTGTATTTCCTGAGGGATTTATTTTGTGACTGCTAAGTATAAGCATCAGTGATTTAGTATTTTTTTTTAAGGATAAAAATCTTTCCATCTAAAAATTCTAAGCAGATGTGAACTTCAGACTTCCAAATTTGGGAATGTTCAGATCAAGAGCTGTTGTTCTAGTCTTTCAGCCATAATCATCAGTGTAAACATAAAAGTTTTCAATTATTTCACCCTCAAACCATCGAGATGCTCAACCTTTATTTAGCCAAAACTAAGCCCAGGCCTGGAAAATCCCAGTAGACATTTACAGGACCCAGTCTTGAACCACAGAACCTTAGATCACACTAGTTTTGCACAACTCTGGTAATTTAGTTATTAAAGTTCAGCAAAATTTTTGATGTAAATCTCATGTATGGCAATTACCTGGGTGAGCTAAGGCTAAGTTTCAAAATTAGTACACGTACCTGCCATTGATTTGCATCACAAATTGCAGGTTTCTAAGGAGGAGAGACTATGTTCCTTTCTCTTTCTTTAGCTGGGCTCTGTTAGTCTAATCCTGACCTTCTGAGGTGTTGCAGAGATGAGCAAACCCTTTCTGAACCATCAGTTCTGTCTGCCCTGTGCATCTCCCAAAACAAAAGAGAAAAATGAGAAAATATTCCTTGTATTGCAGCTCTAGCTTTCTACTAGTTAATAAATTTAATTCAACCTTTTATTAAATCATTTAACCATTTAATAAATCATTATGTAGGCATAATTTAAATAAATCTTAACCCTTCTGGCTATGGAATTAAGATGTTAAGCCAATGCTTACCAATTTAGTAGTACCTTTGTGGCAGTGACCAATTTCTGTTCTTCCATGTACCAGTCTTCCCCCTCACCAATCTTTAGACACCAATTCACCCCCTTCAATCCTTTACAGAATTTGCTTCTCTGTGGAAATGAAGTTGTCTGCGTGTTTCAAACATCACAGACAACATCAGTCCACTGTTGTTACTAGCTTGTGCTTATGATCTGTGGAACAAAATGTCTGAGGGTTGCTGCATGCTGCACAGTTCAAGTCTCCCAATACTACAATAGAACTGCATTTTTAAAATTTTACATTTTTTTTTTTTTTTTAAATGCAGCGTATACTGAGGCACAGACAAGGAGCACGCAGGGAGCTCAAGGAGTCACCCGTAAGGAAATCCAGCTGTCTGCAGGATTGGACAAAAAAAAAAATCTACTTCACACTAACTCTTTAGACAGCCTACAATAGTCTCTTTTTAGAAAGTAACATTACTTAAAAGTAAATGTAACAGGCAACAGTGTGTATTGCACATAACATTATGATATATATAATCTATATTGCACTTAGTTTAGCATATAACAGTAAGATAATACATTTTGACTAAAATTTATTTATGAGCTGGAATTTATGTCAGACACCATTAGTAATGGAAACTCCCACTAGTTCTAATCAGAGTGGATTAAGTCCTGATGCTAAGATTGAAACACTCACAAAAATCCTGGATCTATAGACGGAAAGAAACAAAAGTATATAAAATCCTGAGATATTATCCTGAAATTTGTTCTCTCATAAACACCTCATTGAGAAAATCCAACCCAGGTAAAAGTTCTGAATCATATCCTTCCAAAATCAGTGGCCAAGACCGCAAGATGATCAACATGCCCAGAGGGATATAGTGAACTGAGGTCTTCAGAGGAAAAAAACAAAGGTGTCTCATATGACGTATGAAAAGAACACAAGCAACAAATGTAGTTGTAAGACTCTTTCTAGGCACTGGGATCCCACAACCCTGTGAACAGTTCCTGAGTTAAGATCCTGATCTTGCCATCGACAAATTGCTGCCCTAAAAGAAGTCAGGTTGACAGTCAAACCTTGGGGTTCACTAAAGCAGCTTCCACTGCTGACACAAGTCTGCCTCTCAGCATAACCATGCGACATTTTATGCCAGGGCAACTGCGAAGACTGAAACTCTCTTTGAAGACAGGCAAGCAGATGTATTGGAACAGGTATTGCTCATTTTGTTTGGAGTTTGTTGTTCTTTTAGGTTGTTACTTGTTTTTAACCAGAGGTACTACACCGCTTAAACGCTCAATGACTAACGATCATTACAGCACTCTATGAAAGTGTTTGCTTGGTGACCCTGTGCTGTCTCTTTGTGACTGTTCTGAGCTCACCTGGAGGTTCAGGAGTCTCTTCTCAAGGCAACTGCATCCAAGAGGCACCTGTCAAGACAAGTTTGTTTCCATCTCCTGCAGCCCAACTACTAGCACTTCCTCACTGTTGTCTCTTTCCTCCACCTTCTGTATCTCTAATGATAAGACAGGTTCTACAGGCCAGATGTTGACATCCTTTACACCAGCTGTGTCCTGGCTGACAGCTTGGGTGATTCCCAAGTAAGCCATTGCCATGCTTATCATTAAGCATATGCTTAAATGTCTTATTGAACAAGTGCCCAAAGCACCAGGCTAAAGCAAAACAGGTTGCTATTCTCATTTTAGGATTGTAGGTACTAAATAAGCTGTTCCCTTTTCACCCCTGCTCCTCCTCTCTGTCTCAGTTTTCCCATTAGAAAAACAAAGGAAATTACACTGATTTGCTTTGTAAGGCCTTTGGAAACAGCAGCTGAAAGGTGAAACAAAATGCTTCCTCACTCCACTGAGGACCTAAGGATGTGTCTTTCAAGTAAGGAGTTTAATCATTCTCAGGAAGGACCTTCTACAAGCTGGAGGGAGGACCCAAGAACCACTGGACCAGTAATAACCATTCACATTACAGATCTGCAACAGGAGAATACACAGCTATCTTGTCCCTCCTCCCAGGGGCAGAGTATGTCCGAAGACATGATCTGAGTTGTTCCTCACATCTCCTCCATAATTTTTATAAGGGCTGCACATACACTACAGACATGTGCAGACTTACCAGCGTTCATCAGGTCTGACTAACATAGCTATGTGAGCAGGAAGTGTGTACTGTGGACCCCAGTATACCAATAAAACTGCACTCATGATGAAAGAATTTGTTTAGCTAGTGGACAGCAGTGATTTTTACAACAGTAACACTTTGCTACACAGCAACACTTACCCTCAGACTGCATTGTCAATACACTGCTATTCTTGTCCATGTAAAGCACTGATACAGTTTCAAAAAGATTTCCTTTCTCTGGCCTGTACTCCCACACTTTCAGGAAGCTGACTGAGCCTCCCAACCTCTCATTTTCTAATTGGCTATTCCTATACACACACACACACACAGACCTCAGCAACTCTGCTTCAAACCACAGAAGGCAAAAAATCCACAACCACCGCAGGACCATAGGAGTCAGTAGGAGTACATAAAAACACGCAGCAGCACTACTAGAGATGTAAGTGGTGAATGAGACCCAGTTCCAAGAAATGCAGAGCAAGGGGCATTTTTTTTCTCATTGCAAAGTGACTACAAGGGCAAGCAAAATTCATCAGGGGTCCCCGAGGGAAAGAAAACTCTTCCAGGAACCTATTCCCTTGCCCTTTCTCAACCCATTTAAGAACCCACAGTTTTTCATAGGGATACCTCACAGGCAGGTAAGATGCTTAAAAAAGCTTTCTCTCCCTCAGCACTTCCAACAACCTTTCCGAAAAGCTTTTAAGTGAAGCTCACATTGGCACCTAACTTCCAAAGGAAACCTTATCTCAGGAGTAAAACATGCAGGAACAGTCTCTGGTAGTAATGGGAGAAGAAAGAAGTGACCAGTGAAGAGTTGGAGATAATGATGATCATTATTATTTACAGGGTTGAAAACATCCTCCCACACACATACACACACCTTTCTTTGTCTGTTGTATTGATCGAGCTGATCTAATTCAAGAATGGAGCTAACAAAAACAACTCTCAGAAACTAAAGCAAGCCCAGCAGGGGCAGCTCCGAAGTCCTCTGTGCATCTGCTCAAAATCTAAGAGGGATATACAAACAGCTGCTGCAGCTTGGAAAGTGCCTGTTCTGAAACAAGGTAGCAAACACAGACTGTTTCAGCCTACAAAAGGAAAATGAAGGGAGTAATGCCTGGGAGCTGACTGTCAGGTCAGAGCTGCTGTCCCTTAACAGAGCTGAGAGTCCACACCACCAGTAACACAGGAGCACTGGCAGGAGAAGCAGGAAGGGCAATGCACAGACATGTAGCAGGGCTAGTGTAGAAGCTACATTTCTAAACCAAGGATTTCTATTCTTACCTAATTTGTTGCCATCCCCCCCAAAAATTTAAAATTTAAAAATTAATATCACACTTTCATATCTGATAATTACAATGTCCCAAGAACTAATGGCTGTCTATTCACTGAGAACTAAACAGAAGTTCTCTCCTTTTTTAAATTAAACTCAACAAAAACATTCAGCATCAAACCTCTTCACTGTCTGATATCCATTCAGTCCATGTTGAACAGGTCTACAATACTATTTTCTGTACTACAGTACTACTAACTTGGCACCTAGGTACCTCTTTATACCATGTGAAGTTTTCAGCAAGGAATAGCAGAAGAAAGGAAATCACATTTCTGACACAGGACAAGACACAAAACCAAGTAAGACAACCACTTTAAACAAATCTAAAAGGGATTTAACAACTGGAGATTTCTTCCAGTCACACAAGGAGATGATAATTAAATAACAGCCAGATGAATAGAAGACAGAGGGATAGAAGTAAGCTGAACTAATGAGGTAGTTCCTGCATCAATTTCATATTTGTCAGAGACATTCTGAACATTTGACATTTTGCAGGGAGTGGGGGGGAATACAAACCTTTCCTCAGTATGCGAAACTAGTTAGTTTTCCAACTTTGCAGGCAATGCAGAGACTCAGGAGGAAAAGATGCCTCCATCTGATGCACTAAGAGCAGTAGAAAGCAGTCTTGTATCAAGTTGCAAAGTCTTGAGTTGGTGCAAGGGAGGAGACAGGTAATCAGTCACCTCTTGAAGCTGCAGAGAAGCAATAGCATCAGTGGTACCCACTGTTTGGAAGCAAGAATGGCTAGTGAGTTGTGTCTGCGCTCCCCACGCTGCCTGTCAGAGACATGAAGCAGACTGGTATATTTTTTATAATCATGTTGCAAGGCCAGCATAGAAGATATAAGAAACATAAAACAAGACCAGTGAGCTGGCCTCACTTTCCCTACAAAGGATGTCACAAATACCTTTCATACCAAATAGCATATACACCCAGGAAAGCTATGGTGAGCATGGCTAAAAGAGCCAAACAGTCATTTATGGACTGAACATAACACTTCCATGTTTGCATCCTTTGAGGACACAATTTTAACAGAAACTCTAAAATAACCTCTAGGTTAG
Organism: Corapipo altera; assembly: GCF_003945725.1. NCBI lineage: Eukaryota > Metazoa > Chordata > Aves > Passeriformes > Pipridae > Corapipo > Corapipo altera. Next base: position 1,329,159 of record NW_020884989.1, read on the forward strand.
GTACGTGGGACAGACTTCCTCCCCTGACCCAGAGAGGGTTCCTGCTTTGCTGCATGGTTAAACAGGTCCAGACTGTCTGTCAGCATCAGTGGTAGAGAATAGCACAGATTTGCAATGAAAGTGGGGAGGTTTGGCTTTCAGTGTTTTCAGTTTATTTCAGAAAACTCAATACATGCGAGTGCCTCTTTCTATTAAAGCAGCGTTCTCTTACAATTAAACCTAAACAGCTCAGCCAAGGTGTGTTCAGAAACACAAAGCATGCCACAGCACAGTTGGAAGTCTGCAGATGACAGCAGCAACACCTCACACTGATATAAGAAGGCTCATTCATACCTCAGGCAACAACTCTAACCTTCACACTAGAAGACCAAACCATGGCTGCTTCAGACCCTTGGTGTCTGCTGGCATTAAAAACAAGGCAGAGATGGCTTCTCTGCAAAAGAACCATCATGTTTTCCTCAACCAGTGACCATTTTTACTACAGTTAATCTATCTAGCCTAAAGGGACAAAAATAGGCATGAATACTTAAAAGCTTTGGTTCTGATGTCAGGTAACACAGACCTGGCCAATGCCCAAAGCCTGAGTGGGAAATTCAGGAGCTAAGTAGTTGAGTGCAAACATCAGTGAGTAAGAAATTAAAGATTACCTACAAAACCTGAGCAAATAATACAGCCTTTGGTTACAGGATCATGTAGCTGCTGTGCTTGTGCACTGAGTTATGAAAGTGTAGGTCCAGACTCCGCATGTGGTAACAGACATACTTTCCTTCACTTTTGTATGGAATGATAAAATTAACTTCCTTGTGTTTACCACTGGGAAAATAGAATTTCTTCAGCTATCAGCATCTTTTGGGAAACTCTGTTCCTGTTTTAATGTGGTGGTAAGCAGGTACAATGTCATTAGATATTGAGGCTCTACAGACAACACCTGGAAACAGCAAAGGAAGAGCCTGTCCCCAGAGGGGCCATCCAGGCTGGTGCACTGGGACAGGACCTCAGGAGAGTTAGAAGCGAGCAAGTAATGCTTCACAGGCATCACAACTAAGTTCTACCTAAAGCCAGGCAACTATGTATACTACATGAGAGCAAGCTGTTATGGTATCTGCCCACTGCAGGACACCATTCCAGATATGGCTCTTGGTAAAGGACACAGGAGCATTTGCAGGTTGAGTTTTTTGGTTTTTAGCCAGCTCACTTTTCTAGTTCTAATTGCTCATTAACTGCAGTAGCACAAGATATTTGAGAAATAGCTCAACTTGCACTGAAGGTAAACATTTAATGTACAGACTGTCCCACAACAAGGTCCTCTCTGCTGGTTTACTCATTTCTTAATGGCTATGTGTAGAAAACCAAAGTCCAGGCACTCAATAAACAACACTTTCTCATCAGTTTTCTCAGCTATTAGGAACTTGAAATGAGGAGTCAGGGACTAAAAGGCAAAGAGGTTGAACTATCAAATTAAAATAGTCACTCCAACACAGGTTTCAGGCATGTCGATGGAATAAATTAATGCAATTTCTGAATTGCCCCTGTATTGTATAATACCTGTTCATCAGCCACCCAGTGGCTCATGTGGGTACATATTTGTTCCATCTAAAGAAATGCATCCTTGTCTTGCAAGGAACTGCGTTCACTTGTCTCTTACCAGACATCAGAGGAGGTGTGGCTGACACAGCACGCAGCATTTGAATTATCTAAAAATCTCACTATTTTTTCTACCCTCCATCAGCCAAATCTTGGGAGAGAACCTCGAGAAATAAAATAGGTCAGGGAACTTTATGCCAATAAATAGCATCACAGCCCAAAAGGAGAGTCAAGGATTTTCCCCAAACAAAATTCACTGAGAAATCCTTCATATCCTGAAGAACATTCTTCTTATGAATTTCAGATGGTCAGGTTACCTTTGCTGAGGAAACATCACAACAAGATCAAGAAACAGAGCAAAAGGTCTGATTCACATGAGAGGTTTTCTCAACTGTTATTTTTCCACTTGTCAGAGGCATCTGTACGGAGTCAAGCACCAAAGTATTTAAGTCCTAAATGGAAGTGGAAAAGCACAGTAGTTCTGGTCAGCCCAAAGGTCTGTCTAAGCTAGTACCACATTTCCAGCAACATCCAACAGGAAATGCTCAGGGTCAGAGGAATAAACTCTCCCTTGCCCACAACCCCAGAAATCCACAGGTTAGGGGCTTTCTGAGCTTTTTTTGACCACAGTTGTTATCTTTGCAATTCATGGTCCCAAACAGACTCACCTAGTGTGAACTATCTTCTGAAACCAATTGCCTGTTTGGCCTTACATTACAACTCCCAGCAGCAGTTTTGTTAACCTCACTGTATGTTGTATGAAAACGTACTTCCCTGTTTAAAACTGCTGGACGCTTCTATCTAATCCTCCTTGTTCCCATAAAATGAGAAATAACCCTTCCCAATTTAGCTTCTCCCTGCTTCTGCCTCTCTAAAAGCAAATTTTTAGACCTTCTAAAGCAAATTTTTATGATTTTCACAGGAGTCTGCAATGGATCCAGCTGCTTGCCATTGCTGCCACAGCAAACTCCTTGCCATCACTTCCTAATTCCTTCACTTTCAATCCCATCCTATTTTTCTGGCTCCTGTTTTCCTTCTTACAATAACCTCCAGTCTCATAGCTTAGAGTAGATATATAGGAAGATAGATACCAGATCTCTGTTTGGTTCAACCCCCTCCCTGCCTATATATGTGTGGAGACTCTCCCCACATCAAAGCTTGCATCTTGCAGCAGTGCTGAATATCTTTAAATTTCTGAGTGTCTGCTGTGAGCACAGATAGGCTGAGAGCAGAATACCCTAGGAACCTTGGAGGAAGTCAAGACAGAAGCTTCAACCCTGAAGTGCAGGACTGCTCACCTGGTATCATCACCAGCGGCATGTGTCTACAAAAATCTGTAGGTGACCAGTGTGTTGGAACTTTCAAGACTATGATAAGTTTCCTCAGAAAATCCACAAGGACAAATTCTGAATAAAAAAAAGTGTATTTTTCAAGTATATGTAGTAATTTAATTTCCATAAGTATAGATACCAACCAAGTCATTCATTTTTGTGAGCAAGTAATTTGAACAAAAATATTCTGTGGACCAGTCAGAAGTGGCTCTTTTTCTCAGGTGTTATATAGAAAGCAACTTCTGCCATCCCCAAAAGCTATAGTTTTTGTGGGGTTTGCTGCTTTTTCTCTTTAGAAGATGAAAATTTAAATATGCATATCATCACTATAAGGCTTAAGTTTAAATATGCTCTAAAACCAAGCCTTGCTCCAGGCCAGCCATTCAGTGTCCTTTGTAAGCAAATCATCGACGGGGCTATATATCCATGCCTTCAATCCACGGCTTTCACACTTTCTTCATTGCTTTGCCAATCACCTGCTGACAGCTTGGGTCTACATAACTTCAGTTATTGTTTTGGGACAGACTTTTTCCTCTTTTTCAGCAAAATGGAGGCCAAGGCCCATACAAGTGAATGAGTATTTTTTCAGATGACAGAGTGCTCTGTGGACCAACGAAAAACAGACTGAGAATTATGAAACCGCAGTCTAGACTGAAGGAAAACAGACCTCTCTTTCACCAGTATTTGAAGTTCACCTTGTAACTGAACTTGCTGAAGTGATGTCTTCAAGTCTTCATCCCCTATGGACACGCACTAGGACCGTGAGGCTCTCAAGCAAGAAGAGCAAGCATGTGTGATGGGATAGGCTAGTCTAAGCACAGTATCATCTGCCAAGCAAACAGTGAGGGGGAGACCCAGGTAGGCACAGGCAAAGGGCTCGAGGAGACCACAGTGGTAAAGCATAGCATTATTTTGCTGCAGCTGTAGGCACCAAAAAACTACATGATGCCACTTCATTCCCCATCTGCGAAGCAGGGCAACCCTACCTCTCTACCTCACAGGGGACTGGTTGTGACAACAAACATACTAAAACATTGAACTAATGGAGACTTTTGAGTATCTTAAAAAGCATACAGACATCTCTACTATAGGACATGAGTTAAAACCTGTTTTTTCTTTTTAAGAACACTACTATTATAAAGGGAACCAGGAGGTTTGTTCTGCATCTACGACAGCTTCCCTTCTTGTTTGCAAAGCAAAACCTTCAGGCTAAACTGGAGGAATATCCCTCACGTCAGCTGCTTTTCCATTGCTTCAGCCCCTGTGGCTAAAGAAGATGGGTCTCACCGCTAAAGCATTAAAACACAGTATAGAGGGTAATATGAAGAGGAGAGGAAGAGGTTCTGACAAGCACCGTATTCAAGATCTGTCAAGGCATGATGTCTAAACATTTACAATTTTTCTAAGCCTCTTCTTTTAAAAACTGAAATTTTAAAGGTTTTTTTTCCTCATTTAAAACAAACTAAGAAACGTGAAACCAAAGTGTATTGAGATCCAGTTAAAACTACAACAGCAGAAAATAATTTTGAAGACAAATCTCAAGCATAATACTTAGTGCCAAAGCATTAAAGAAAGTTCTACCATTCAAACAAGTGAGGCCCACTCTTGTACACCTAGACTCCAAGCCTGCCAAAGAGCCAAGCCAGCTTTAACAGATAAAGAGAGAATATTTTCTTCTTTCAGCTTAGTCAATTAGTTCATTACAATGACTAGTTTACCCAAAGTTGGAAAATGCTTCGGAGTCGCAGAAACAGGAAGCTTGTTTTCTTCCTCCAGTCAACCAAAATGAGGGGTGAGGGAGCAAATAATAGTAGATGAACATGACAGAAAACAGTCAGTGTGATAAAAAAAATAGTATTTCACGTGCTTAATAAAAAGCTTGTTACTTATTACGTAATATTACTTCAAAATGTATCAGATACTTCCATTTCATGTACAAAAATAAAACCTTTTTTTTTTTTACAACTACTTTTAATGCTCAGGGTTTTGATGTAGGAGACTGCACTTGTAATTACATTTCACTGCAAAGCCAAGTGTAGTCTATCATAAACAGCATGTAAAAGTAAAAAAAAACCAACCAAACAAAAAACAATCATCCAGCAAAGAAAGTAATTCATTATTTTCCAAAATAAAAACCTAACTAAATCTGTATGAGGCTATGCAGTTACTTAAATAGATATCTGTGGACATTGTACATATTAGCAGAAAGGAAAACTAAATTTAGATTACAGGCCATATTTAGCTGCATATTAATACATTTTAGTGGCTATCTAACACCGCGAATCACTCTCTCTTTAGGAAAAATAACTAAAAAGTACACATACAAAACAATATCAGAATTGATTTTGTATAGTCATTCCTCTGTTTGCCATCAAAAAAAACAAACTTCACTGTCAAAGCGTGATGCAAGGTCTGTACAAATGACAGTATTTCTTAGCAAGTGAGACACTTCAGTGTCTCAACACTTGGCCAGGCAGTGAAAGCAGCAACTCTTATGTCCACTGCTACAAGCTCCAGTTGGGACATCATTTGTCACATATGTGAAAAGGAGTTAATGCTTTTTATACATTTCATGTGAGTGATAATGGGAACTGGGAGACCTTTGGAAAAGCACAGGTAACCCACACTTGGCTCCCAGAAGCAAACAATGTCTTTTCCCCATAACCAGAAAACTTCTCTTTTTCAAATGCTGATCTGTAATTCCCATTCCACGTATTCCCTGAAGGGGTTTCCCTCTTTCATTTCAATCTGGGTAAATAAAGCAGCAAAGCCAATCTCTTGCTAGTAATCTCTAGCCCTAGCAATCCTGACTTCACAAGTCTCTGAGTCACAGACAAATTCTTCCTCAGGTCTCTTCCCATTAAGAATTAACTAGTCCTTCTTGAAATCAAGACTGCTGGCACTGAGACTTAGGAAACAATTCAGAAGAGATGAGCATTTAAGACCATCCTTCCAGGGTGCAAAATTTTACATCAGAGCATCTGAATGCCTATACATCATCAGAGCAAGGCTATCTTGCCTGCAATCTGACTCCCAAAAGAAAAGAAGTCTCTGTTTCAGGAATGGCTTACCAAACAGAAAAAACAATCTTTCCCCTGAAAAAAGCTTTCCCCCCATACAGGCTGTTAATCTTAATATCATCCTCATATTCCTCTACCCTCTTTTTCAAATCCATTTGTACTTTTAGCCTTCATACTATCCTACAGCACTGAGTTCCCAAACTTAACACAGATGGAATAAGTACTTGTTTTAATCTTCCTGGCTAGTAATTTCATTGCCTCCTCTAGTTTTGTACTGTCAGAAATTGCTCTCCGTACTACACTGTTGTGCAGTTTCAGAGATTTATATTATACCTCCCTCAGCAGTCTCCAACCCAAAAAGTACTTGGCAATACAGCTTCTCTTCCTGTGGAAGTTTCCCCAGGCAACTTCACTACTCACTTCTGTGTCTTTTTCAGTGCCACTGCAAACCAGCCTAGTTGTCAGAAGAGCATGCCATCATCGGAACTAATTCACAGCACAGATTCAAACTTCAATATACAGATAATTTCTAGTTTACTGCCTGCTGCTTTCCCACTATGGTTTTATTTGCTCATTTCACCCCAGATTGAAAACTGAATTCAGTAGTCTCTTGTATTCACTAACCAAACCATTTCCAAAAATATGAACCCAGATGCCAGACCAGTTCTGCGAGCTCAAAGAGACCTCACTGTATTTGTTAAGCAGAAAAGCCTTAAAGAGTACCTCACTCAAAACTACCAAGAAAAAAAAAACCCAAACCCTGCAATTTCTACCTACTTCTCCAAGCCTGCAGCCACTGCCTGTCAACATGGTTCAGTTGGCTGTACTAATTGGCACTGTATACACTATCAATTCACTCTTCTTACTTTGAGGTTGTAATTTGTCCCTGTTGGGAGGTAATAAAAGTCAGCACATGGTCAGTCATGGATGGCTCTGGTGACTCAGCTGGTGTGAGGCAGTTTGTTAGGACACTATCGCCAGTGTATTTGAGCTCAGTGTTTAGTGTGCAATGTGTGATACATATCCCAAGCCACATGCCATGAAATATTTTACAACCCATAACCTTCTCCTGGAAGCTGCTCCCACAGTCTCCCCATTTGCTCAAGCCATAAGACAGTGACACAACCACTCAATCTGCCAACTGAGAAGTATCTTTTTTACCCATCAGCACTCCTGTTCCTGCAACTTGGTGCACTTCCCGGCACCCTTAGCAGCATCCTCATCCCTCTGTAAAAACAGTTCAGCCCTTCATTTCCTCATCCCCAAGGAGATGGCAGGTCTGTCACTGAGTTGGGCATCCATGGGCATGGCATGGGCATCTATGCCAGGTGGGCATCCAGTACCTACATGTGCCTACACCAGGTTGCCCAACCCAGCACAGTGGTGCTCTAAACTGGAGGGAGTTGTTCCTCTGGAGCTGGAATGATGCTGCTGGGACCACAGCCACCACAGTAGAAAGGCAGTGACACAGCTAACAACTGCCCATCAGCACTACCTCGACTGCTCTGCAGGCTTCAAGTTGCAACCAGCCTTGCAGTGGCGCCCACTGGAAATATCCAAACAGCTTCTCACAGATGTGGCAAGGGAGGACCCATCTATCGAGGAATATTTTTTCTGATAGCCTCCAGTGAGACTCACCCCAGAATCTGAAGTTCCTCACACCCTACTACCTCGAACCTGGGCAGGTGTGACAATGCTTGACTTTGCTCATGTTTTAAAGCACATCACAGGTAGGAAGATGAGAACTACTCATTTAAGTGGGAATATGGTGAAACAACAACCTCCAGTCTTAACCCACCAGAACTAAAAAGGATTGGTTGTCATGGTGGGAATCACAGTAGAGACCTTAAAGGAGCTCCCAGAAAGTGGGAAGGAGCTCCCCAGCATCGCTGTAATGCTGGGTTCGCTTCATTTCACCTCCCAAGAACATCAGCAGAGCTTTACAGTGCTCCATCAATGATGGAAAGTACTTTTATGTGAAATCCTTTATAAGAAGAAAAGGAGAAAGATGAAAGGAAAATGCAGTTCACAGATACAGAATGCCTTGCTGTAGCCCTACTAATTGGATAAATCTGTCTCTGAATTCTATCTATAGTACTACTATCTCTGGCAGTTTTATTAGACATTTCATTTACCTGGTAGAACTACAAGCTCCTAAATTTTCATAGAATCTTATACCAATGTAAAAAAACATTCCTAATTTCTGTTAATAGATGTTTTGGAGGTTCCCACTGAAGACATAATGAAAAAATCACTTCACCCCTATTCAGCTGAAATTCAAACCATACAAAGAATTGCAACTTCTCCTGCATTTCATCAGTTTTAAGGATAATCCTGACTGGATGCCAGTTGGTTTTCTCCAGATTAAACTCTCAAAATAAATAATTTAAAATTTCTTGATCAGACTCTACTTGAGGTAGTTAGAAAAAGCCCAAATCAAAACCTACAAAAAAACCCAAGCAAAAACGCCCAAGAAATCACTCGTTTCTACTCACAATCACATTTAATGTTATTTTAAAATTAAACATCCAAACTCGGGATTTCATATTAGCCAATTGTTAATAGTTTAACATGTGAGGTCCAGTTGTCATATTCAAATTTTTTTTTGTGGAGTTGTACTAACATTTGGCTCTTGCAGTTACACCCATGTGCAAACATTCCATAGAACACCGACACACACACTGCAGTGAGAATCTCTTTCATACCAATTTTCTCTCCAGTCTTAACTAGGAAATTATTTGCAAACTATAGAAGAACAACACAGAAGCAAAGACATTGCATGTGGTTTAACAAGGAATAACCTTTGGAAAATCATTCAGATGAAGAATCATTTATAGCTTTCCTTAACTGCTATACCCAGTTCACTTTGGAGCTCAGTAGCATTACGGAAGATGAGCAATACCATTATCAGTAAAAAGCTTAACTCTTTTCAAACTCCTTTATTTTGGCTGGAGTTTTCTGCATTTATTTTCCTTCCAGTAGTGCCATTTTTGTAAAAAAAAAGGTCTCTAATCTTGAGACCTATATGCTACTAAAGAAGCAGATAAAGAGAGTAGCTCTCTTCTGTGCTTTAACAAAACACTGCCTGAAGACAACTCCACAACATTAGAACCAATATGGTCTAAATTTGGCTTGGGTTGTAGACCTGAAAAATAACCCACACTTGCAGAAATCAATTGCCACAACTCCACTGTTAAAGGCACAGAAGTTCTGGTGGCCTATCTGGTCTCTTTGCTCAGGTTGAACCTGAGCATATACCTGGAACTTGGTTTGGCTTTTTCATGAATGCCTAGAGGAACATCCTACCCATGGGCTGTTCTAGGTGGTCTGCTTCCTTCAGGAGGCACGGGGACACTTTGCATCCTAAAAATAGTGTTCTTGTGACAATGCTAGCAGTTGACCATCATCCACTGTCTTTACCAGGGGGTCCTCCCTTGTCAGATGCTGAAGCTGTATTTGATCTAATAGGAAGTGATGCCCTCCTACCACCAGGAAAGAATAACACCTGGGACAACTGAGTATGCAACCTCCTCTGCATTCAGCTTCAGGGAGCCCTGGGAAGGGCTGTGGTCAGGGCAAGGTGGTGGGGATAGCTCTAGCAGCCACATCTGGCTACCATCCCTTCCAGGTGTTCCTGTCCTGGACCAGGAACAGGATTGTGGCAGAACAGCTATGCCTGCAACATATGCCAGCCTCTCTGAAAGCCACCTTCAATGCAGGCTGCAGGCACAGAAATGCCAGCTTACCCACGTATGGCTGATCCAAACATGAGGACACAGTGAAGCCATAAGATCTTGCTCTCTCTGACTGCTCAGTGGAGGTAGGTGGTCCACACCAAAAAAGCCAACAGACAACCAGCCACCACCACTCCCCTGCTCCCAAATGCTGTGTGAACTAAAAAGCCGGGAACAAATGGATCACTCTATCATTGATTTCTCTAATAAAGACAATATGTTTCCATGCTGCATTACAAGTGCTAAGTCTTGCCACTGCCCTGCATAGGTAAGTTCATTATTATTTTGTGCTTGTTTCACAGATACAGCAAAAGCGATCATTTTCAGAAGCCCTGGATTTTGAGTTGCTGGTTCTTCGGGGATGCCCTGTTCAAGGTAGTGAACTACAAATATTCCACAACAAGCACATGCAAAAAAACCCAATCACAAATTATCCAATTTTTGGACTGTAGGTCAGAACTACATGACTGGCTAAAAACACAGGCTGCCTTAGGGAGAGCCCTTTGCCACAGTAAGCACTTTATTAGGAAAGCTTTAGTCAGAAGACTTCAGAAGACACATATTCAAGAACCCAGATAACTTTTCTAAAAGGCAGAAGCGTCACTTATGTGTAGCTATACAAGATTTCATCTCCTGCTTATCATCATTTCTGTCAGCAGAGCACCACTTAGCCACCTCCCTCCAAAAGACACTTTGGGATGCATGGTGCAATAAGCGTATAAATTATCATTAAAGTATACTCTGTTTCATTGGGGCATTTCAGATTCAAGATGCTGTTTTAATGGGTTGTCTCTCAGGAAACCGCCCTCACCTGCAGTGACACATTGAATACTAAAGACTGGCGTTTAATTGGCGCAGTGCTAGTAAAATTTTGCTTCAGAGGGATTCAATTTAGGTGGTCCCAAGAAATTAAGTGATTTATCAGGTGTTAAATAGTATGTACTTCTAAACTCTGGTCTTCTACCATGCAATCCTACACCCACTGAACTTAATGAGTTTTGCCATTGACAGTACCAGAAGGATCCTCCTCCTAGTAAACAAGTTAACTAGTAAACATTAAGGCATATACTCTGCACTAACAGCCTTGGCTAAGGGTAACAGGATTCTGGCTGTGTGATGCTGAACAGTCCTTCATCATGGGAAGTCTTCAGTGGGAGAGGGCTCCTTGCAAAAACAGCATCAATGAAGTACTAGGAGACATAACCCATCAGCTAAAAATTAAGTAAATCTGGAGAAGCCAGCTAAGATTGAAAGCTCAGACACTGCTGATTGTTTGCCCTTTGGCTTTTCTGTTTTTCCTCTCTCTTATTTTAAACGATTACAAAGTACATCCTCCAATCCAAAATGAGCACCCATGAGACAAGTCCTGGAGCTACAGGTTTACTGTACTGACTTCTGCAGCCACCACATACAGGTCAACACAAGAGAAAGTGCCTATATCCCCCAGCGTGCATCTAGAAAAAAATCTCCACTGAAACCAGTTGTGAAATCTGAATCGCAGTAAGGCTCTGTGCCTTCACTGCTGCCCACAGAAAGCACTCTCAGCTCAAACATCAGCCAGGTGGCACACAAGGGAGCCTGGGCTCAGAGAAGCCCTGGTCTGGGAGACCTGAAGCAGCTGATCTCCCCCCATATCCCCAGTTTCAGGTTCCCTTCGACTCCACACTTGTGCCAGCACAACTGTTTGTATAGTCACATGGTAAATCAAACAAAACAACTCATATCTATAAAAAGGAAAATAAACTGTGCTCTTTGGGACCCTTCCATTTACCTACTGAATTTTGAGTCTCTGCATAACACCACGTCTATATTCTCAAGGTATAATAATTTCAGGCAAAAAATAAGGAGATCTTGATAATTACAAAGCTCCAGGTGAGGTTTTAAACAGAATTTACCATCAACTGGACCTTAACCACAAAAATCATCAACTGTGTCTAAACTCCTAATCCTGTCTCCTGTTGAGCATTCGCTCTCATGTAAGCCTTTGCAAAATGTTTACACTCTCCTAGTGCCTCAGTTCTCCCATCTGTGGGAGGAGAGGTGAGGCCAAAAGGATCACTTGCCAGTACTGTAATGAGTGTCAACATTGTGGTAGTGTTTACAATAATATAATCAGTTAACTACTATGGCTCAGGATCAGAGGAACAGGTTTGCTACCAACACAGATATTCTAACAACTGAGGAAAAAAAGGTGTCTGAATATGACAACCATACCAAACACCCCTTCCCAACCCACCGCAGAGTCAAAGCTTCAGACCCTCTCAGACTGGAGACCAACACAACCCCAAAGCCTACCAATTCATGCAGAGAGTATACTGATGCCCTAAGCTATAGCAAACACTTCATTCTCATCTCTGACCCCCAAGGTTTTATTTTTTAAACCCCAGTGATAACTTCTCTCTGCAGCTTTAGACTCTACACACACACTTAACTTTGGTGCTACAACAGCACAGTGGGACTGCTTGCCATCCACCAGGCAAGCACACATCCAAGTGTTGGCAAGGTCTGGATATTAGCATTGTATTTTTCATTTCTCAGAGGAGGAGTCAGTAAGCAGCTGGGGTATAAGCAAAGCACTAGCCTTAACTCTTTGCTGAAGCTTTCCATGGTTCATCACCACGGGTATTATGGCATCTACTGTGTGCACCCTTGTCCCACACCCAAGGAGGAAGAGGAGAAAAAAACCAAGCAGAAGAACAACAAAACAACACATTCACCAGCATTACTGCTTCCAGTTCACAGGCTCCTAATGAAACTTCCTGACACCCTTGTAGCACAATACTTGCCTACTTTTCAGAACAACACAGCAGCTTAGCAGCAAAGTTGGGGTACAGTGGGGACCTTGCTCCTCTGCCTCAACATCAAGCTCCATGCCACCACCCAGACTGGAACACTGAAAAAACTATCAGTTGTACTCATATAATCACACTACCAGTTAAACAGCTCCTCTTAAATCCAGCTGCTGAGTACAATCACCTCGAACACTGCTTGGTTGAAAGAAGAGTCAAAAAAACAATGGTAGTTTGAAAAGCTGAAGTGAAAGTTACCCGGAATGGTTTGACTCGTGAAGAAAAGCTTTCATTTAAAGTTCACATTTCTGTCTGAAAAGTTGTACTTTCTGTATTTGAAATCATCAAAATAACCACCAGAGAAGCCAGTAACAGCAGTTTCTGTCCTCTGACAAGATAATTGGAAGGGTCTGCATGGAAACTGCACATAAACAAACTATACATTAAAAAATTAAAGTAAGTTCAGATCATAACATTTAGAATTAGTCAATTAAAAAAAAAATCAGTTTTCCAATGTCTGCCTAAATGTAATGAAAATTTGGCATTTATTCATTACAAGACTGAAGTAGAAGTCTGCTTGTATCTACCTTGCTCCTGCTAGGTAGCTGATTCCTTACAGTATGATTCTATAATGCACCTTACTGCTGCTAGGGAAGAACCAGCTTTACAGTTCCTGAAATCAACAGTAGAATTTCTCCTGACTTCAGTAAGAGCAGAAGTAAGCCTTGCATTTTCAAAATGACACAGTGAAAAAACAAGGAAATACAACTAATACGACACTACTTTTTCATGACATTCATTTACGTTCTTCTGTCCAGAGAACACATCCTACCTTCCCATAGGGTTTATTAAAAAGAAAAAAAGACAAGCAGTAGTTATATTTCATTTTATATATATAGGAATTCAATGAGTCAGTTGCACACGTTTTGCCTGCATTAGCATTTCACCAATACTGTAACGCGCATACAATACCCCATTATCCAATTTGTCTGTCTGTGCTATGAAAAGTCAAACTAGACTCTAAGCCACGAGACTTCACGGGATACAGGCCTGACTGCATTTAACTCAGCAAGAGAAAATACACCCAGAAGCTTTCAAATTGTGTTCATACTGTATAGAACGCAAGACTCCCCCAAACACACACGGGACAAGCAAACAAAAGAACATCATGCTGAATAAGTGTTTATTCTAGGCTCTTCCCCTTAAGAGAGAGTCTGGAAATCACCTCTTCCTTCCAGAGTGGGGGAGACAACCACGAAAGATCTCTTACTCGGGCAGAATTAGTCAGGAGCAGAAGGTAGACTCCTGGCTTGCAATAAGGCAAAGTGTCTCCTAAACAAAACACAGAAATGAGGGGCAAGGGAGAGAGGAAAGCACTGTTTCTAATGGGCTGCTAGATAGGAAGGGTCTGGACAAAAATGGAAACTCAATTTTGCTTCCATTGTCTCAGCTTCATGCTACCTCCACTTTAAACAAGAAACTTCACGGGTTTTCCTTTTCAACTGGCCAAGGTATGGAGAAACACATTCCTCAGTCCCTGGTAGAGAGGGTCGGGCTGCGCAGTCCTAGCTCCCCTACCTGCCGGCCGGCAAGCGATGCCAGTAATTGCAGCGCCTAAAAATAAAACATACTAATGCGGATATTAAAAAAAAAAAAAAAAAAAAGAGCCCTACAACCCACTGCTGGTGGAAGCAGCAGCGGCTGCATCTCCCGGACGGCAGAAAACTTTCTACGAAGTTGCTGGCGGGAACGGTGGGGTACTGGCCCCGGGGGAGGCCGGGCCGGGCTCTGGGGCTCCCTTTAAAGCTCCCTGCCGTGAAGAACCACGCCACCACCAAACCCGGGTCGCGGCTGCCGTGTCCCCTAGGGCTGCGCAGGGCGCTGACAGCCGCCGGGAGCCCCGTTCCCCCGCCCGCGGCGGGAGCCAGCGCGGGGAGCGCCCCGCTCCGCGCTGCCGCACCCCGCGAACGCGCTGGGGGGCACGACCTCCCGGGACCGCACTTCGCGCGGCGTAAAACGGGAGAGAGAGGAAAACAGTTATTTTCATCAAAATAACCCTGGGCAAAATACAGCGAAATCCACCGCCCTGAGGCGCCCGCGGGCGCAACCCGCGCTGACAGGGGCCGGACAGAGGGACGGGGCTTTACCTTGATGCAACACTGAGCAGAAGCGTCGGACATCTCTCAGGAGGGACTCTGCGGAGCCTGGCGGGGCAGGCGCAGACGGGCAGACGGGAAGTTCTCGGGCTTTCCCCACTTTACGCTCCTCTCCCGGCCCGGCGGCGCGGCCCCACCCGGCCCGGCCCCTCAAGGGGAAGTTACCGCCGGCAGCGCGGCCGGGGGCGGGCGCGGCGCTGCCGGGGCTGGGGGGGTCACCCCGCCGGTTCCCGGTGCCGGGTCCGCTCCTCGATCCGCCGCCGCCGCCCCCCCCCCCCCCCTCCCCGCACGCCGACGGCTCCGCGCGCGCCTGCCCTGCGCGCTCTCTGCCCGCGCGGCTCCGCGTGAGAGGCGATGTGCACGCGCGGGCGGGGGGGAAGAGGGAGGGGGCGCGGAAGGTGGGGGAGGGCGCGGCCCCGATCCCCGCCGGTGTTTTCCTTCCTGGAAAAGAGAGAAACCGAAAGACGGCAGCGGGGGCCGGGCCGGGCGGAGCATTACGCCCCGCCCCGCGCCACCGCTCATTGATCCGGAGTTTCAGGGCCGAAACTGACGTGGGTTCCCGGCACCCGCGCCGCCCCTTAAAGGGGCCGCGGCCGGCGGGGACGGGCCAGGGCCAGGGCGCGCAGGCAGCGGTACCGGTGCCGCGCGGGCGGAGCGGGAGCGCGGCTCTCTGTGGCCGGCCCGTATCGGCACCCAAGAGCGCCGGCGAAAGCGGAGGGGAGGCTGGAAGGCCGCAGTCGGGGTCGCGTCGCTTTATACAAAGTGCCGTTTGGCTCCACGCGGTGCCGCCGCCCCCGCGAGAGCTCGCGTGGGGCCTTTAAGCACCGCCCGCTGGTGCCGGGGCGGGTAGTGGATGTGGCCACGGGCGGACCCGCGGCAGCACAATGAGCCTTGTTTCGCCGCCAGGGCCGCCGCTTTAAGAGCCCTGGCCAGGAAATGCGGCGCGGGGCACGGCGGGGCACGGGAAGTTCGCGGGGGCGCCGCCACCCCGTTTCCCCAGCCCTGCGCTCGGCCCGGCCCGGCCCCGGTGCGCTGCCCGCGTTCAGACCCCGGCGCGGTCGCACCGGCTCAGGGTTTCGGGGAGGTGGTGTATCACCCGCCGCGTGTGGGACACGTAGCAGCGTGTGTGATTTCCAGCCGTGTCGGTGTTAACGCTGTTAACACCCTCTGACAGTACAGCCCCGGCCCTCGTGACGAGAGTGAAAAGGGTGGAGGGAAAGGTGAAAAATACCTCGGCCTTATCTTCTTCTAAATCTCTCTGTGATTTTACAGGCAGTTTTTGGTGTCCTGGCTGGTTTTTGGATGTACCCACTGTATTGCAAGTCCCGAACGTGCTTGGGAGCAGATGACTGCTTTGTACCCATTGCACTGCGAGGCAGAACTGCCTTGGGAATCTGCTGTAAGGATGCTGTGCATTGGGATAGAACAGGCTCCTATTAAGTGATTTGGCGCTACTGAAAATAGCGAACGAGAGGGAATCCAGCCTCTGTAGTTCAGAGCAAACTTTAGCTCGCATTACAAGACACCTGCTTAAGCGTGGCATGCTGGCATCAAATGCAGTGTTGCTTCACCTGCGTGGCCAAGAGGAGAGACTGCTGAGGCCTCCCAGTAGGCACCCCTTAGTCCATTTTGCAAACCAGGACCAACTCCTTGTAGCCTCTTACACCTTCATTTTGGCCAGTCCCTGAAAATGAGGAAGAGGGAGCAACCAGTGACCCTTTTTTAACATAGGACCAACTCAGTAATGAAGGATTCATATTTGCATGTCTTCCCTCAGTGTGGCTGAACGGCTGGAGAAGAGCTGTTGCTATTGAGAATCATAGAATCATCAAGGTTGGAAGAGACTTCTGAGATCATCCAGTCCTATAATCAACCTAGCACTACTGGGTTAGAGTAAATCACATCACCCAGTGCCAGATTGAGACACCTTTGAACACCTTCAGGAATTGTGACTCCACCTCTTCCTGAGCAGTCCCGATGGCTGACCGCCTTAACAGTGAAAAAACTTTTCCTGTTACCCAATCTGAATCTCCCCTGTCTCAGTTTAAGGCCATTTCCTCTAGTCCTCTCATTGTAGGTATGGTAGAGGAGAGTGGCCCCCACCTCACTACAGCCTCCCTTGATGTTGTAGAGAGCAATGAGGAGGTCCTCTGGAGCCTCCCCTTCCCAAGACTACAAACACAGCTCCCTCAGCCATTCCTCATAAGACATGTTTTCTACGCCCTTCTAGGCCCTTCTCTGAACATGCTTTAGCACCTCAATGTCCTTTTTAAAGTGAGGGGCCCAAAACTCAAGGTGCAACCTCACCAATGCCAAGTACAGGGGTACAATACAATGTCTGTCTTTCTCCCCTCTTATCCTTTCTGCTTCATCACCATGACATTTTGCCTTTTTACTTGCACGATTACCACTACGAAGGGCTGAGTTACTATTCTCTGTCTCATGGCAAGTTGGGAGTTTTTGTGATTCCTTATGCTAATATAGAAATTCAAGGCAGAAAAGTCCTGTTAGGTCATCTACTCTGCTCCCCTGCTGAGAGAGGATTTACAACAAGTGCATAATTGCTCTTTCATTTTAAATGCCTCAGGTGATGGGGCTTCCATCACTTTTGGAGTCTGCTTCACAGTCCAGAACGTCCCATGGTCAGGAAGATATTTAGCTTATATTTTCATTTGTTCGGTTTCAGCCAATTACTCCTGGTTATAAACATGTGTTGTACTCCTCTAAACAGTTTTACTCCTCTCTGGCTGTTTGTGTCTTACACACAGGTATGGCTATTTTCCTAGCCGTTGCTATTCTTTATCTCCTTTCATTAACCAGTCCCTGCAGCCACTTTACTATTGGTCTTCTTTGATCCCATTCAATTGCTCATCAGTTCCTCAGCCCATGGATGCCCACATTTAGGGCCTTATCCTCTGTGAATGCAGCCAAAACCACATCATAGTTTAATTAGTCTCAAAGTTGCCTCAAAGGTTGCACAGAATTTGTCACCTGACATTGCTCTGAATCTGATCTTTTCCTGTTATTCCCCAGTGTTCCCTCTTGCAGTGCAACTACAATTTATTTTTCCTTTTTCTACCTGGAGTTTCAGCATCTGTTCCTTCCCTCTGGGGTCACTGATAGCTGCTGTTCCTCACAATTTGTTTAATGGCCCTTACAAATACAGGCCTTGATCCCTCTCCGCAGACCTCTCAACCAGTATGGATGGTTGCAAGTATCTGTTCTAGACCACAACCTGTTCTAGTGCAATTGTCTTCCAGCTCTTTCTGTTCTTTGTGTTTTTCCACTACTCCACTAAATGTGAATGCAAAGGATGATAACTAGAAAAGGTAGGGAGAGAAATGGTGAATGTGTAGAGAAGGCCACAGGTATGAGTGTGGCACCTCTGTAGCTAGAAGTCAATCCCATTGAAGCTGCTGCAAGAAAGCTGGGAAGGAAATGTGACTGGGCAAAACCCATACCACACCATCCTGTGGTCTGTCCTTACCCACAGAAGCTATGCCTTAACCATGCTAGCTACATGCTAGACAGGGACTGAAGAACATCTTTGAACACTTGAACAAGGAGGACCAAACTCTTTGTAGTGTGTTAGCTTTTCTGCTTGGTTCTGCCCTTATTTCTCTGGCCTTATTTCTTCCAGTCTCTCTCATTAATTCCATCTCTTGAGACCTGACATTATGGTCCTGGCTGCTGCTCTGTGCAGAAAAAAACCGCTGCCAAATCTCCAGGTGTGCAGCATACCCATGGTTACAGGAGCGTGGTTCTGAAAAAGTAAGAGGAAAACTTTTCCAGCTCCCCTTTAGATCTGCACAGGGCAGAAAGGAAGTCCATTATCTCTCGAACAGGCTCCTAGTTAGTTTCCTTCACTCTCACCTAGAAACTACTGCTTAGCTTATCTCCATGGAGGAACCATTAGTTAAAGGCAGGATTTACAATCCAACAGAGCCACCTGTCATCAACACCCTATCCAGAATTCTCCTAACTTTTTGTTCGGGGAACTTGTTACAACTTAGTGTTGCCTGTATCAGCAACACTAATACAGGCAAAAGGCACCATGGCCTTGGGGCTCTCCCGGGAAGGGAGGGTGAGTGGCATGCTGGGGGACAGCAGCAGGATGAGAAAACCAATAGGCTGGAGTATGTTCCTTCTCCTCATAGTGACCTGAAAAATCTGGCTTTAGATGCTTGTATTTTCTGGTCTAAAGTTTGTCTCTGAAAACAAGGTGAACCCTGAAGTAAAAGAGGCAAACCACCCTTTCACTGGGACTTGTAATTTTCTGTCCACAGCAGTGCATCTCCATACCAGCTTCCACTGATTCTCTGCCACTTGGGCCTCTTTTACAGCCCTAGGACTCCGAGTGTCTTTCTACATGTACTTACTCAACAACTAGGCTAGGGGTTTTTTTCATATGTCCATAAAGGATGTTGAAGCCTTTTTCCCAAAGGGTTTAGATGCTTGGGTCCATCTGAAAGCCAAGGTTTTCATTCCTTCTTTGGTGTACCTATTTTCTGGTTTCAGCAGCGTGCAGCAATATCTCAGATGTTTGCAGTAATCATTGACTTTCATTAAGGAGACTTTGTTCATAGTAATATTTTTTCTTTTCTGTTTTTATTTGCAAACCACTCATTAGTTTCCAGTGCCCAGTTATCATTAACTCATCCTACAGTTTCTCCGCTGTTGTCTTTTCCTTCCCTTTATCTTTCTCTAGCACAACTTAACTGGCTCATTTAGTGCTCACTTCTATACTTCATTTGTATTACTAGTTTTATTTTTGTCTTCCATTGTTTGAGCAGATACAAATAGTCAGTTCATATGACTTGATGGATGTGTTGACATTACTGAGCCTCAACAGAGATGACTCTCTTCCAGACTGAGGGACAGGATCAACTCTTCAGGAACAAAGCACAGTAAGAGACAGTAAATTCCAAGATCATGGAAGGATACGTGGACGTTACCATGCAACTGCGTTTTTGGTCTTGAGGGCACACAAAGAAATCCGTGAGGGCTGGTACACGGAGGTGCTGTGGAAGTGATCCCCATTGCACGTTTAGCATTACGATTCTTTTTCCCTTACCAAATTAGTTTCTGAAAACAAATTGTATTTTATGGCCCTAGTATGCATCAGTCATGCTGCTTTTCTCATCATTAGCAGTAAGACTAGCTTTCACTCCATGTTCTCAGGCAAATCCTTTTTCCAAGATTTAGCCAGGTTAACATTTCTTGTGTTAAAAATCCCAAATCAGTTACAGCCAAGTCCTTTTGTGTTTTTGTTACAACATGGTGCCAAAAAGCAAAGCTTCCAGGGCTAGCACCCTGTAAAAGCACCCCATCCCACATTGCTGTGCTGTGCAGGTTACAGCACATCCTCCTTTGGCCATGCCAGCAACTGCCTTTAGGACTGTGAAAAGGCACAGGAATATATCATCTGTATATTTGTACATATGCATGTTTGTCCCTGTGTTTAAAGCCAGCTCAGTTCCCCTGGCTGTGGTGTAAGCAGATGGAGACTGGCAGGGACACCTTAAACTGGAATCTTGTGATCCCTCAAAGGCACAGATGCAGCTTCTCCTCTCAGCTCGTAGCATCTCTTGCTCACCTCCAAAGAGACAAGAGACTTGTCGAGGTGCCTTTCCTTGCCCCAAGACTACAAAATCTTGGCCCAACAAAATGTGTGGAAGGGCCAACAGGCATGCAATGACCAAGGACTAAAATCTGTTGTGTGTGCTCAGCAAATTGCAGAATGAAACCCTGGCAAATGAAAAAAAAGTAACATGAGTACAGCTTGTTGCACAGAATTGTGATTTATCTGCTTTTATTTTCAACAGTTACAGTGGCACCGTGATGTAGGATTTTATAGTGTATTAAATCATACCTGACGTTTATGGATATAGTTTAGAGTGCATGCATTATGATAGTTAGTGGCCTCTCTGTGGCTGAGCAGCAAACAGTTTCCACTCACAGGAAACTCCTTCCACTCCATCTTTGAGCCTTTATGTAGTTTTAGCTCAGATGCTGCCAAATACTCTCCAAAGAAAAAGATTTTGGTGAAGAACGCAAAAAATAAACCACTTTTCTATTCCTGTTGAGTTCAGATTGTCCTGATTTAAAATCGCCTTTATTTCTGTTATTGTCTTGCATTTCCAAAAGCAGGAAAGGGTTAACTGCAACTTCTTCAGGTGCTGCATATTCTTCTATCTTCCATGAGATTAAACAGATTGCCCTCTCGCAGGAAAGAGGTGGTTAGCAGCCCAAGTTGCTGATGACTTTTTTGTAGGGAGTGGCATAATTAAGACTGGAAATTTTAGCTGACCCCAATACTAGCTTGGGAGATGACTGGAAAGAGGTACAGAGGTGGGTGGATCTTGGATGCATCTGGTTCATCACTTAGACGGTGGGAGAGCAGCATTGCCACTGCTGCCTGCCCAGCACATGGTTCACTGCCCCTTCCCACCCTCGTGTGGGGACAACATCTCACTAGACTGACCTGTCTTTGCAGCCACTGCCTGAGGAAAGCAAAGGTTAAGTCTTGGGTTGTACCTATCAAGACAGGCCTGAGAGGGTAACCAGGAAGGAGGAGGAGGAGGGAGGGCATCTTGAACAAGTCCTGGCAACTGTAGCAGAGAGAAAGGCAGTTGGTGAGGATGGAGAAGGCAGTTGAGATGAGGACCAGGATTTTGGTTCAGGAGAGGCCTCGCCAGCAATTTCAAGGGAAGAGAGAGGGAGAGAATGATCAGAGAAGTAGGTGAGATAGGTGACCTTGACTGGAGGGGAATTCAGATTCCCTGCCTGTTGTCCCTATGGCCAGAGAGACTCCTCTGTGTCAGAGGCCTATGGCACAGGGAGGTTTGTGACCAGAAGAACGGAAGGCTTTGGTTGCCTGTGGAAGACACTTACATATGCCAGGGCCTGAGCTAAGTGCAGATTGCGGTGGTCGCAGCTACCACTGCAAGAGATACTCTTAGATACCACCTTAGATACCACCTTACAAGGGGTAATTAAGTTTTTACACAATCCATGTGAGGTAAGTGCACAATTCTCACTCCTGTTTTAGAGCAAGGAGAAGACAGAGGATGAGCAGCGTGCTGAGAGCCAGGTGGTGAGTCAGTGCCTGTGCTGCCATCACCAACCAGGAGCTCCTGGTTCCTAGCCTGGTCTGCAACCAGTCTCCCTGACGAGAGATGACAGTGAGCTGATTTTTCAAGCACTTTGATGAGAGAAGGAAGGTTAGAAATAGCCTGCAGCTGTTTCTAAAGAAAGTGTCAGGGCTGAAGGAGAATTTCAGAGGAGGGGAGCAGGAAAAGGGATGGTGGTGTAGTAACTACTGACACCAACAGTTATGAACAGGAAGGAAGAAAAAAATTAGAACCCAAAGATGGGGGATGGGTCAATAGAGAAGGTAGATTTTCTTGAGAAGGCCTGGTGGAGAGAGGAGGGGTGGCAGCAAGAAAAGAGCGAGCAGCAGTGGGGAAGAAGAAAAAAATACAGCGACAGCGTGCATGGTATTTGAAAGCTATTGTGTCAGGAGGCAGACGAGAAAAATGCCACCAAATATGGGGTCTTACAGGGTCTGGGCAGTTATAATAATGCTATTGTCTCTTACACAGCAGCTGGAGATCTTGGAGCCCTCCACTGAGCAGGGTAAGCATCATTACCTTTGTTTTACCTACGGGAGAACTGAGGCTCAGAGCAGTGAAGCCCCTTGCCTGTGGCCACTCAGCAAGGCCAACACATTATTCTGGTTTAAACTGTTATGATAAATGCAACTTGAAATAGGAATAGAACAGACAGGGACACACAGTTCTCAGTGGCATAGGAGAGAAAAAGAAGAGATGACTGATGTCAGCAGCCCAAATTTATTTTTTATAGCTCTAGAATACATAATGTGAAGTAAAATGACAGGTGGAAGCTGTAAGCTTTGGATCCTCAATGCTTTAAACTACAAGCTAAGTAGTTGTAACAGGCTGACACTCCACTATATGCACAAATACATGTGCACACAATAGTTCTGATGTGTGGTTTGTGCCCTTAAATAATTAACTTCCTTAGTTTTCCAACTTTCAGCAAAATTAAGGTAACTTACAACTACAAAAATGGAGACACGTGTATACCCCAGAAGACTTTCACAGCCCCCAAAGTCCTTAGAGATTGAATAGGATAGGACAGAATAGAATATTCTGGTTAGAAGGGACCTGCAATTGTCTGGAAGCTGCATATGACCACTATCCTGTTGGGGTCATCTGTTTGGGGTAAGTTATGTATCACAGGGCAGAAACTATATGCCTGACAGCCTGTGGCTGCCACATCAGAAGGAGCATTATCTGAAAAAGTAGAAGCCCAGAAAATACCCACCAGTGTTACTGGTGGATTACACTCTTTGAGGTAGCATAATGTTTTTAAGGCCTAAGAAAGTAAGATACTTTTGTTGAAGTTCCTCTTCCTTTAAAAAAATCGCCTTTCCTCACCTCTTCTTTCTCCTTTTCCTCACAAGAAATGAAGAAATGCAGCTATTTTTTACCTTACTTTGAGGAGACCATAGAGGCATTGTCCACCAGTGTATCGTTTCCTGAAGGAATCAAGAAAGAACAGTATAAAAGGCCTATTTTTACCAACACTCTTTTGGTATTAAAAGTTCTAACTATTCTAATTTCATCGTCTCTTCTTCATCCCCAGCTATTCGGAAGTATCAGGGGCTTCCTGATTCTACAAGCAGCTGGCGGATGTCTCGAAATCATCAGCCCTTGTCCTTGTGGGTGACTTTAACCTGCCGGATATCTACTGGGAGCTCAATACTGCAGAGAAGAGGCAGTCTAGGAAATTCCTGGAGTGTATAGAGGACAATTTCCTCCATCAACTGGTAAATGAACCTACCAGGGGTAAGGCCCCGCTAGACCTGCTGTTTACAAACAGAGAGGGGCTGACGGGAGATGTAGTGGTTGGAGGCCGCCTGGGAAATAGTGACCATGAAATAATAGAATTTTCAATACTCAGAGATTCAAGGAGAAACAACAATAAAACCTCTACGCTGGACTTCCGGAGGGCAGATTTTGACCTATTCAGAAGTCTAGTCCAGAGCATACCCTGGGAAACAACCCTTAAAAACAAGGGGGTCCAGGAGGGATGGATGTGCTTCAAGCAGGAAGTTTTGAGTGCACAGGAACAGGCCGTACCAGTGTGCCGAAAGGCAAGTCGGCGGGGAAGACAACCAGCTTGGTTAAACAGGGAGATTCTGAAGGAAATCAGGGATAAAAAGAGAATTTACCGACTGTGGAAGAAAGGGCTGGCTACTTACGAAGAATTCAGGAAGACAGCTAGATCATGCAGAAAGAAAATCAGGGATACAAAAGCGCAATTTGAAGTTAAATTAGCCACTTCTGTTAGGAATAACAAAAAGTCCTTCTATAAATACATTAATAACAAAAGGAGGAGCAAAGAAAACCTCCATTCTTTGAGGGACTTGGAGGGAAACATAGTTAATAGAGATGAGGAGAAGGCTGAGGTACTTAACACCTACTTTGCCTCAGTTTTCACCAGTAGAACAGGTGGCCCTCAAGGCAACCGGCCTCTGGAGCTGGTAGACAGAGATAGGAAACCAAATAGCCCCCTTGTATTCCAGGAGGAAATAGTTAGTGACTTACTGAGTCATCTGGATCCTCACAAGTCTATGGGACCAGATGGGATCCATCCTAGGGTAATGAGGGAGCTGGCAGAAGAGCTTGCCAAGCCGCTCTCCATCATCTTCCAACAATCCTGGCTCACTGGGGAGGTCCCATATGACTGGAAGTTGGCAAATATCACCCCAATCCATAAAAAAGGCTGCAAGGCTGACCCTTGTAACTACAGGCCTGTCAGCCTGACCTCGGTGCCTGGCAGAGTTATGGAGCAGATTATCCTGTGTGAAATCACACAGCAGCTACAGGACGGACAAGGGATCAGACCCAGCCAACATGGGTTTAGGAAGGGCAGATCCTGTTTGACCAACCTGATCTCCTTTTACGATCAGGTGACCCACCTGGTTGATGAGGGAAAGGCTGTGGATGTGGTCTATCTAGACTTCAGCAAAGCCTTTGACACTGTCTCCCATAGCATACTCCTGGAAAAGCTGGCAGCCCATGGCTTGGACAGGGGCACTCTGTGCTGGGTCAGGAACTGGCTCAAGGGCCGGGCCCAGAGAGTGCTGGTGAACGGGGCTGCATCCAGTTGGCGGCCGGTCACCAGTGGTGTTCCCCAGGGGTCTGTGTTGGGTCCAGTCCTTTTTAACATCTTTATCGATGATTTAGATGAGGGGATTGAGTTCATCATCAGCAAATTTGCTGATGACACCAAATTGGGAGGGAGTGTCGACCTGCTGGAAGGCAGGAGGGCTCTGCAGAGGGATCTGGATAGACTGGAGAGATGGGCTGACTCCAATGGAATGAAGTTCAACAAGGCCAAGTGCCGGGTCCTGCACTTTGGCCACAACAACCCCCTGCAGCGCTACAGGCTGGGCACAGAGTGGCTGGAGAGCAGCCAGGCGGAAAGGGACCTGGGGGTGCTGATCGACAGGAGGCTGAACATGAGCCAGCAGTGTGCCCAGGTGGCCAAGAAGGCCAATGGCATCCTGGCCTGCATCAAGAACAGTGTGGCCAGCAGGAGCAGGGAAGTGATCCTTCCCCTGTACTCTGCATTGGTGAGGCCACACCTTGAGTATTGTGTTCAGCTCTGAGCCCCTCAGTTCAGGAAGGATATTGAGGTGCTGGAGCGGGTCCAGAGAAGAGCAACGAGGCTGGTGAAGGGACTGGAGCACAAGTCCTATGAGGAGAGGTTGAGGGAGCTGGGGTTGTTCAGTCTGGAGAAGAGAAGGCTTAGAGACGACCTCATCACTCTCTTCAACTACCTGAAGGGAGGTTATAGCCAGGTGGGGGTTGGTCTCTTCTCCCAGGCAACCAACAATAGGACAAGGGGACATGGGCTCAAGCTCTGCCAGGGGAGGTTTAGGTTAGATGTTAGGAAGAAATTCTTTACAGAGAGGGTTATCAGGCATTGGAACGGCCTACCCAGAGAGGTGGTGGATTCACCATCCCTGGAGGTTTTTAAAAAGAGATTGGACGTGGCCCTTAGTGCCATGATATAGTAATTGGAGTTGGATCAGGGGTTGGACTTGATGATCTTGGAGGTCTTTTCCAACCCAATCTATTCTATGATTCTATTCTATGATTCCTCATTTCCTTCCCTCTTTCCGACTTCCATATTTCCTTTCCCTCCTCCTTGTGCAGAGGGCCATGGCACTTCATCTGTGCACTGCTACCACCCTCTGGGCACCGTCCACATCGCAGTCCTGTCTGCAGGAGTGCCCTGAGCTCCACCACCTGCCTCGGATATCTCTGTGAGATAAATGCTGCCTTTCAGTGTACCCAGTAAAAAGAGACAGTGATTTACACCTTCTGATGCAGCTTTACGCAATGCCTGTTTCGACCACTTGCTTTTGTAAAGAGACTTCATCTGGGTGAAAAATGCAAAGGTAAACACTTCCAAATGTGTTGGTCCTCCACTGGTCCAACACATGTGGTTGGTGGGTTCATCTCCTCGTGAGTCCATGTAAGGATGCACCCTTTGAAAAAAAAGTTCAGTAGCATCTCTAACACTTCTCAAAAACAAGCTATTCCTTCTTTTCCTCTCATCTACCACCTTGTCCATAGCCAAGTGCTCATTTATTTAAAGAACGAAAAGCTATCAGGAAAAAACACATCTACTATGCCCACCGTTTTGCTATAAAAGTATATTTCCCAAAATTAAAACCAAGAACTCTTGACATGCAGGATTCGTTTTTCCTTTTTTCACTTTTGCCCACAAGAGAGACCGTGGCTATCTGCCCAGATGAAGAGAGAGCAACAGAAAACAGTGGCATCTTGCATCACACCATTTTCAATGGTCAAAACTGGCATGTCACAGGATGTGAAAAGCAATGAATGTCAAAGTCAAAGGAACTTTGTACCAAGGCTGTACTTTATCTCTGGTTCCTCTCTGGGTACCAACAGCAAATGTGTATCTTTGGGTGATATTTGTGGAAAGTAAATATATTTTGTCTATGCCGTGGCTTACCTTTGGGGGTACTGCTTCTTACACCATTTTCTAATGTTGATGACACGATGTATTACAGTAGTAATAATGAAAAACAACAACTACAATAACAAAAATAGAACAAAAAACCCCCAACCCCAAACCAACAACAAACACGCAAAAAAACCCCCCAACTTCATAATCCAGTATAGAAAATTAAGTTCATCAGACAAAGATTTCCCACACTGCAACTTATTTTCTCAGATGATGTGTGTTCTTTTTGAGAAGCAGATGCTCTATTTCATTGAATATAACAGATGATTATGGAAATTACAACACCTGTTTGTAATCAAGATAAGGGTTTGGATTATTTTGCTTTATGATTCTAAATCTCTCACTAGCTGAGTGGGTAAAAACATACATAAGGCTGAATGACTCATCCTTGTGCTTCACAGGTAGATGTGTCTGCCATCAAAACCTACTGAGAGAGCAGAGGTGAAGAGGGCATGTCTTAGACGTCCCTCCTTGATACACCTTCCCACAGATGAATCTCCAAAGATACAGAAAGTCCTTTCTCAAACTTTCTTACAAGCTGGAAAACTTCAAAATATCTTTGCAAAAGAAATAACATTTTTGTATGGTGTTCTTTTCCCCAGCAACTTGTGTAGTTTCTACAACAACTCTGTCTCCAAAAATCCCAGGCTGGCTCCTATACCATTTATTAAGTCCCAAACTCTTCTAGTTGCCCACCAGCCAGCAAGTCTGACCAATGCAGAATAGAGGAAAGGATGGGGGAAAAAATATCAAAAAGTGTCACAGTTTAAAGACACCAAATCTGTAAGGAAGGAAAGTGAGGAAAATGACAAGTTCAGGTTTTCTCCCTGAAAACCCTTGCCACCAACTGGCTCTGTTTAAAATGCCTTGTTTGATGCCAAATGCCACCTGATTTTACAAAAAAAGAAGCTGATTGAAAAGTTGCTTCCTAGCTTGTGTGAGACAGAACTCAAGTAATCTAAAACTCTAGAGATCAGTGCTGTGAATGCTTGGTGAATGACAAGACTTCCTGCATTTTGGTTAAGAAAATTCATTTTTCTGGATATGTATGTGTGCTCAAACTAAAAAAAAGATTCACTTCAAATGAAAATAAAAATCAGAAACTGACTTTTATGAGATTTTTCATCTCTTATCCCAATCAGAATCAATCACAGCATCACAGAAATGTGGCATGTGCTGATGTGGCATGATGAAGATAGACAGATCCATGTGTCTGACGATTCTATACAAATATCATTATTACCTGAATGAGATGAACCACAGTGGACGAATTGCCTAGCTGGGACATCGTCCTTCAAAAGGCAATGTACAGCTGATAAAAGAGATAGGAACAGCTCCTCAATCCTTTCAAATAGGCACCTGAATTAAAATTAAAGCTGCCACTTCGCCCACTGCTGATCATAATTTTGTCCAGTGTACCTGGAGTCATTGGTCAACCCCAGAGTGCCAGACCATACGACTGTCACAGTGCCACCCTTATCTCCAGAGTCCAGAGAACACAAAAGCTTGGGGTTTAGTACCTTGCTGGGGGAATTTGCACATGTGAGTTCACCTCTTTGTTACAGCTTTCTCACCAAACACAGATGAGAATAATGGTAAAGCAGGTGAGCATGAATGGATGAAAAAGAGAACAAGGGAGCTAGATTGTCATGTGAAAGGGGGGAGTTTAGATTTTTGCCTGTTGGTGCCCCTAGGAAAGTCGAGACCCATGTGTCCGACCGGTCTGGCAGGATTGCACAATGAGAGCCTTCACCAACAGATTCATAAAATTGGAGGGTGATTTGATTGCCTTTGTCAGGGGGTGCTTAGTCAACAGCATGAAGACCCCTCAGCGGGCCCTGCCAAAGTGTTATCTGCTGCTGGACTCACTCTAACAGTTCATGCAACAACACCTTTTATTAATACAAATTGTGGCAGGTTTGTGGTCGTCGGTGATAGGGTGCAAAAATATGTTTTAAAGCAATCTACTGGTATATATATTAAGCAAACACAAGCTGTAATCCTAAAAGCAGTATTTATAATTCTTACTAAATACATCCCTGTGGGGAGAGAATATAGGCAGTTTCAAAGTACCACAAGTTCCCCCTTTCTGCCAGGATTTCAATGGAGGGAGTCCATTGAAATGGTAGTCTTCACTTCATTCCACTCTCCATTCCATCCCTCTAAGCAGATGATTATCATCGTATGGGGAGCACATTGACTGCATTCTGTCCAGGCAGTAGCAGCTGCATTTATCACAGAATTCTTAACCTCCTCTAAATTTTAACCATATCCATCGTCCCACACAGTGTAAGAGAAAAGGTTTATTTTGTCACTTGATTTACCACCCTTGGAGACACAAAGTCAGAACGCACATAAGCCATAATAAAACCAGGTAACATGATTTGAAAGGTGAACATGGCTCTGACAGTTGTTAGTGTTGGCTTTCCATCAAACAAGAAGACACACTGCTTGTTAAACAAGTCTAACAGCACTAGTGTTTTCCAACAGCATTACTTTCTGGGACCAAGTGTTGCAATCTATAAAGTGTCTTGCTACCCTTATTTAGGAGAAGAGCCTTATGAATGTGATAATCTTTTAAGGTCCAATTTTATCATATAACATGCTGCAATTTATGTTTCCTATATATGGTTCATAATGAGATTAGTGGAGTATAAATGTTCATGCAATTTAAATAAATAGTCTCCTGAGTGTCTGGCGTTAGAAATATAGTGTTCTGTATTTACCTGCAGGCACTGATGTTGCATCCCATAACTGTAAATTATTTATGTCTGTCATATTAAAAGGCATTTGATTTTAATGGGAGAGTTTAATCTTTTCTTTGTTTCAACCACCATATAATTTGGTTAATTACCATTTGTTGGATTTTTTTTCCATTTGCCACAAAAAGGCCAAAGTCTTTCATTTAGTATTTCAAAAGCAGGCCATATAGAGTTGCCATTGGCACAGCATATGGAGCAGCCATTGACTCAGTACTGTTCAGAGATCACTATTCAGAGACCACTGTTGTAACGTAAAATTTACCCCATTAATCTTGTCTTTCCAGATTTCAATTTATATAATTTTCCATTCACACAATCTGAATGATTAATTCCCGTATTAATATTCTTACCTAATTGTTCTGATACCCAGATATTTCTTAAGTTTCAGAAAATTAATATCCCTTCTTGGTTCCAAGCCCCTCTGTGGAAGTTAACCTTTCCATATCCTAGATAAAAGTCTTCTTTAGCTCATCACCCAGCTATTAGGCACTGTAATAGTATAATCTTGATTCTCAGTAATATTCTGCTGGTGAAAGAAACAGTTATAAAGTATTTTGATAGAATTAATTGTTAATATTGAAGTTACTAGAGATAAACAAGAACTGCAAAGGTATTGTCTCACACTACAGAGCATAATTTTGCTAAGGCACTGCCATGATGAGTTTAACAGTGTTAAAAGTTCACCAATCATGATAATGCTGATATATGATGAAGGGTTTCCTCCCCATATAGACTCTTAATTTAAACCAACGAGCTCTAAAACATCACCAGCAAAATTAAGTTTGTGATGTTGCTTTGCTAAATGAGAGATCTGTGATTAACCTGCCCATCCCTGCCTCCTGATGCCTGCTCTCAGTGCTTGCAACTCTCCAGCTCAAACCTCAGCATTACAGCCTGGCCCTGCCTGCACTGGAGCCAGACCAGGTGATAGAGCCAAGGAAGAGGAGGAGAAGGAAGAAACCTTCCTGTTTGTGTAACTGGGTGGCCTGACCTTCGATGCATGGCCTGGCAGAAAGGAATGGTGTTTCTTTTCCTCATTGTATGACTGAGTCTGTAATCAGTAATTCCATGCCTTTATCCACAGCTGCTATTTTAATTTCTTTTAAAGCAAGAACCAAATTTCTCAGGCTTTAAGAGAAGGCAACTGATTGAGAGAACCATGAGTCAGTAGTGCGTCCTTGTGGACAAGAAGGCCAATGGTGTCCTGGAGTGCATTAGGAACAGTATTGCCAGGAAGTAGAGGGAGGTGATCCTGCCCCTCTACTCAGCCCTGGCGTGGCACATCTGAAGTGCTGTGTCCAGTCCTGGGCTCCTCAGTACAAGAGAGACATGGAGCTACTGGAGCAGGTCCAGTGGAAAGCTACAGAGATGCTAGAGGACTGCAGAAGAAAGGTTGAGGTATCTGGGCCTGTTCAGCCTCAAAAAGAGAGGACTGAGAGGGGACTTCATCAACGTATATCACTGTATGAAAGGAGGATGTCAAGAGGCAGCATCAGCCTCTTCTCAGTGGTGCCAAATAATAGGATAAGAGGCAGAAATTGATTCCTACAAAGTTCCACCTGAAAATGAGGAAGAACTTTACTGTGCGGCTGACCATGAAATGGAACAGATTGCCAAGAGAGTTGTAGAGTCTCCCTCACTGGAAATAATGAAGAACTGTCTGGATACATTCCTGAGCAGTGTGCTCTAGCATAATCCTTCCTAAGCAGGGAGGTAGGACTAGAAGAACCACTGTGGTCCCTTCCAAGCTTACCCATTCTGTGATTCTTTGAAAACTTTAGAAGGTTGGGATTTTTTTTTTTAATTTTCTGGCTCCTCATCTAAACCAATTGTAAATTCTCTGGAGCAACACCTCCTGAGAACAGCAAGTTAATTTTCTCCTCAAGAGAAAAGGAGGACCAGCTGAGGCTGGCATAAGTGGTAAAGGAGAAGGACAGTTTAGGTAGTGGAAATACAGGGATCTGTGGTCAGATAAGATCAGATAGGATCTGAGGAGCTAGTCTGCATATGACTCCTCCTCAGCTAAGAAAGGCAGATGCTTAAGAGACTTTGCTAATTTCCTCTGCCTGGAAACATGTAAGGAATTCAGAGCAGAACAGCAAAAGGACACATCTATTAGTTTCTCCTAAGTTAGAAAGGGCTGAAAGCCAAGAGAGACATCTTGGGGCGAATATGCTAGCCTGTCTACAGCATAGGAGAAAGTCTAAGTTCTGGAGAAAGCCTGGTACACTCTGCCTGTGAGCAGAGAAAGCTGGCAACTGTCAGTGGAAACCTAAGGGACATACAGCTATGGGACAGGAGAAAGGTTTGTTCTCTTCATAGAAAGGAAAGCCTGTAGCACCGGTGTTTTAGAGGTAGATGATAAGATGCCTGTGGAAGGGACTTACTAACAAGACCTTCTTTTCCAGGTATCTTTGGCCTGGGAGCAATCCTTTGACAGCATCACTTTTGGAGGTGGAATAAAATTTTAGTGGTTGTCTTCTGAAAGGGAATCGTGGCTCTTTCTCATAGGAGGGATAGCACATAGCCCCAGTGTTTCAGGGGTAGAAAATAAGCTGCCAGGGCAGTAATGACTAGCAAGACATTTCTGTCATGACTCCTTTGTCTAGGGAGCAATGCCTTACATAATAATGTTGGAGGTGGAACCTGAATGTTGTTGTTGGTCTTTCTAAAATAATGACAATTCTTTCCCATTGGAAGGAATGCATATATCCCAAGTTTTTCTCTGTCTAGCACTTTCAGGCTCACAGAGTTTAAAGTGGCCCATCTTTCGCAAATAAAAATCAGTAAAAACAAAAGCAGGTACTGCATTCCCCCTTCTCGTGACAATCTTTCAGATACACACCACACACTAGGAATATGCTCTCTCTTTTAAAGCTCCAGGAAACATAATGATTTTTCCTCTCTCAGATCCCGGTCAAAAGAGCCTAACCGATTCTGTCATCCTTGAGAATAAAACTAAACCAAAAAGAATCCAGCTCCAGTTAGCAAAGAGAAATGTGCCTGGAGAAAAGCTTGCTCAGAATCCTCTGCAGCAGAGCGTGAAGGGAAAAAGCACAGTTCTAATGTGTTGTGTGTACTTAAAAGGCTGCTTCTGTGTGAGTGGTACAGCAAGCCTCCTTAGGAATTGGGAGATGGCAAGTGGTGATGGTGATAAGAGATGAGAAGGAAGGTACAGAGGAGGAGTCCAAACAACCTTTCCACCGACACATTTCTCTCTGTGAACTGGAACCAGAAACTTTTCGGCTACAGCCATACTGGAGGAGTGACAAAACAGGCAATTGAGAAGAGCTGTGCAAGTACAAGGCACCGGCCATCTTTCAAAGAATCAGACCATGATTCATCTTCTATCCTCACACATATTTTGGTGAGAGAAGAATGCTCGCCCACATGGCTCGCCCAGACAAATATGCTGGGACAAAAATCTTGCTTACCCGTTGCCCCGTCTCTTTGTTCGCACCTCAACTGAGAGTCCTCTTCCCCAGAGAGATTGTAAACTGCAGTCCCACTGCAAGTGCTCTGCAACTTCCTTCTCAACTGCAAATACCATCACACTTTCCAGGCTCACTGAGGCAAAAGTGTTTATCCCCCTGTCGTTCTTTGTGAGCGCTATAGCAAGCCTCCTTAGGAGATGGCAGTTAGACCTCAAAAAAGAAGGTTTGGAAAAAGATTTCTCCCAGCAAATTTCACTGTGCTAACTGAAGCTGCAAGCTTTTGTGTTTACAAAGGACAGTGCGAGACATTACTGTCAAATATTCGTGATTACTTGGATTGAGAAACTAGTAAATACATCTGCTTCCCTGAAAATCTTGAGAATCCTATAATCTTTAGATAAGAGACATTGTTTGTAAGCTTAAAAGGAGTAATCAGCATCCAAAATTAAAAACTGAGAAAGAAGTCATTCAAAATGAGAGATGCAACTGTAATTTATGGACTGGGAAAAAAAAAGTTGTGTGTTTAAAAGATAATAAAAAAACCCTGCAATTTTTAAAAACTATGCTAGATGGCAGAAAAGACCATAAAAATAATTACAGGCATTCGCCAGGTACATTTTTCTGTGCGAACTTCAGATGGAAACTTCTTTGTCGAAAAAAAACAGGGCAAAAGAGACAGAATGGGATAGTCCATAACCAGAAAGAAAGCACAAATCACCCCCTCCTTTCAAAGAATCAGTTTGCTGCACTGCTTCTGTCCTAACACATATTTCAATGAGAGAAGCATGCTATGTAAGGCTTGCCCAGAGAAGTATTCTGGGAGAAAAAGCTTGCTCACCCCTTGCCCCTTCAATGGGTCCTTGTCCATGACAGTAAAGTGACAGTCTTCTTCCCTAGTGTAAAAACTGCATGTTTTCTGCAACTTCCCTCTCAGCTGCAAGTACCATAACAGGCTATCAGGGCTCACAGAGACCAAACTGTTTATCCCACTCTCACGATACATGATGATATTTCTCGTGATACTTGTTAGAGCTGAAAAAAATAATATTTCTCCCAGCATATTTCTCTGTGCTAACTGGAGCTGCAATCATTTGTGTTTAAAAGAACACTGAAGAGAAGGGGCAATGGATGAGAAAGCTTTTTTCTAAAGGCATTTCTCTTAAGCCTTGTCTTAGAAATGTCTTTTAAGAGAGATGTCTTTTTTCCAAAACATCTCTCTTAAGCCTTGCACTTAACTCCTCAGCTGTTCGCACTTGCCTATTCTCTCACTCCTGCAGTGTGATTTTTTGCCGAAAATTTTCCAGCTCCAGTTCGCAGAGTTCAGTGTGTTGGGGGGAATCTCGTTCGAATCCCTACCCTTCACCTTCCCTCTCAGCTCACATTTGCCATCTCCCACATGTGCCATCTCCCTGCCTAAGCAGGGTTGGTATTTCACTGGCACAGGACACTGAGATGGGATAAACATATTGGTGTCAGTGAGCCTGGGAAGTGGGTGATTGTACATATACCTGAGAAGGAAGGGCAGAATATTTGCAGTGGGACTGCAGTTTACAAGTTCTCTGGGAAAGAGGACTGTCACTTGCATGTGCTGTGGCTTCAGGCTTCTAAAGAGAAGGGGTAGGGACTGAGCAAGATTTTGTCCAGGCATATTTGTCTGGGCGAGCCACGGGGAATATTTTTCTCGCACCGAAATACGTGTGAGGACAGAAACAGGACAGCCAACTAATTCTATGAAAAGAGGTCGGTGCCTTAAACTGCATTTCTTGGCTCTTCGGACTATCCTATTCTGTCACTATTGCAATGCACTATGAGTCAAAATATCTACAGCTCTAGTTAGGGTTAGGTCCAGCACATTTCTCTGTGCGAGCCCTTAGGGTTAGGTTTACTGCTAGGGTTGGATTTGGGTTAGTCTGAGGGTTTAGGGTTAGAGTTATGGTTTAGGGATAGGGTTAGGATTAGAGTTAGGGTCAGGGTTAGAGTTAGGACCCAGAATATTTCGCTGGGCGAGACCTTGGTAATGTACTTCTTGCACCGAAATATGTTTTAGGGCAGAAGTAGTGCAGTAAACAGATTCTGTGAAAGGAGGCTGGTGCCTTGAACTGATTTCTCAGCTTTTAGGACTATCCTATTCTGTCACTGTTGCAGTGCATCATTAGTTGAAAAGTTTACATCCCTAGTTAGGGTTAGGGTTAAGGTCAGGTTCCACCGTATATCCCTGGGCCAGCCCTATGTAACATTCTTCTGTCACCAAACTATGTGTGAGGACAAAAGCTGTGTAGCAAACTGATTTTTTGAAAGGTGATTGGTGGCCTGCCCTTAACTTCTCAGCTCTTCACACTTGCTTATTCTTTAACTATTGTGGTGTGCTTTTTACAGAAAAGTTTCCAGCTCGTGTTCGCAGAGTTAAGTGTGTTGGGAGGAATCGCGTTGACACCACTGCTCTGCAGCTTCATTCTCAACTTTAACTACCATCATGCCCTTACTATCTCCCAATTCCTATGGGCACTCGTTATACTGCTCGCACAGAAGACGTAGATGGGGATAAACACTTTGGCGTAAGTGTGCCTGGGAAGCACTTGGAGCTGGGAAGGAAGGTGCAGAGCACTTGCAGAGGGACTGCAGTTCAAAACCTCTCTGGAAAAGAGGAGTGTCGCTTGCTTGTGGTGCAAATAGAAGGTTCTGAAGACAAGGGACAAGAGCTGAGCAAGCTTTTTTCCCCAGCATATTTCTCTGGGCAAACCCTATGTAACATGGTTCTCACACCAAAATATGTAGAACAGCAGTCATTCACTTGCAGGAGCCCTGCGCAAAAATTGACCGACTCCCAAAGTTCCATACGGACAAAGATTTCTCCCAGACCAATGGTGCCACACCAGAAAGTTCTTGCTGCCCATGGAGTGCCGAGAGTGGCTCACACACTGCACATGAGAGATGGAGGGTCAGGGCTTTCTTTCCTGAGTGGAATGGTAGTTGTTTGCTTGCAGGAGCCCTGCGCTGAAATTGGCAGTCTGACTCCCAAAATTGAATACGGACGAAGATTCCTCCCAGACAAAAGGTACCAGGACAGAAAGCTCTTGCTGCCTGCGGAGTGACCAGACTGACCCACCAACTGCACCTGAAACCCAAAGGGGATAGGCTTTCTTTCCTGGGGGAAAGGGATGCTGTTCCCTTTTATAAGACCTGCACTGAAATTGCCAGTCTGACTGCCAAAATTCCATACGGACGAAGATTCCTCCCAGAAAAAAGCTACCACACCAGAAAGCTCTTGCTACCCAGGCTGGCCCACCAAGTGTACCTAACAACCAAAGGTTCCAGGCTTTCTTTCCTGGAGGAAAAGGGCTGTTGTTCTCTTTTTTCAGCCCTGCACTGAAATTGCCAGTTCGACTCCCAAAACTGAATATGGATGAAGATTCCTCAGGGACAAAATGTACTAGCAGAGAAAGCTTTTGGCTGTCCATGGAGTGCCTAGGCTGGCCCACAAACTGCACCAGAAAGCATGAAGGTAAGGGCTTTCTTTCCAGGGGAAAAGGTCAGATGCAGGAATCCTAGAGCTGAAACAGGCAGTCCAGCTCCCAAAATTAAATACGGATGAGGATTCCTCCTAGACAAAAAGTACCACAACAGAAAGCTCTTCCTGTTTACGAAGTGCCCAGGCTTGACAGCCAAGTCCACCTGAAACAACAATGGTAAGTGCTTTCTTTCCTGTGGAAAAGGGCTGTTGTTAATTTTCAGGAATCCTGTGCTGAAATTGCCAGTCCGACTCCCAGAATTGAACATGGATGAAGATTCCTCTTGGACAAAAGGTGCCAGGAGAGAAAGCTCTTGCTGCCCATGGAGTGCCCAGGCTGGAGGACCAACTGCACCTGAAACCCAAAGATTAAACGCTTTCTTTCCTGAGGGAAAGGGGTGTTGTTGGTTTTTTGGAGCCCTGCGTTCCAATTGCCAGTCTGACTCCCAAAATTGAACATGGACGAAGATTTCTCCCGGACGAAAGATGCCACCACAGAAAACTCTTGCTGCCTACCGAGTGCCCAGGCTGCACCACCAACTGCACCTGAAAGCCAAAGCTCACAGGCTTTCTGTCCTGAGGCACGGGGCTGCTGTCCCCTTTGGTCAGTCCCGCACCACCATTGCCGGCCCCCCCGCCCCATCATTGCCGGCCCCCCCGCCCCAAAACTCATACAGATGAGGATTCCTCCCAGGGCAAAGGTGCCAGCTCAGAAAGCCATGGCTGCCCACGGAGTGCCCAGGCTGCACCACCAACTGCAGCACAAAGCCAAAGCTTCCAGGCTTTCCTTACTGGGGTAAGGGCTGTTGTTTCCTGTTTTCAACCGTGCCTAACAATTGCCAGCCCTACTCCCAAAATTGCATATGGATGAAGATTCCTCCCACAACAACGGTGCCAGCACAGAAAGTTCTTGCTCACCATGGAGTCCCCAGGTTGATCCACCAACTGCACCACAGAACCAAAGCTTCCAGGCTTTCTTTCCTGGCGATAAGGGCGGTTGTTTCCTGTTTCCAGTCCTGCCTCACAACTGCCAACCTGACTCCAAAAACTGCATACAAAGATTCCTCCCACACCAAAGGTGCCAACACAGAAAGCTCTTCCTACCAATGGAGTCTCCAGGCTGATAAACAAACTGCACCACAAAGCCAAAGCTTCTAGACTTTCTTTCCTGGAAATAAGAGCTGTTGTTTCCTGTTTTCAGACCTGCCCCAGGATTGCCAGCATGACTCCCAAAATTGCATACAAACTAAGATTCCTCCCACACCAAAGGTACCAGAACAGAAAACTCTTGCTGCTCATGGGGTCTCCAGCCTGACCCACCTACCGCACCATAAACCCAAAGCTTCCAGGCTTTCTTTCCTGGGGATAATGGCTGTTGTTTCCTCTTTTCAGCCTTACCTCTCAGCTGCCAGCCATACTCCCAAAATTGCATATGGACGAAGATTCCTCCCACACCAAAGGTGCCAGCACAGAGAGCTCTTGCTCACCATGGAGTCCCCAGCCTGGCCCACCAACTGCACCACAAAGCCAAAGCTTCCAGGCTTTCTTTCCTGGCGATAAGGGCGGTTGTTTCCTGTTTTGAACCATGCCTCCCAACTGCCAACACAACTCCCAAAATTGCATACAAACACAGATTCCTCCCACACCAATAGTTACCAGTACAGAAACCTCTTGCTACCAATGGAGCTCCCAGGCTGCCAAACCAACTGCACCACAAACCCAAAGCTTCCAGGCTTTCTTTCCTGGCAATAAGAGCTCTTGTTTCCTGTTTTCAGCCCTGCCTCCCAACTGACAGCCCAACTCCCAAAATTGCATACAAACAAAGATTCCTCCCACACCAAAGGTGCCAGCACAGAAAGCTCTTGCTCACCATGGAGTCTGCAGGCTAATAAACCAACTGCACCACAAAACCAAAGCTTCCAGGTTATCTTTCTTGGGGATATGGGCTGTTGTTTCCTGTTTTCAGACCTGACTCCCAACTGCCAGCCCAACTCCCAAAATTGCATACAAACTAAGATTCCTCCCACACAAACGGTGCCAGCACAGAAAGCTCTTCTTACCGATGGAGTCTCCAGGCTGACAAACACACTGCACCACAAAGCCAAAACTTCCAGGCTTTCCTTACTGGGGATATGGGCTGTTGTTTCCTGTTTCCAGCCCTACCTCACAACTGCCAGACCGACTCCCAAAATTTCATATAAACAAAGATTCCTCCCACACCAAATGTGCCAGCACAGAAAGCTCTTACTCACCATGGACTGTCCGGCCTGGCCCACCAACTGCACCACAAAGCCAAAGCTTCCAGTCTTTCTTTCCTGGCGATAAGGGCTGTTGTTTCCTGTTTCCAGCCCTGCCTCACAACTGCCAGACCGACTCCCAAAACTGCATGTAAACAAAGATTCCTCCCACACCAAAGGTGCCAGCACAGAAAACTCTTGCTGCCCATGGAGTCTCCAGGCTGACAAACCAACTGCACCACAAAACCAAAGCTTCCAGGCTTTCCTTACTGGGGATAAGGACTGTTGTTTCCTGTTTTGAACCGTGCCTCCCAACTGCCAAAACGACTCCCAAAATGGCATACAAACACAGATTCCTCCCACACCAATAGTTACCAGCACAGAAAACTCTTGCTGCCCATGGAGTCCCCAGGCTGACAAACTGACTGCACCACAAAACCAAAGCTTCCAGTCTTTCTTTCCTGGCAATTTTAAGGGGGGTACTTTTGAATTTCATGATCGGTGGAGCATAGAGGCGTGAGAAAGGAATCATATTAGGATGTGAAACCAGCTAGAGTATGGTACAATGTAACTTCATGGTACAGGCTAATTGTAAGGTCCATTGTGCTTTTTAGCAATTCCTTGGTATTCCTTGATATTCCTTATTATCAGAGCTGAGTTCTTCCTTGGTTTTGCTGCATACTGCAAGATATATACATCTACCCTTGAAACACAGTGGTAGAGGTCATACATAGGGGTGAGAAAGACGATGATGGGAGGAAGATTCTGTGGGCAGGGGTCGCTCGCCCCTTGCCCTACAAGCAGGGCATGTGCAGACTGTTGCCATTAGGTAATGATTAGGCAGTGTTTGGCTACCATTCAGGCATCACCTTATACTGCGTACTGGCCCTACGTAGTGTAATGTGGAACTGATAAAAATGGGGTGTCGGGACTGCTGAATTGAGCGATACTCATCCTACCACTGAGACTTTGTTGCTCCGCGGGGACGCCCGTTAAGCATGGGTACCGAACAGCTGCTGCAGATCCTGACAGCCCTGGCCTGTCTGTGTGGGTAAGCACAGTTTATTGATAGGAAGCAACTGAGAGAACAAACTTTTTAATATCCCTTTAGTGTCCCTTTAATTCCCCTTTTATTATTGAATATTGTTACATAAACAAGTTGTTCATAGTATTTCCCTTTAATTTACTAAACAATATCGTCTTAATAGTTATCCATAATATTATCTGAAGATCCCTTTTTTGGTATCCCTTTAACCCCCTTTTCACTAGTTAATACTGTATTAAATGCTGTCAGTACTATTTGTTTTAATGCCACCCAATAAGATGGTTATTTGGTATCCTTTTTTTTTTTTTTTAGTTTTTGATTCCCTTTGCTAAGTTTATTATTATTATTATTCTCACTGTAATAAAAGATATTTTGCGTGTTCGAATATTTCTGGCACTTATCTTTATTCTGGACATGTATCCAAACGAACTGTTACAGCGATACGGACTGTTGTTTCCCGTTTTCAGCCCTGCCTCCCAACTGCCAGACCGACTCCCAAAATTGCATACAAAGATTCTTCCCGAACCAAAGGTGGTCTTGCTGCTCATGGAGTGCCCAGCCTGGTCCACCAACTGCACCAAAAAACCAAAGCTTCCAGGCTTTCCTTACTGGGGTAAGGGCTGTTGTTTCTTGTTTTCAATCATGCCTCACAACTGCCAGCCTGATTCCCAAAATTGCATACAAACAAAGATTCCTCCCATACGAAGGGTACCAGCACAGAAAGATCTTGCTGCCCATGGAGTCTCCAGCCTGACCTACCAAGTGCACCACAAAACCAAAGCTTCCAGTCTTTCTTTCCTGGGGATAAGGGCTGTTGTTTCTTGTTTCCAGCCCTGCCTCCGAGTTGCCAGACCGACTCCCAAATTTGCATACGGGAAAAGATTCCTCCCACACCAAAGGTGCCAGCACAGAAAGCTCTTGCTGCCCTGGGAGTGCCCAACCAGGTTCACCAACTGCACCACAAAGCCGAAGCTTCCAGGCTTTCTTTCCTGGGGATAAGGGCGGTTGTTTCCTGTTTCCAACCGTACCTTACAACTAGTA
Organism: Corapipo altera; assembly: GCF_003945725.1. Lineage (NCBI taxonomy): Eukaryota > Metazoa > Chordata > Aves > Passeriformes > Pipridae > Corapipo > Corapipo altera. Next base: position 1,369,890 of record NW_020884989.1, read on the forward strand.
CCCTATTCCCAAAATTACAAACTGACAAAGATTCCTCTCACACCAAAGATACCAGAACAGAAAGCTCTTCCTGCCAAAGGAGTCTCCAGGCTGACAAACCAACTGCAACATAAAACAAAAGTTTCCAGGCTTTCTTTCCTGGCGATATGGGCTGTTGTTTCCTCTTTTCAGCCCTGCCACACAACTGCCAACCCTATTCCCAAAATTGAAAACAGACAAAGATTCCTCTCACACCAAAGGTACCTGAACAGAAAGCTCTTGCTGCTCATGGAGTGCTCAGCCTGACCAACCAACTGCACCACAGAGTGAAAGCTTCCAGGCTTTCTTTCCTGGCGATAAGGGCTGTTGTTTCCTATTTTGAAATGTGCCATCCAACTGCCAAAACGACTCCCAAAATTGCATAAAAAAAAATTTCTCCAACAGCAAAGTTGCTAGCACAGAAGGCTCTTGCTGCCCACCTACTTCACCACAAAACCAAAGCTTCCAGGCTTTCCTTACTGGGAATAAGGACTGTTGTTTCCTGTTTCCAGCCCTGCCTCACAACTACCAGCCAGACTCTCAAAATTGCATACAAACAAAGATTCCTCCCACACCAAAGGTGCCAGCACAGAAAGCTCTTCTTACCAATGGAGTCTCCAGGCTGACAAACCAATTGCAACACAAAGTAAAAGTTTCCAGGCTTTCTTTCCTGGCGATACGGGCTGTTGTTTCTTGTTTTCAGCCCTGCCAACCCTGTTCCTAAAATTACAAACGGACAAAGATTCCTCTCACACCAAATGTGCCAGAACAGAAAGCTATTCCTGATCACAGAGTCTCCCGCCTGGCTCACCAACTGCACCACAAAGCCAAAACTTCCAGGTTTTCTTTCCTGGCGATATGGGCTGTTTTTTCCTGTTTTCAGACCTGGCTCACATTTGCGAGCCCGACTCCCAAAATGGCATACAAACACAGATTCCTCCCACACCAATAGTTACCAGCACAGAAAACTCTTGCTGCTAATGGAGTGTCCAGCCTGGCCCACCAACTGCAACACAAAGCCAAAGCTTCCAGGCTTTCCTTACTGGGTAAGGGCTGTCGTTTCCTCTTTTCAACCCTGCCAGCCCTATTCCCAAAATTTCAAATGGGCAGAGATTCCTCTCACACCAAAGATACCAGAACAGAAAGCTCTTGCTGCTCATGGAGTGCTCAACCTGGCCCACCAACTGCACCACAAAGCTAAAGCTTCCAGGCTTTCTTTCCTGGGGATAAGGACTGTTGTTTCCTGTTTTGAACCGTGCCTCCCAACTTCCAACCCTACTCCCAAAATTGCATACAAACAAAGATTTCTCCCACAAGAAAGGTGCCAGCAGAGTAAGCTCTTGCTGCCGATGAAGTCCCCAGGTTGGCCCACCAACTGCACCACAAAGCCAATGTTTCCAGGCTTTCTTTGCTGAGGATAATGACTGTTGTTTGCTTTTTTCGACCCTACACTTAAACTACCAGCCTGACTGCCAAAATTGCATATATACGAAGATTCCACCCAGACCAATGGTGCCAGTAGAGGCAGTTCTTGCTGCCCATGTAGTCTCCAGCCTGACCCACTAAGTGCACCACAAAGCCAAAGCTTCCAGGGTTTCTTTCCTGGGGATAAAGGCTGCTGTTTGCTATTTTCAGCCCTACCTCCAAATTGCCAGCCCAACTGGATGAAAGTTCCTCCCAGAGCAAAGGTACCAGGAGAGAAAACTCTTGCTGCCCATGGAGTGCCCAGCCTAGCCCAGAAACTCCACCACAAAACCAAAGCTTGCAGGCTATCTTTCCTAGGGAGAAGGCTGTTGTTTCCTTTTTCCAACCCTGCGCTGAGTCTACCTGCCTGAATCCCAAAATTCCATATGGAGGAAAATTCCTCCCAGACCAAAGGTGCCAGGACAGAAAGCTCTTGCTACCCAGGCTGGCCCACCTACTGCACCACAAAGACAAAACTCCCAACCTTTCTTTGCTGGGGGGAAATGCTGTTTGCTTTTTTCAATCCTGCACTGAGTCTACCTGCCTGAGTCCCAAAATTGCATACGGACGAAGATTCCTCCCACACCAAAGATGCCAGCAAAGACACAGAGACATGGGTGACATCATTGAGGAGAAGGGTGCCACCCCTGGGGACAAAAGTGACATCACAGGGACATTGGTGACATCACTGGGGACACCGGTCAAGACAGAGTCATGTTGCAGTAAAAGAGGTGGAATTTTATTTTGAGAGAGAAGGAGGGAAATAGAGGACAATTGGGTGCTGGAAGAGCATTAGGAGAGTATTGGGAGACGCCCAATTTTTTGGGGACTCACAGTGATAGGCAAGTCTTCAGAAAAGCACCAGATCAAGCATCCCGACATTTTTGTCTTATTTGAGGTCTTCTTCATTCGTCTTCCATTTTGGGGAGGTGGGACCGGTACTTGAAGCGCAGGGCTGATAAAAGCTGATAAAAGTAACCCCATCCCCCAGGACAAAAAACCTGTGAACTTTGGCTTTCAGATTCAGTTATTGTGGCAACCTGAACACTCTGTGGGCAGCAAGAACTTTCTTTTGTGGCACCTTTTGTCTGGGAGGAATCTTGTTCCATCTGAAATTTTGGCAGTTGGAATGGCAGTAGCATCATAGGGCTGAAAAAAGGGAAAAACAGCCCTTATCCTCAGCAAAGAAAGCCTCCTATATTTACCTTTCCGCTGCAGTTGCAAAATCAACCTGAGCATTCTGTGGGCAGCAAGAGCTTTCTGTGGTGGTACCTTTTGTCAGGGAGGAATCTTCATTTATCTTCCATTTTGGGGAGGTGGACATAACAACCCATCCGCCAGGACAAAAAGTCTGTAAGCTTTGGCTTCCAGGTTCAGTTGTTGGCGCAGCCTGGGCACTCTGTGGGCAGCAAGAGCTTTCTTGTGTGGCACCTTTTGTCTGGGAGGAATCTTCATTTGTCTTCCATTTTGGGAAGGTGGGACAGGCACTTGAAGCGGAAGACTGAAAAAAGTGAAGAGCAACCCTTTCGCCCACGACAGAAAGCCTGTAAGCTTTGGCTTTCAGGTGCAGTTGGTGGAGCAGCCTGGGCACTCTGTGGGCAGCAAAACTTTCTTGTGTGGCACCTTTTGTCTGGGAGGAATCTTGGTCCAACTCGAATTTGGTAGTCAGAATAACAGTAGAATCACAGGGCTGAAAAGAGGAAAAAAATGCCCTTATCGCCAGGAAAGAAATCCTCCTATATTTGCCTTTCTGATGTAGTTGGTGGAGCAGCCTGGGTACTCTGTGGGCAGCAAGAGCTTTCTTGTGTGGCACCTTTTGTCTGGAAGGAATCTTGGTGCATCTGCAAATTTGGGAGTCAGAATGGCAGTAGAATCACAGAGCTGAAAAATCAAGAGAGAAAGGAAAATCGGGAAAGGAAAGGACGGACTGCAGGAGTTCTCTGAAGGACAGAGAGTAAAGCAAGGAAAGAGGAACGGCTCGACAAAAATAAGAGTGGTGAGTATTCCGAGGGAATACTTTAGGGAGCAGAGGGAGGAACGGACGGGAGGATAGTTCGGAGACTGAGCTCAGTGAAGAACCTACCAGGAAGAATGGAAGCCTCGAAGGACCTGCACGGCTACGCCTGCCGCGGCCCCCACGGTCCCTGGCCGCCAGCCGTGCGCACCGAGCAGAACCGCGGCCAGCCCCGCTCCCCACCAGC